>NC_086450.1:397160058-397760058 GCF_028390025.1 Pseudophryne corroboree | reverse complement strand
GGGAGGGAGGATGTACGGAGCAGGGGCAGGTGGGTTTAGGTATCCAAACTTACTATTATAGGTGGACAGCGGCAGCCATGGACAAACGCTGACTGCATTTCAAATGTAGCGCTCGCCCCCAGCCAGTCAGAACGGGCAGTCTGGCAGCCAATCAGCAGCCGCTGCTGCAGCTGCTTTCCTTACTGGCTGCTGGTCCGCCAGCTCCGATTGGTTGGCGGCCCTCGCTACCTTTGAAATGATGCTGGCACGGTCAGCATTTGTTCATGCTGCCCACTGCCAGTGCCACCCAGGCTGTACAGCCAGGCAGCGCTGTGCTACGGTGCTCAACGCTGTCCGGTCAAAGTGTGCATGCGCAATGTAATCCCATGATCCCGGGATTGGAGGCTCCAATCCGGGGATTCAAATCCATGCATTTTTGGGACAGAAATCCAGAATCCCGCCGATTGCGAGATTGGCCTCCCTAGTATTAAGTATAAACCGATGTGGCTTAACAAGAATATAAGGGAAGAAATAGGAAAAAGAGGCATGCATTTAAAGCATTCAAGTCAACAATATGCAGAACTTCTAATACTAATAACGAAATGCAAATTGCAAAGGGAGCAAAACCAACCCAACAAGTTCTTAAAGTACAGTATATCAATGGTAAAAGGTTTAAAAAAGACAATATAGGACCTTTAAAAAGTGAGTTAGGGGTTTTGATTATTGACGACAAGGAAAAAGCAGAAAAATGTAACAATTTTTTTATGTCGGGTTTTGCTAGAGAGGATCAAATGGTGGGAATAAGATAACAGAAGACTAATAAATCTCCTGGCCCTGATGGACTTCACCCAAGGGTTTTCATGGAGCTAAGTACAGAAATAGCAAGGCCTTTATACTTAATTTTCAGTGAGTCAATTATGTCAGAATTGGTACCGAGGGTCTGGCGAATAGCAGATGTAGAAAAATTATTTAAAAGGGAAGCTAAACACATCCTGGAAACTATAGACCGGTAAGTCTGACATCTATAGTGGGTAAAATATTTGAAGGTTTTTTAAGGGACAGCATTCAAGAGTACTTGGGGTCCTGCAGGATTATCAGTAGGAACCAGCATGGGTTGTGAAGGATAGGCAATGTCAAATAAACTTAATTAGCTTCTATGAGGAAGTGAGTGTTAACTTATATCTGGGAAATGCTGTGGATGTGGTCTATTTAGACTTTGCTAAAGCCTTTGACACTGTGCTGCACAAGAGGTTGATAGTATACAAACTAAGGGGGTCATTCTGAGTTGATCATAGCTGTGCTAAATTTAGCACAGCTACGATCATCTTCCCAGACATGCAGGGGGGTGCCCAGCACAGGGCTAGTCCGCCCTGCATGTTAGTCCGGCTACTCCCCTGCACAAGTACAAAAGCATTGCACAGCGGCGATGCTTTTGTACTTGAAGAGCAACTCCCGGCCAGCGCAGCTCCTGCGGCATGCCGGGAGTTACTCGTCGCTGTCCCGGGTTGCAGCGGCGGCATGTGATGTCACGCAGCCGCTGCGGCCCGCCCCCCGCACGGTCCGGCCACAACTGGGTTGGCCAGACTGTGCCCCAAGAATGGCGGCCAAATGCCGCCGTGCCACCCCCTCCCACCCAGCGACCGCCTCTGCCTGTCAATCAGGCAGAGGCGATCGCTAGGTAACGACAGCCTTCGGACATCTGGCATGCGCCGGAACACTGCGGCGCCAGTGCATGCGCAGTTCTGACCCGATTGCTGTGCTGCGAACAACTGCAGCGTGCGATCAGGTCAGAATGACTCCCTAAGAGAGCTTGGTCTAGGAAGCAAAATGTTATACTTGGATCAAAAATTGTTTGGAAAACGGAACAGAGAGTTGTGTTCAACGTAAAGTATTCTAACTGGTCTAAAGTATTAAGTGATGTACTTCAAGGTTCTGTACTAGGGCCACTTATGTTTAACATATTTATAAATGACCTAGGCGACGGTCTCGAAAGCAAAGTGTCCATTTTTGCAGATGACACTAAACTGTGTAAAATAATTAAATCAGATCGAGATGTTGACTGTCTACAGAATGACTTAATCAAACTGGAAGTTTGGGCAGCTAAGTGGAGAAAGAAGTTCAATATAGAGAAATGTAAAGTTACGCATTTTGGGACTAAGAACAAACATGCAATCTTTAAATTAAATAGGGAAATGTAGTGGAATCAGTAATGGAGAATGAAATGGGGGTGCTCATTGAGAATAGACTTAGCAGCAATGCCCAGTGTCAGGTTACAGGTAAACAAGGTATTAACATGCATAAAACGGGGTATAGAGGCAAGGGAAGACAGTGTAATCCTGCCACTGTATAAATCATTGGTACGGCCACATTTGGAATACAGTGTACAGTTCTGGAACCCAACTATAAAAAGACATATTAGAACTTGAAAAAGTTCAGAGAAGAGCTACAAAATTGATAAAGGGCTTAGAGTCATTGGATTACAGTGAAAGGCTAACTAGGTTTGATATGTTTACATTACAAAAGAGGCAACTAAGAGGAGATATGATTCATATATACATTAAGGGGCAATATAGGGAATTATCAGGCGATTTGTTTATCAAGAGATCTGTATGCAGAATGCGTGGCCACCCCCTAAGGTTAGTGGAAAGGACTTTTCATACCGTGTGAAAGAAGGGTTTCTTCACAGTAAGGGCAGTTGAGATATGGAATTCTCTGCTGGAGAAGGTTGTAATTAGAGATGTGGGCATTTTTCGTGTTTTGGTTTTGGATTCGGGTCCCCGGTCGTGTTTTGGATTCGGATGCGTTTTGGCAAAACCACCCTTTCAGGTTTTGGATTCGGATGTGTTTTGGATTCGGGTGATTTTTGAAAAAAACACATAAACAGCTAAAATCATAGAATTTGGGGTCATTTTGATTCTATAGTATTATTAACCTCAATAACCATAATTTCCACTTATTTCCAGTCTATTCTGAACACCTCACACCATTATTTTTAGTCCTAAAATTTGCACAGAGGTCGCTGGATGACTAAGCTAAGCGACCCAAGTGGCCAGCACAAACACCTGGCCCATCTAGGAGTGGCACTGCAGTGTCAGACAGGATGGCACTTAAAAAAATAGTCCCCAAACAGCACATGATGCAAAGAAATAAAAAGGTGCACCAAGGTCGCTGGATGGCTAAGCTAAGCGACACAAACACCTGGCCCATCTAGAATTAGACTCCAGTATCATGTGAATTATAAGGCAATATCACTGGAATTATTTGTTATAATCAATGGAATTATTGGTCCAAATCACTGGAAGAAAATGACAAAATCACTGGAATGAAATGGCAGTAATGTCGGGAATTATATCAAATGGTAGTACCACTGGACATATACGGAAGTGTCAGACAGGATGGCACTTTTAAAAAAATAGTCCCCAAACAGCACATGATGCAAAGAAAAGAGAAAAAGAGGTGCACTGACACTGAGCACTGACCAGTGATTCTGAGCACTGATGATACTACTGAGCAGTGATACTGAGCACTGATGATACTACTGAGAACTGACACTGAGCAGCACGATGCAGCACAAGACACTGTACTAGTATTAGTATTAGTGAGCAGCACAAAAGCACTCTGGAATTGTCACCCCCCCCCCCAGATACCACTGTGACTGGAATGATGATGACCGATGCACAGTCACAGGACACTACTACCACAGCACCCTACAGCAGCAAGATGCAGCACAAGGCACTGAGCACTGATACTGAGAACTTACACTGAGAGAACGTAGCCACATCCTCTCTGTACTCTCTACAATGCCCGAGTGAAAATGTCGGCGACGCGCGGCTCTTTATATGGAATCTGAATCTTTTGAGAATCCGACAGCGGGATGATGACGTTTTGCCTTGTTCGGGTTTTCAGAGTCAGGCTGGAATAACCGAGACGGGCTCGGGACCATGTTTGACACTTGGAGTTCGGTAGGGTTCAGTTCTCGGTGAACCGAACCCGCTCATCTCTAGTTTTTTTCATATGAAAAATGTTTAAGAAAGGGTTAGATACATTTTATGCAGAAAAAGAAATGCAAGGGTGCAACCTTTAATAATGACATAAATTATAGGTTGAATCGATGAACAAATTGTATTTTTCAACCTCAACAACTATGTTACTATGATGTGTCATGTGACCAGGAAGTACACTGTAGTCCGAGTTTAGTCAGCAGTAGCAAGAGAAGATACAGGGATGCAGGTAGGAGGCTTAATGGACACCGTGGCTTAGTGTAGGGTTAAGTCTAAATCCTACCAAGCTAAAGGACCCATGACATCCCAAGCACGTGACATGCGGCAACAGGGGGAGGAGCAAGGTCCATACATGGGAGCCCAAATGTACCCTTGCAGGCTTGTTTCACTCGACATGCTTTGAGCACAGTTACTAAAGGCAATAAGTGGTGATGTGGATAGTGACAGGGCTATCCCACCATCCTTGCTCCTCCCCCTGCCAGAGCATGTCATATGGTTGAGAAGCCAGAGGTCCTTTAACCCACTATGATTTAGCATCAACGCCTAGTGTAGTGAGGGGAGCGTTACAGTGAGTAGGGGTTAAGACAGGTACCCAGGATTTAGACCCATCCCCAAGTGTGCCTCTTCAGCCATTCGCCTCACCGCACATCACTGTACTGTATGTCTGAGAACACAGCCCTTTGCAGTTACACACCTGCGACACTCCTATTTCACACCCACATGGCAGATTTTTTTTGCACTACCTTCAGGTCACCTATCAGAAACGCCCATTGATCTGACTCTCTAGTTTTATTACAAGCTCTCCTGTAGGCAATAGCGCAATTGTGTGTACACTCATGGTAATGCATGTGCTGTAGGGGTTTCCAGAACATTTAGCGCATGTGCAGTACAAAGAATCACCCAACTGCGCAAAAATCGGCATTGTGTGTGGTTTGCGTCCATCTCTGAATATCCTGCGTCCATCTCTGAATATCCACTGCATAAACAACTACTGTCTTTTTTTAACTTTAACTCAATTCTCATTCTCACATTTCAACAATTATAGCGCTAAAGGTTTACATTTCAGGATTTCAGGCTACTGTATGTAAAGTTCAATGCAGTCTACAAGAGTAAACAATAAAATTCCCTGGATAAGCTGTTATATTTTCTATCACCACAAGAGGACCTCATTGAACTGATTTTCTCACAACAAATTTGAATCTGATCTTTCATACAGTATGCATATCACAATCTTGGACTTTTTACATGCTTTGAACTCTAAGGTGCCAATTTATCACCAACCGCATCTTATCATGCAAACTAGCAATGCAATAATTGAGTACATTGCATGGATGTATCAATTATCGCATGCAGGGACAGAGCTTGGTAAAAAATAATGGTAATAAATGTGCCCCAAAGGGTGGACATTCTGCAATGTAAATGTCCATTTCTTAAGCACCTAAACAGTGCTACAGTAAGTAAGAAATATAACGTAGGTTATGGTTGATGTGTATTGAATGTTAGTTTGATAAATGGGGGGTGTCCAATTAGCCGCAATAATGCGATCCGCAAATGCAGCTAAAGTTATCACACCTACTTCCCCCCCAAAAAAACAGCTTATTTTTGACTATGCAAACCCGTTTTTCACACTTGTACTATTTCAAAATGGCAAATACAGGATTTGCGCAATAATTATAGTCAGCAAAACCAGAGATAACTATAGGAGAAAATAAGTAAATCTGGCTGTACCTCCCAAAAACCCACACTAATATAGGAAAACATTATAGAAGTGTATTAGTGGCCATAATAAAAGTATTTGGTGTCATTAAATTGGGTCAAATGGCTGCTATATGCATTTTTTACAAAAATGTAAAAAAATTATAGAGCAATGTTTTAGCAAATAAAAGTGCTCTCATTCAATTTAGATACATAAAAATGGGTATATAGTAAGTACAGTATATATTTGGGTCATTTTAGGGGACTTAAAAAAAATGGAAACGGACCGATTGCTCCCACCTCCCACTCATAAAGCACACCAATATACCTGTCCCATACCTTATACCTCAATTTCCATCATTTTGCATTTTTTTAAATAGTCCCCAAACAGCACATGATGCAAAGAAGAAAAGAGGTACACCAAGGTCGCTGGATGGCTAAGCTAAGCGACCCAAGTGGCCGACACAAACAGAAAGAGTTGTGGTGGTGTGGACTAGATGGCGCTATGATGGTGAATATGAGAGTGCTCAAAAAAATACTTAGTTGTGCCGTCTCCGGATGAAAAGTCAAGGATGTTCTATGTTCAATATTTGATGGAGAGTTCAACCGTGTTTGAAAAATAGGAAATGAAACAGAAGTATACAATGTGTAGTATTGTCGCGTGAAACAAAATGAAGAAATACGTAGTCTATGGTTTTTTGACGATATAGGCTAGTAGGCTTCACTAGGCAATGTAAATGGTCAGAGAATTGGTGATCTTTTTAAACCAAAATATGGAAACAGTATTCTCATATAAACACACCTGACTTACAAAAAGACAGGTGTTGGCATGCCCATAAGGGTATCTTTTCAAGGTGTGACGTGCTCTTTATTGATTGGTGGTTGAAGACCAGGGTCTAAATGGTATCTGCTATTGTGAGAGAGGGGCGTACCTAATACTCACGTGAGGGACAGTCGATATCCTCATATAGCGGTTTCTTTCAAGGACATCGTTCCAAAGGGGTTACCATGGTGGTTAAATATCCGATGCTGGAATACTCGACCATATATGAAATGTGAAACAGAAGTACACAATGTGTAGTATATCCAAAGAACGTGTGGTATCTTTACCACTGTTTATAGGCGTACTTAATTTCAAAATTATAAGTATCTTTCTATGCTGGTAACGAAACCATAGAATTCCTATAAACACACCTGACTTACATAGAGACAGGTGTCTGGACGCCCATAACAGTATCTTTCATGACATATGGGGTTCTCTATCAGTCAGTGGTGGATAGCCAAACTTATAATAGTGAGGGAGGCGTACGTAACACTCACGTGCAAAACGGTTAGTGTCCTCATATAGCGGTTTCTTTCAAGGACCTCGATCCAGGAGTAGTAAAAAGTAAAATTTATTCAAAGTACATAACATAAAAAACAGGCTGATCTTAGCGTAAGAGTCCGGCTCTGATGGAAGTGAGAACCTTCTTGGAACAATAAGTGGCCAACTTTGAGGTTCCAAAAAAAAGTAATTATGACAAGGTCCTACCTTCCTTCAGAGTCCAATAGACAGGTCCGCTGTTGAAGAGCCCCCTCTAATCCAACGCGTTTCGAGTCAGGAGACTCTTTTTCAAGGCTTGAGGGTCCAAACAAACAGGTTCCCCTATTTATAGCAAGACATAGTGACATCACTTCTGGTCACATGACCGGAACTAGATGCTGAAAGTTCAGAAATTAAAAGAATTAATAAAAAGTTCTTCTTACTGTTTAGGATATGTGTTACCATATAAAATGCTCCATTATTGACATAAACAATGCTCATTTGGAATAATACCAGTTAAAAATAAGGATCAACTCTCCCTATGGATTGTGGGACATGTAGTCAAAAATGGGAGTAATTCATGAAAAAAACGTCCGGGACCGGAAGCCGCTAGGCTTCCTGGGTAATGTAGTCTATATACAGGAAGTGGCGCTACTTGCGGCCAGAAAGCTTTGTTACTAACATAGAACAAAGCTTATTTAAATAGTCACATTTATAAACCAAAGTAAACTTTCACTGGGGATTATTGAAAGAGAAAGTAATTCATAAAAGGAGAGGCCGGCCGCGGCCGGAAGCCGCTCGGCCTCCTATGTGATGTAGTCTTTTGCCCATACAGGAAGTCGCGCTGTCCGTGGCCAGGGCGGAAGTCCATATCAGGTGTATCTTACTTCCGTAAGCACCAGCCGTGGCGGAAGTGCCGCTATAATTCTGGGTAATGTAGTTCCCAGTTCTTATGTGTCCATAGCGGCTGAAACGAAAGTAAAAGAGCCGCTTTGATTCTGGGTATTGTAGTTCCTTGTTGTAATAAAACAGTCACAGCAGGATGAAAGGGTTGATGTTTGCAAAAGTCGTTTTTTTATAAAAGTTGCGGAGGAAACAACCATAATTAGTCATGCTCATTGCTTGATTACTGAAAAAAGAATAATAGTGAATAGCAGTACGATCATTCCGGCCCGATTGCACGCTGCACTTCTTCGCAGCGGTGCGTTTGGGTCAGAATTGCACATGCGCGGCATGCACATGGCGCACGTGTGTCATTGCAATGACGCCATAAACGAGGAAAGCGGTCGCAGTGGCGACCGCAAGAAGATTGACAGGAGGAAGGCGTGTCGGGATGTCAAGTGACCATTTTCCAGGAGTGGTCCAGCGAACGCAGGCATGTCCAGATGTTTTGAGAGCGGATGTCTGATGTCAGATCCGGGACCTGCATCGCTGGATCCGTCGCAAATGGTAAGTAAGTATAGGGCTGGTCTTGTTTTGCTAGAAACTTTTTTAGCATAGCACTCCCCCATAGGCGGCGTCAGGTTGATCGCACGAGCAGCAAAAAGTTGCTACGTGCGATCAACTCGGAATGACCCCCTTTATCACCTGCTCAGAGATGGTGAAGAGAAATCCGCGATTAACCCTATGGAGACTTATTGCCGATAACTTTTCGCAGCTAACTGTATACTGCGTTATCGCAAATGCAATAAAAAACTCAGTCTTTATCGCAGAACCACAGTATGGCGGATAATTGGATACCCCCATATTTTCATGCTGTACCATTCTAAAGATTGGTAGATATCAGGACGATGTGTATTCCATCCCGATGGCACGCTATATCGCACGGCTGTACCCCCTGCACAATCCGGTGTGTGGTTCTGCTATATACCACTATCCACCACACTCACAAGTATGCCATCACCAGAGGGGCCATCCCGTCTGAAGCGCAGTACATCAAATAACACAGCACCCCTGATAAAAGCTGGGAGCGTGCAATCTGGCCTACACACTGAGCGATACGGACAATATATCATTAAGATCCGTGTTGGAATGGTACATCATCCAGTATATCACCTGATATGTACCCAGCCCAAGTCTAAACACATCTGCTGTTACAGTACAAACTGCATACCCGCCAACATTTTACACATAAAAACCGGTACAAATTTGAAAAGGGGGCGTGGCCCACGGGTAAAGGGGCGTGGTCACGCCAGTTTTCCTATACTTTCAATGGAAGTTTGGAAAGCCAAAAATCGGTACAGACCACAAAAAATAGGTACTGTACCTGCTAAAAAGGTACAGTTGGAGGGTATGCATACTGTACCAGTATTAAGTACATGTATAGATAGCAAATACAATATTGTTGGATTTTAAGACAATTAAGTATTGCTACCTCTATGTCTGTCTGTTTTTACCCAGTTTTGTTCTATTACTGTTGTTCCAATTGTAAAGCGCAACGGAATATGCTGCGCTATATAGGAAACTGTTAATAATAATATTAATAATAATAATAATTATTATTATTATTATTATTATTATTGTGACAATATAATATTCAGCAACCTATTCAGTGCCATTACTCCCATTTCTTTCCAATATTCTTTCTATCTTTAACACTGACAATAATACAAGTTTATTGTTACACCGACCCGAGACACAACCTTTTACACCAACAACAGATTTGTTGGTTCCCAGGTTGTCTCTGAGTATTTTGCATCAGGGATCTACAGTATATACCATATAAGGAACTTTTGCTGCAGATGCCTATTTTGTTACATACAGTACAGTAGCTCATTGGACTGATTTTGCACCTAGGGTACTTAGTGCATCACACATTTTTTATTTCTATTTATTTATTTTTAATTTTTATTTATTTAAAATTTATTTTAACCGTAAAGAGAAAAAAGTTGTAGTCCTGTGCATTCAATTCAATGCAGCTTAATACCACCTGTTGCCAGTAGGAAATATAGGGGTCTATTAACTAAGCCTTGGATGGAGATATAGGGGACAGTGATAAAGTACCACCCAGTCAGCTCCTAGACAGCCAAGTGCTGGGAGAGAGAGGATGCTGCTACAGCCTCTCTCCCCAGCACAGCACACACACTTGCTGTGTGCTGTGCTGGAAAGAGAGGCAGCTACAGCAGCATCCTGCTGTCTGTGTGATGTGCAGGGGGTGAGTGATCCCCCTGTAAATACCAAATTGTTTCCTAACAAATATTTAAATGCCCACTCTAATATATACTGCAGACGCCAGGCGCATCTTATTACCATATATGATAAAAGTGCGCTGTACATCGCAAAACACTGCATCCCATAAGAGAAAACAATACACCCACACATTATCTGAGTTCCAAAGCTCATTGATGTATATATTTGTTATTAAAAGGATATGGATTCAATATATTACAATGTACAGTATACATATAGTTTCATGGTTACAACTCATACAGTAAGCAGTTAATACATACAGTTACAGCTACAGTTACATACAGTTACAGGCCAGCAAATACATCACCATATCTTTCTCGTATAAAAGTCTCTCCATATCACTCTCTCTCTGTAAAATCATGCAGGAACTAGGCAGATAGCATCTCCATCATCGTCTGAGACAAAACAGCAACTGAGAACTGTGTGATCAGCAATGTGTTATCTAGTTTGTGGGAGGGAACTTTCTCATTCATGATGAGTCACTAGTCTCTTTGTACATGCTAAACAGGTTCAGCCTTGAAGACATCCAAAGGGGCTGACCTGAGTTTCCTGTCCATTGCACTAATAAGAGTGATTTTAGCTTTCATACATTTAATCATTACTATTTGTTGCAATGTCCTACAACTTAATAACAAGTATCAAATGAATCTACACATTAATCTGGTTGCTTAAATACCAAATATGACAGGTGTATCTTGCTTCGTTCAAATAATACACATACATGACATTACTTCATTATATAATTTTAAATCATCATGATGTCTGGCGCTTGATATTATAATTATGTACTGTATGAAATAAGTGTCGAATCCATCTCTGTGGCATGTCAGTGTAAATGCGTGTGTTACCATATATTGCTGTGCTCATGTGTGTAGAGTTTGTATGTTCTTTTTATGTAATATTTTTGACTAAGACAGTCCACCCTTTGGCAGTAAACAATAACTGCCATCAATTATTAACATAAGAAAAAAATATTTCAGACAATAATCGGTGACCTAGACACAAGTATGTATTCATTTCGCAAATCAGACACTTGACTATATTTGGGGAAGACAGGTAGGAGGACGAGACATCCTCTATATGCACTCGGCGGTCACGGGACCACTGGTTGGGTGTGGGACAACATTCAACCTATAGAGTATGCTGGGACAGTGCTTTGGCCTATAATGTCTGATTTGCGATGAACATTTCACACATACATGTACCTACATCTTTGTACACTGATGTTTGGATTCGATTGAGGTTCTGCTGGGTAGATGAAGAAGACACAAACAAATTGTGAAAGTGACATATACAATTTTCATGATCTACATATTCCTATCATTTTCTGAACATTGTTTCCATTTCTGGAACGTATGCTAGGTCTGTGTAATAATTGAACAAGGCTTATAAGCAGTGTCCTTCCTAAATAACATAAACCTTCAGAGTTCGGGGAGAGCCACTCATAAACCTTTCTTCCACATATATTAATGAGCTCTTTATCTGCAATGTGTGAATAGCCATTGTCTGATTGTTCCTGATTACCTCTGAACTCCATAACTACTAGACCTTTGATTTTTCTCTGACTTTAACAAACTGATCGGCTAATCCTGGGATCCTATAAGGAAATCATTCCTTCCTCCAGATCCAGTCCCACACTCGACTCCTCATAAAAAATAACCTCGCAAAAATAGAATGTCCTGAAAAAAAATGTTTGTCAGTGGGAAAGAGAGAAAATAGAACAAAACAACTCTTGTTCATAACAAATCAATTACAATGACTGGTCTTTCTGCAATCATTTAGTACACTCAGGTAGTGTTCAACAGTGCCGCCTCTCAGTCTTCACGGAACAGAGTCTCTGGTGATACTTTTGCGATCTCACTCCATTTACGAGTTCCTTCCGGATTACCGACTTTCCTATGCAGCAAGGGGAAAGGAAGGGATCTGTCTTAGGTGCACAAAATTTAAAATATAACTTTTAATTGTTGCCGTTAAGAATTTTAGATTGTAGCGTATTCTACTGAGTAGCTAGTATGCGAAATATTAAAACCACAAATAACAAATATGTGAAAGTATAACAACACTGTGAATTACAAAAAAGAAGAAAATAAACAAAGATTTAAAAAAGAAAAATGAGCGTCTGTTTAGTGTCTGTTCTGTTATATCCCTGTTTTTGTATATATCAGCAATGTTACAAATCAGTGTTACACATGGATATATTTATATATCCATGTGTAACACTGATTTGTAACATTGCTGATATATACAAAAACAGGGATATAACAGAACAGACACTAAACAGACGCTCATTTTTCTTCTTTTTGTTTATTTTCTTCTTTTTTGTAATTCACAGTGTTGTTATACTTTCACATATTTGTTATTTGTGGTTTTAATATTTCGCATACTAGCTACTCAGTAGAATACGCTACAATCTAAAATTCTTAACGGCAACAATTAAAAGTTATATTTTAAATTTTGTGCACCTAAGACAGATCCCTTCCTTTCCCCTTGCTGCATATCTACAACATGATCTGTGGTAGCACCCCCTCTAAATATGAATAATTAATAAAATATATGAATTAGGGGCCTTTTCTATAAACTCTTATCCTGTGCAACTGACCTTACCTCTCCCCTTTCCCTCCAATCCCGCATCCTAGTCTTTTTTCCCCTTTTTTACGACAAATTACCGACTTTCCTGCAATGGGAATCGTGGACCCAAGTCTCTCTCTTGGCTACTTTCACTGGGATAGTGCTGTCAACAAAACTTGGTATGGTCCTTTCCAAATATTAGGCAACCTGAGCGTAAAAACAATAACACAGTCTCTTGGTTCACAATCAAGACAGTTAGTATTTGGCATACCAGCAATCAACAGTTTCAAGTTCTTTTGTCAAGTTCTCAAATGCTGGCTCATCTCGATAAAGTACTGTACTGTCACCTCATTGGTGTATTTCTGATCATTGTGCGGATCAATCATGACATGAGGTTGTCTTCCAAAAACAACCAAAAAAGACACAAATGCCAAAACCAAAACCAAAACAAATTTCGAAGAGGGTGATTCGTTAAGTGAAGATCTGGGAGTGGTTCCGATGCTACATAATACTAGTGGCAGTATCTATGATCACAATGGTACAATTTCAAGCTTTGCTCCTACTTCTAGGGGTACCATTATCTACACACAAATTTCTGCGCCATTTTTCTTTGCGGTAAACACATCAGCATCCGAGGCGGCAGGAAATGCCTCTACCCAGTTTGAGAAAACATCAGTTCACACCAATACATAACAATAATTCCTAAAGGGTGTTAACTGTACAAAGTCGATTTGTAGTTCCTGAAAAGATCCGTCTGCAGGAGGGATATGGGATGGCTCTGTTGGTATTGCCTTACCAATATTCTTCCTCAAGCAAGACAGGTCATTGCTCTCTTACCTGCATAAGAATAGAATCCTGGCACACACCCAGAGGTGGAACTACCGCCAGTGCAACCAGTGCGTTGCACTGGGGCCCGCCTCTGTCCAGGGGCCCAAAGCATGTAATGAGTCAAACTGACTCATTACATGCCGCTGTGTGCTGCGGGCAACCGCTGCCTGCAGCACACAGTGGCCCGGACATAGAGGAAAGGAGCAGCGGTACGGGGGAGAAGGAGGAGGAGGGAGGTGGAGGAGGGAGCAGCAGCAGCGCTTTGTTACTGGTGGAGGCACTGCTGCTGCTGTCCATCTGCTTCACTATAGGCTGTCTTCCGAGAACAGCCTATAGTGAAGCAAAGGTACAGCAGCAGCGCCTCCACCAATAACACAGCGCTGCTGCGGCTCCCTCCTCCACCTCCCTCCTCCTCCTTCTCTCCTGCCCGGGAATCGTGACCAGAAGCTGCACCGAGGAGCCTGAGCCAGCGGAGAGGGTAAGTATAATTCTTTCTTTCTTTCTTTTCTTTTCTTTTCTTTCTTTCTTTCTTTCTTTCTTTCTTTCTTTCTTTCTTTCTTTCTTTCTTTCTTTCTTTCTTTCTTTCTTTTCTTTCTTTTCTTTCTCCGCAATGTGTAAAAAGGGGGAATCTGCCTGCCGTTATGTGTAAATAGGGCACGCTGTCTGCCGTTATGCGTAAAAAGGGCACGCTGTCTGCCGCTATGCGTAAAAAGTGCACGCTGTCTGCCGTTATGCGTAAAAAGGGGGACGCTGTCTGCCGTAATGCGTAAAAAGGGGACGCTGTCTGCCGTAATGTGTAAAAAGCGGACGCTGTCTGCCGTAATGTGTAAAAAGCGGAATCTGTCTGCCGTAATGTGTAAAAAGCGGAATCTGTCTGCCGTAATGTGTAAAAAGCGGAATCTGTCTGCCGTAATGTGTAAAAAGCGGAATCTGTCCGCCGTAAGGTGTAAAAGGGTCTCTACCTGGTGTAGTGGTGCTACTGTGTGGCGTAATTTGAATAATGGAGACTACTGTGCACCGTTTTATGAATTGGTATTATTTTTAGCCACACCCCTTCCCTACGAAGCCACGCCACTATGTATTTTTGTGCACGCCTACGGCGCGCACTGCCCCTGTTTTGCATGCAGGGGTGGGGCTCCGATGCCGTTTCTTGCACACAGTGCTAAAATGTCTAGTTACGTCACTGTTGCCAGGTATCTATTTCTCTGGCCCTGAGCAGGTCCCCCTCACCAGATCCTCTCCAGGGGTGAGGGGGTGGACTTGGATGGGATAAGGGGGCCCAAAGCATTTTGTCGCACCTGGGCCCACCGCTCGCTAGTTCCGCCACTAGTTCCCGCCTACCATCTGCATTGTAGGCGGGATGCTTAACCACTGGGCTATGGAGCCTCCCAAAGATTATGCTAAGCAGAGAGACTTTTCTCAAAGAATATTCTGTGTATGTAGTATTGATGTTGAACTTTATCAAAATCAATTACAATAATAAACACAGTGCAACATCCAACTATGTATTGAGACTGTTAACACTACCAGGTGGAAAATGACAAATACTACAAACACCAGTTGAACCTGGGATTCGAACCAGTGAAACTGCAATCACCATCTGCATTGTAGGCGGGATGCTTAACCACTGGGCTATGGAGCCTCCCAAAGATTATGCTAAGCAGAGAGACTTTTCTCAAAGAATATTCTGTGTATGTAGTATTGATGTTGAACTTTATCAAAATCAATTACAATAATAAACACAGTGCAACATCCAACTGTGTATTGAGACTGTTAACACTACCAGGTGGAAAATGACAAATACTACAAACACCAGTTGAACCTGGGATTCGAACCAGTGAACTTACAATCACCATCTGCATTGTAGGCAGAATGCTTAACCACTGGGCTACGGAGCTTCCCAAAGATTATGCTAAGCAGAGAGACTTTTCTCAAAGAATATTCTGTGTATGTAGTATTGATGTTGAACTTTATCAAAATCAATTACAATAATAAACACAGTGCAACATCCAACTGTGTATTGAGACTGTTAACACTACCAGGTGGAAAATGACAAATACTACAAACACCAGTTGAACCTGGGATTTGAACCAGTGAACTTACAATCACCATCTGCATTGTAGGCAGAATGCTTAACCACTGGGCTACGGAGCCTCCCAAAGATTATGCTAAGCAGAGAGACTTTTCTCAAAGAATATTCTGTGTATGTAGTATTGATGTTGAACTTTATCAAAATCAATTACAATAATAAACACAGTGCAACATCCAACTATGTATTGAGACTGTTAACACTACCAGGTGGAAAATGACAAATACTACAAACACCAGTTAAACCTGGGATTTGAACCAGTGAACTTGCAATCACCATCTGCATTGTAGGCGGGATGCTTAACCACTGGGCTACGGAGCCTCCCAAAGATTATGCTAAGCAGAGAGACTTTTCTCAAAGAATATTCTGTGTATGTAGTATTGATGTTGAACTTTATCAAAATCAATTACAATAATAAACACAGTGCAACATCCAACTGTGTATTGAGACTGTTAACACTACCAGGTGGAAAATGACAAATACTACAAACACCAGTTGAACCTGGGATTCGAACCAGTGACCCTGCAATCACCATCTGCATTGTAGGCGGGATACTTAACCACTGGGCTATGGAGCCTCCCAAAGATTATGATAAGCAGAGAGACTTTTCTCAAAGAATATTCTGTGTATGTAGTATTGATGTTGAACTTTATCAAAATCAATTACAATAATAAACACAGTGCAACATCCAACTATGTATTGAGACTGTTAACACTACCAGGTGGAAAATGACAAACACCAGTTTAACCTGGGATTCGAACCAGTGAACCTGCAATCACCATCTGCATTGTAGGCGGGATGCTTAACCACTTGGCTATGGAGCCTCCCAAAGATTATGCTAAGCAGAGAGACTTTTCTCAAAGAATATTCTGTGTATGTAGTATTGATGTTGAACTTTATCAAAATCAATTACAATAATAAACACAGTGCAACATCCAACTATGTATTGAGACTGTTAACACTACCAGGTGGAAAATGACAAATACTACAAACACCAGTTGAACCTGGGATTCGAACCAGTGAACTTGCAATCACCATCTGCATTGTAGGCGGGATGCTTAACCACTGGGCTACGGAGCCTCCCAAAGATTATGCTAAGCAGAGAGACTTTTCTCAAAGAATATTCTGTGTATGTAGTATTGATGTTGAACTTTATCAAAATCAATTACAATAATAAACACAGTGCAACATCCAACTGTGTATTGAGACTGTTAACACTACCAGGTGGAAAATGACAAATGCTACAAACACCAGTTGAACCTGGGATTCGAACCAGTGAACCTGCAATCACCATCTGCATTGTAGGCAGGATGCTTAACCACTGGGCTATGGAGCCTCCCAAAGATTATGCTAAGCAGAGAGACTTTTCTCAAAGAATATTCTGTGTATGTAGTATTGATGTTGAACTTTATCAAAATCAATTGCAATAATAAACACAGTGCAACATCCAACTATGTATTGAGACTGTTAACACTATCAGGTGGAAAATGACAAATACTACAAACACCAGTTGAACCTGGGATTCGAACCAGTGAACCTGCAATCACCATCAGCATTGTAGGCGGGATGCTTAACCACTGGGCTACGGAGCCTCCCAAAGATTATGCTAAGCAGAGAGACTTTTCTCAAAGAATATTCTGTGTATGTAGTATTGATGTTGAACTTTATCAAAATCAATTACAATAATAAACACAGTGCAACATCCAACTATGTATTGAGACTGTTAACACTATCAGGTGGAAAATGACAAATACTACAAACACCAGTTGAACCTGGGATTTGAACCAGTGAACCTGCAATCACCATCTGCATTGTAGGCGGGATGCTTAACCACTGGGCTACGGAGCCTCCCAAAGATTATGCTAAGCAGAGAGACTTTTCTCAAAGAATATTCTGTGTATGTAGTATTGATGTTGAACTTTATCAAAATCAATTACAATAATAAACACAGTGCAACATCCAACTATGTATTGAGACTGTTAACACTACCAGGTGGAAAATGACAAATACTACAAACACCAGTTGAACCTGGGATTTGAACCAGTGAACCTGCAATCACCATCTGCATTGTAGGCGGGATGCTTAACCACTGGGCTACGGAGCCTCCCAAAGATTATGCTAAGCAGAGAGACTTTTCTCAAAGAATATTCTGTGTATGTAGTATTGATGTTGAACTTTATCAAAATCAATTACAATAATAAACACAGTGCAACATCCAACTATGTATTGAGACTGTTAACACTACAAGGTGGAAAATGACAAATACTACAAACACCAGTTAAACCTGGGATTCGAACCAGTGAACTTGCAATCACCATCTGCATTGTAGGCGGGATGCTTAACCACTGGGCTACGGAGCCTCCCAAAGATTATGCTAAGCAGAGAGACTTTTCTCAAAGAATATTCTGTGTATGTAGTATTGATGTTGAACTTTATCAAAATCAATTACAATAATAAACACAGTGCAACATCCAACTGTGTATTGAGACTGTTAACACTACCAGGTGGAAAATGACAAATACTACAAACACCAGTTGAACCTGGGATTCGAACCAGTGACCCTGCAATCACCATCTGCATTGTGGGCGGGATACTTAACCACTGGGCTATGGAGCCTCCCAAAGATTATGATAAGCAGAGAGACTTTTCTCAAAGAATATTCTGTGTATGTAGTATTGATGTTGAACTTTATCAAAATCAATTACAATAATAAACACAGTGCAACATCCAACTATGTATTGAGACTGTTAACACTACCAGGTGGAAAATGACAAACACCAGTTTAACCTGGGATTCGAACCAGTGAACCTGCAATCACCATCTGCATTGTAGGCGGGATGCTTAACCACTTGGCTATGGAGCCTCCCAAAGATTATGCTAAGCAGAGAGACTTTTCTCAAAGAATATTCTGTGTATGTAGTATTGATGTTGAACTTTATCAAAATCAATTACAATAATAAACACAGTGCAACATCCAACTATGTATTGAGACTGTTAACACTACCAGGTGGAAAATGACAAATACTACAAACACCAGTTGAACCTGGGATTCGAACCAGTGAACCTGCAATCACCATCTGCATTGTAGGCGGGATGCTTAACCACTGGGCTACGGAGCCTCCCAAAGATTATGCTAAGCAGAGAGACTTTTCTCAAAGAATATTCTGTGTATGTAGTATTGATGTTGAACTTTATCAAAATCAATTACAATAATAAACACAGTGCAACATCCAACTGTGTATTGAGACTGTTAACACTACCAGGTGGAAAATGACAAATACTACAAACACCAGTTGAACCTGGGATTCGAACCAGTGAACCTGCAATCACCATCTGCATTGTAGGCGGGATGCTTAACCACTGGGCTATGGAGCCTCCCAAAGATTATGCTAAGCAGAGAGACTTTTCTCAAAGAATATTCTGTGTATGTAGTATTGATGTTGAACTTTATCAAAATCAATTACAATAATAAACACAGTGCAACATCCAACTATGTATTGAGACTGTTAACACTATCAGGTGGAAAATGACAAATACTACAAACACCAGTTGAACCTGGGATTCGAACCAGTGAACCTGCAATCACCATCTGCATTGTAGGCGGGATGCTTAACCACTGGGCTACGGAGCCTCCCAAAGATTATGCTAAGCAGAGAGACTTTTCTCAAAGAATATTCTGTGTATGTAGTATTGATGTTGAACTTTATCAAAATCAATTACAATAATAAACACAGTGCAACATCCAACTATGTATTGAGACTGTTAACACTATCAGGTGGAAAATGGCAAATACTACAAACACCAGTTGAACCTGGGATTCGAACCAGTGAACCTGCAATCACCATCTGCATTGTAGGCGGGATGCTTAACCACTGGGCTACGGAGCCTCCCAAAGATTATGCTAAGCAGAGAGACTTTTCTCAAAGAATATTCTGTGTATGTAGTATTGATGTTGAACTTTATCAAAATCAATTACAATAATAAACACAGTGCAACATCCAACTATGTATTGAGACTGTTAACACTATCAGGTGGAAAATGACAAATACTACAAACACCAGTTGAACCTGGGATTTGAACCAGCGAACCTGCAATCACCATCTGCATTGCAGGCGGGATGCTTAACCACTGGGCTACGGAGCCTCCCAAAGATTATGCTAAGCAGAGAGACTTTTCTCAAAGAATATTCTGTGTATGTAGTATTGATGTTGAACTTTATCAAAATCAATTACAATAATAAACACAGTGCAACATCCAACTATGTATTGAGACTGTTAACACTATCAGGTGGAAAATGACAAATACTACAAACACCAGTTGAACCTGGGATTTGAACCAGTGAACCTGCAATCACCATCTGCATTGTAGGCGGGATGCTTAACCACTGGGCTACGGAGCCTCCCAAAGATTATGCTAAGCAGAGAGACTTTTCTCAAAGAATATTCTGTGTATGTAGTATTGATGTTGAACTTTATCAAAATCAATTACAATAATAAACACAGTGCAACATCCAACTATGTATTGAGACTGTTAACACTATCAGGTGGAAAATGACAAATACTACAAACACCAGTTGAACCTGGGATTTGAACCAGTGAACCTGCAATCACCATCTGCATTGTAGGCGGGATGCTTAACCACTGGGCTACGGAGCCTCCCGAAGATTATGCTAAGCAGAGAGACTTTTCTCAAAGAATATTCTGTGTATGTAGTATTGATGTTGAACTTTATCAAAATCAATTACAATAATAAACACAGTGCAACATCCAACTATGTATTGAGACTGTTAACACTACCAGGTGGAAAATGACAAATACTACAAACACCAGTTGAACCTGGGATTTGAACCAGTGAACCTGCAATCACCATCTGCATTGTAGGCGGGATGCTTAACCACTGGGCTACGGAGCCTCCCAAAGATTATGCTAAGCAGAGAGACTTTTCTCAAAGAATATTCTGTGTATGTAGTATTGATGTTGAACTTTATCAAAATCAATTACAATAATAAACACAGTGCAACATCCAACTATGTATTGAGACTGTTAACACTATCAGGTGGAAAATGACAAATACTACAAACACCAGTTGAACCTGGGATTCGAACCAGTGAACCTGCAATCACCATCTGCATTGTAGGCGGGATGCTTAACCACTGGGCTACGGAGCCTCCCAAAGATTATGCTAAGCAGAGAGACTTTTCTCAAAGAATATTCTGTGTATGTAGTATTGATGTTGAACTTTATCAAAATCAATTACAATAATAAACACAGTGCAACATCCAACTATGTATTGAGACTGTTAACACTACCAGGTGGAAAATGACAAATACTACAAACACCAGTTGAACCTGGGATTCGAACCAGTGAACCTGCAATCACCATCTGCATTGTAGGCGGGATGCTTAACCACTGGGCTACGGAGCCTCCCAAAGATTATGCTAAGCAGAGAGACTTTTCTCAAAGAATATTCTGTGTATGTAGTATTGATGTTGAACTTTATCAAAATCAATTACAATAATAAACACAGTGCAACATCCAACTATGTATTGAGACTGTTAACACTATCAGGTGGAAAATGACAAATACTACAAACACCAGTTGAACCTGGGATTCGAACCAGTGAACCTGCAATCACCATCTGCATTGTAGGCGGGATGCTTAACCACTGGGCTACGGAGCCTCCCAAAGATTATGCTAAGCAGAGAGACTTTTCTCAAAGAATATTCTGTGTATGTAGTATTGATGTTGAACTTTATCAAAATCAATTACAATAATAAACACAGTGCAACATCCAACTATGTATTGAGACTGTTAACACTATCAGGTGGAAAATGACAAATACTACAAACACCAGTTGAACCTGGGATTCGAACCAGTGAACCTGCAATCACCATCTGCATTGTAGGCGGGATGCTTAACCACTGGGCTACGGAGCCTCCCAAAGATTATGCTAAGCAGAGAGACTTTTCTCAAAGAATATTCTGTGTATGTAGTATTGATGTTGAACTTTATCAAAATCAATTACAATAATAAACACAGTGCAACATCCAACTATGTATTGAGACTGTTAACACTATCAGGTGGAAAATGACAAATACTACAAACACCAGTTGAACCTGGGATTTGAACCAGTGAACCTGCAATCACCATCTGCATTGTAGGCGGGGTGCTTAACCACTGGGCTACGGAGCCTCCCAAAGATTATGCTAAGCAGAGAGACTTTTCTCAAAGAATATTCTGTGTATGTAGTATTGATGTTGAACTTTATCAAAATCAATTACAATAATAAACACAGTGCAACATCCAACTATGTATTGAGACTGTTAACACTATCAGGTGGAAAATGACAAATACTACAAACACCAGTTGAACCTGCAATCACCATCTGCATTGTAGGCGGGATGCTTAACCACTGGGCTACGGAGCCTCCCAAAGATTATGCTAAGCAGAGAGACTTTTCTCAAAGAATATTCTGTGTATGTAGTATTGATGTTGAACTTTATCAAAATCAATTACAATAATAAACACAGTGCAACATCCAACTATGTATTGAGACTGTTAACACTATCAGGTGGAAAATGACAAATACTACAAACACCAGTTGAACCTGGGATTTGAACCAGTGAACCTGCAATCACCATCTGCATTGTAGGCGGGATGCTTAACCACTGGGCTACGGAGCCTCCCAAAGATTATGCTAAGCAGAGAGACTTTTCTCAAAGAATATTCTGTGTATGTAGTATTGATGTTGAACTTTATCAAAATCAATTACAATAATAAACACAGTGCAACATCCAACTATGTATTGAGACTGTTAACACTATCAGGTGGAAAATGACAAATACTACAAAGACCAGTTGAACCTGGGATTTGAACCAGTGAACCTGCAATCACCATCTGCATTGTAGGCGGGATGCTTAACCACTGGGCTACGGAGCCTCCCGAAGATTATGCTAAGCAGAGAGACTTTTCTCAAAGAATATTCTGTGTATGTAGTATTGATGTTGAACTTTATCAAAATCAATTACAATAATAAACACAGTGCAACATCCAACTATGTATTGAGACTGTTAACACTACCAGGTGGAAAATGACAAATACTACAAACACCAGTTGAACCTGGGATTTGAACCAGTGAACCTGCAATCACCATCTGCATTGTAGGCGGGATGCTTAACCACTGGGCTACAGAGCCTCCCAAAGATTATGCTAAGCAGAGAGACTTTTCTCAAAGAATATTCTGTGTATGTAGTATTGATGTTGAACTTTATCAAAATCAATTACAATAATAAACACAGTGCAACATCCAACTATGTATTGAGACTGTTAACACTATCAGGTGGAAAATGACAAATACTACAAACACCAGTTGAACCTGGGATTCGAACCAGTGAACCTGCAATCACCATCTGCATTGTAGGCGGGATGCTTAACCACTGGGCTACGGAGCCTCCCAAAGATTATGCTAAGCAGAGAGACTTTTCTCAAAGAATATTCTGTGTATGTAGTATTGATGTTGAACTTTATCAAAATCAATTACAATAATAAACACAGTGCAACATCCAACTATGTATTGAGACTGTTAACACTACCAGGTGGAAAATGACAAATACTACAAACACCAGTTGAACCTGGGATTCGAACCAGTGAACCTGCAATCACCATCTGCATTGTAGGCGGGATGCTTAACCACTGGGCTATGGAGCCTCCCAAAGATTATGCTAAGCAGAGAGACTTTTCTCAAAGAATATTCTGTGTATGTAGTATTGATATTGAACTTTATCAAAATCAATTACAATAATAAACACAGTGCAACATCCAACTATGTATTGAGACTGTTAACACTACCAGGTGGAAAATGACAAATACTACAAACACCACTTGAACCTGGGATTTGAACCAGTGAACCTGCAATCACCATCTGCATTGTAGGCGGGATGCTTAACCACTGGGCTACGGAGCCTCCCAAAGATTATGCTAAGCAGAGAGACTTTTCTCAAAGAATATTCTGTGTATGTAGTATTGATGTTGAACTTTATCAAAATCAATTACAATAATAAACACAGTGCAACATCCAACTATGTATTGAAACTGTTAACACTATCAGGTGGAAAATGACAAATACTACAAACACCAGTTGAACCTGGGATTTGAGCCAGTGAACCTGCAATCACCATCTGCATTGTAGGCAGGATGCTTAACCACTGGGCTACGGAGCCTCCCAAAGATTATGCTAAGCAGAGAGACTTTTCTCAAAGAATATTCTGTGTATGTAGTATTGATGTTGAACTTTATCAAAATCAATTACAATAATAAACACAGTGCAACATCCAACTATGTATTGAGACTGTTAACACTACCAGGTGGAAAATGACAAATACTACAAACACCAGTTGAACCTGGGATTTGAACCAGTGAACCTGCAATCACCATCTGCATTGTAGGCGGGATGCTTAACCACTGGGCTACGGAGCCTCCCAAAGATTATGCTAAGCAGAGAGACTTTTCTCAAAGAATATTCTGTGTATGTAGTATTGATGTTGAACTTTATCAAAATCAATTACAATAATAAACACAGTGCAACATCCAACTATGTATTGAGACTGTTAACACTATCAGGTGGAAAATGACAAATACTACAAACACCAGTTGAACCTGGGATTCGAACCAGTGAACCTGCAATCACCATCTGCATTGTAGGCGAGATGCTTAACCACTGGGCTATGGAGCCTCTAAAGATTATGCTAAGCAGAGAGACTTTTCTCAAAGAATATTCTGTGTATGTAATATTGATGTTGAACTTTAACAAAATCAATTACAATAATAAACACAGTGCAACATCCAACTATGTATTGAGACTGTTAACACTACCAGGTGTAAAATGACAAATACTACAAACACCAGTTGAACCTGGGATTTGAACCAGTGAACCTGCAATCACCATCTGCATTGTAGGCGGGATGCTTAACCACTGGGCTACGGAGCCTCCCAAAAATTATGCTAAGCAGAGAGACTTTTCTCAAAGAATATTCTGTGTATGTAGTATTGATGTTGAACTTTATCAAAATCAATTACAATAATAAACACAGTGCAACATCCAACTATGTATTGAGACTGTTAACACTACCAGGTGGAAAATGACAAATACTACAAACACCAGTTGAACCTGGGATTCGAACCAGTGAAACTGCAATCACCATCTGCATTGTAGGCGGGATGCTTAACCACTGGGCTATGGAGCCTCTAAAGATTATGCTAAGCAGAGAGACTTTTCTCAAAGAATATTCTGTGTATGTAATATTGATGTTGAACTTTATCAAAATCAATTACAATAATAAACACAGTGCAACATCCAACTATGTATTGAGACTGTTAACACTACCAGGTGTAAAATGACAAATACTACAAACACCAGTTGAACCTGGGATTTGAACCAGTGAACCTGCAATCACCATCTGCATTGTAGGCGGGATGCTTAACCACTGGGCTACGGAGCCTCCCAAAAATTATGCTAAGCAGAGAGACTTTTCTCAAAGAATATTCTGTGTATGTAGTATTGATGTTGAACTTTATCAAAATCAATTACAATAATAAACACAGTGCAACATCCAACTATGTATTGAGACTGTTAACACTATCAGGTGGAAAATGACAAATACTACAAACACCAGTTGAACCTGGGATTCGAACCAGTGAACCTGCAATCACCATCTGCATTGTAGGCGGGATGCTTAACCACTGGGCTACGGAGCCTCCCAAAGATTATGCTAAGCAGAGAGACTTTTCTCAAAGAATATTCTGTGTATGTAGTATTGATGTTGAACTTTATCAAAATCAATTACAATAATAAACACAGTGCAACATCCAACTATGTATTGAGACTGTTAACACTATCAGGTGGAAAATGACAAATACTACAAACACCAGTTGAACCTGGGATTTGAACCAGTGAACCTGCAATCACCATCTGCATTGTAGGCGGGATGCTTAACCACTGGGCTACGGAGCCTCCCAAAGATTATGCTAAGCAGAGAGACTTTTCTCAAAGAATATTCTGTGTATGTAGTATTGATGTTGAACTTTATCAAAATCAATTACAATAATAAACACAGTGCAACATCCAACTATGTATTGAGACTGTTAACACTACCAGGTGGAAAATGACAAATACTACAAACACCAGTTGAACCTGGGATTCGAACCAGTGAACCTGCAATCACCATCTGCATTGTAGGCGGGATGCTTAACCACTGGGCTACGGAGCCTCCCAAAGATTATGCTAAGCAGAGAGACTTTTCTCAAAGAATATTCTGTGTATGTAGTATTGATTTTGAACTTTATCAAAATCAATTACAATAATAAACACAGTGCAACATCCAACTATGTATTGAGACTGTTAACACTACCAGGTGTAAAATGACAAATACTACAAACACCAGTTGAACCTGGGATTCGAACCAGTGAACCTGCAATCACCATCTGCATTGTAGGCGGGATGCTTAACCACTGGGCTACGGAGCCTCCCAAAGATTATGCTAAGCAGAGAGACTTTTCTCAAAGAATATTCTGTGTATGTAGTATTGATGTTGAACTTTATCAAAATCAATTACAATAATAAACACAGTGCAACCTCCAACTATGTATTGAGACTGTTAACACTATCAGGTGGAAAATGACAAATACTACAAACACCAGTTGAACCTGGGATTTGAACCAGTGAACCTGCAATCACCATCTGCATTGTAGGCGGGATGCTTAACCACTGGGCTACGGAGCTTCCCAAAGATTATGCTAAGCAGAGAGACTTTTCTCAAAGAATATTCTGTGTATGTAGTATTGATGTTGAACTTTATCAAAATCAATTACAATAATAAACACAGTGCAACATCCAACTATGTATTGAGACTGTTAACACTATCAGGTGGAAAATGACAAATACTACAAACACCAGTTGAACCTGGGATTCGAACCAGTGAACCTGCAATCACCATCTGCATTGTAGGCGGGATGCTTAACCACTGGGCTACGGAGCCTCCCAAAGATTATGCTAAGCAGAGAGACTTTTCTCAAAGAATATTCTGTGTATGTAGTATTGATGTTGAACTTTATCAAAATCAATTACAATAATAAACACAGTGCAACATCCAACTATGTATTGAGACTGTTAACACTATCAGGTGGAAAATGACAAATACTACAAACACCAGTTGAACCTGGGATTTGAACCAGTGAACCTGCAATCACCATCTGCATTGTAGGCGGGATGCTTAACCACTGGGCTACGGAGCCTCCCAAAGATTATGCTAAGCAGAGAGACTTTTCTCAAAGAATATTCTGTGTATGTAGTATTGATGTTGAACTTTATCAAAATCAATTACAATAATAAACACAGTGCAACATCCAACTATGTATTGAGACTGTTAACACTACCAGGTGGAAAATGACAAATACTACAAACACCAGTTGAACCTGGGATTCGAACCAGTGAACCTGCAATCACCATCTGCATTGTAGGCGGGATGCTTAACCACTGGGCTACGGAGCCTCCCAAAGATTATGCTAAGCAGAGAGACTTTTCTCAAAGAATATTCTGTGTATGTAGTATTGATTTTGAACTTTATCAAAATCAATTACAATAATAAACACAGTGCAACATCCAACTATGTATTGAGACTGTTAACACTACCAGGTGTAAAATGACAAATACTACAAACACCAGTTGAACCTGGGATTTGAACCAGTGAACCTGCAATCACCATCTGCATTGTAGGCGGGATGCTTAACCACTGGGCTACGGAGCCTCCCAAAGATTATGCTAAGCAGAGAGACTTTTCTCAAAGAATATTCTGTGTATGTAGTATTGATGTTGAACTTTATCAAAATCAATTACAATAATAAACACAGTGCAACATCCAACTATGTATTGAGACTGTTAACACTATCAGGTGGAAAATGACAAATACTACAAACACCAGTTGAACCTGGGATTCGAACCAGTGAACCTGCAATCACCATCTGCATTGTAGGCGGGATGCTTAACCACTGGGCTACGGAGCCTCCCAAAGATTATGCTAAGCAGAGAGACTTTTCTCAAAGAATATTCTGTGTATGTAGTATTGATGTTGAACTTTATCAAAATCAATTACAATAATAAACACAGTGCAACATCCAACTATGTATTGAGACTGTTAACACTATCAGGTGGAAAATGACAAATACTACAAACACCAGTTGAACCTGGGATTTGAACCAGTGAACCTGCAATCACCATCTGCATTGTAGGCGGGATGCTTAACCACTGGGCTACGGAGCCTCCCAAAGATTATGCTAAGCAGAGAGACTTTTCTCAAAGAATATTCTGTGTATGTAGTATTGATGTTGAACTTTATCAAAATCAATTACAATAATAAACACAGTGCAACATCCAACTATGTATTGAGACTGTTAACACTATCAGGTGGAAAATGACAAATACTACAAACACCAGTTGAACCAGTGAACCTGCAATCACCATCTGCATTGTAGGCGGGATGCTTAACCACTGGGCTACGGAGCCTCCCAAAGATTATGCTAAGCAGAGAGACTTTTCTCAAAGAATATTCTGTGTATGTAGTATTGATGTTGAACTTTATCAAAATCAATTACAATAATAAACACAGTGCAACATCCAACTATGTATTGAGACTGTTAACACTACCAGGTGGAAAATGACAAATACTACAAACACCAGTTGAACCTGGGATTCGAACCAGTGAACCTGCAATCACCATCTGCATTGTAGGCGGGATGCTTAACCACTGGGCTACGGAGCCTCCCAAAGATTATGCTAAGCAGAGAGACTTTTCTCAAAGAATATTCTGTGTATGTAGTATTGATTTTGAACTTTATCAAAATCAATTACAATAATAAACACAGTGCAACATCCAACTATGTATTGAGACTGTTAACACTATCAGGTGGAAAATGACAAATACTACAAACACCAGTTGAACCTGGGATTCGAACCAGTGAACCTGCAATCACCATCTGCATTGTAGGCGGGATGCTTAACCACTGGGCTATGGAGCCTCTAAAGATTATGCTAAGCAGAGAGACTTTTCTCAAAGAATATTCTGTGTATGTAGTATTGATGTTGAACTTTATCAAAATCAATTACAATAATAAACACAGTGCAACATCCAACTATGTATTGAGACTGTTAACACTATCAGGTGGAAAATGACAAATACTACAAACACCAGTTGAACCTGGGATTTGAACCAGTGAACTTGCAATCACCATCTGCATTGTAGGCGGGATGCTTAACCACTGGGCTACGGAGCCTCCCAAAGATTATGCTAAGCAGAGAGACTTTTCTCAAAGAATATTCTGTGTATGTAGTATTGATGTTGAACTTTATCAAAATCAATTACAATAATAAACACAGTGCAACATCCAACTATGTATTGAGACTGTTAACACTACCAGGTGGAAAATGACAAATACTACAAACACCAGTTGAACCTGGGATTTGAACCAGTGAACCTGCAATCACCATCTGCATTGTAGGCGGGATGCTTAACCACTGGGCTACGGAGCCTCCCAAAGATTATGCTAAGCAGAGAGACTTTTCTCAAAGAATATTCTGTGTATGTAGTATTGATGTTGAACTTTATCAAAATCAATTACAATAATAAACACAGTGCAACATCCAACTATGTATTGAGACTGTTAACACTATCAGGTGGAAAATGACAAATACTACAAACACCAGTTGAACCTGGGATTTGAACCAGTGAACTTGCAATCACCATCTGCATTGTAGGCGGGATGCTTAACCACTGGGCTACGGAGCCTCCCAAAGATTATGCTAAGCAGAGAGACTTTTCTCAAAGAATATTCTGTGTATGTAGTATTGATGTTGAACTTTATCAAAATCAATTACAATAATAAACACAGTGCAACATCCAACTATGTATTGAGACTGTTAACACTACCAGGTGGAAAATGACAAATACTACAAACACCAGTTGAACCTGGGATTCGAACCAGTGAAACTGCAATCACCATCTGCATTGTAGGCGGGATGCTTAACCACTGGGCTATGGAGCCTCCCAAAGATTATGCTAAGCAGAGAGACTTTTCTCAAAGAATATCCTGTGTATGTAGTATTGATGTTGAACTTTATCAAAATCAATTACAATAATAAACACAGTGCAACATCCAACTATGTATTGAGACTGTTAACACTACCAGGTGGAAAATGACAAATACTACAAACACCAGTTGAACCTGGGATTCGAACCAGTGAACTTGCAATCACCATCTGCATTGTAGGCGGGATGCTTAACCACTGGGCTACGGAGCCTCCCAAAGATTATGCTAAGCAGAGAGACTTTTCTCAAAGAATATTCTGTGTATGTAGTATTGATGTTGAACTTTATCAAAATCAATTACAATAATAAACACAGTGCAACATCCAACTATGTATTGAGACTGTTAACACTACCAGGTGGAAAATGACAAATACTACAAACACCAGTTGAACCTGGGATTCGAACCAGTGAACCTGCAATCACCATCTGCATTGTAGGCGGGATGCTTAACCACTGGGCTACGGAGCCTCCCAAAGATTATGCTAAGCAGAGAGACTTTTCTCAAAGAATATTCTGTGTATGTAGTATTGATGTTGAACTTTATCAAAATCAATTACAATAATAAACACAGTGCAACATCCAACTATGTATTGAGACTGTTAACACTATCAGGTGGAAAATGACAAATACTACAAACACCAGTTGAACCTGGGATTTGAGCCAGTGAACCTGCAATCACCATCTGCATTGTAGGCGGGATGCTTAACCACTGGGCTACGGAGCCTCCCAAAGATTATGCTAAGCAGAGAGACTTTTCTCAAAGAATATTCTGTGTATGTAGTATTGATGTTGAACTTTATCAAAATCAATTACAATAATAAACACAGTGCAACATCCAACTATGTATTGAGACTGTTAACACTACCAGGTGGAAAATGACAAATACTACAAACACCAGTTGAACCTGGGATTTGAACCAGTGAACCTGCAATCACCATCTGCATTGTAGGCGGGATGCTTAACCACTGGGCTACGGAGCCTCCCAAAGATTATGCTAAGCAGAGAGACTTTTCTCAAAGAATATTCTGTGTATGTAGTATTGATGTTGAACTTTATCAAAATCAATTACAATAATAAACACAGTGCAACATCCAACTATGTATTGAGACTGTTAACACTACCAGGTGGAAAATGACAAATACTACAAACACCAGTTGAACCTGGGATTCGAACCAGTGAACCTGCAATCACCATCTGCATTGTAGGCGGGATGCTTAACCACTGGGCTACGGAGCCTCCCAAAGATTATGCTAAGCAGAGAGACTTTTCTCAAAGAATATTCTGTGTATGTAGTATTGATATTGAACTTTATCAAAATCAATTACAATAATAAACACAGTGCAACATCCAACTATGTATTGAGACTGTTAACACTATCAGGTGGAAAATGACAAATACTACAAACACCAGTTGAACCTGGGATTCGAACCAGTGAACCTGCAATCACCATCTGCATTGTAGGCGGGATGCTTAACCACTGGGCTATGGAGCCTCTAAAGATTATGCTAAGCAGAGAGACTTTTCTCAAAGAATATTCTGTGTATGTAGTATTGATGTTGAACTTTATCAAAATCAATTACAATAATAAACACAGTGCAACATCCAACTATGTATTGAGACTGTTAACACTACCAGGTGGAAAATGACAAATACTACAAACACCAGTTGAACCTGGGATTTGAACCAGTGAACCTGCAATCACCATCTGCATTGTAGGCGGGATGCTTAACCACTGGGCTACGGAGCCTCCCAAAGATTATGCTAAGCAGAGAGACTTTTCTCAAAGAATATTCTGTGTATGTAGTATTGATGTTGAACTTTATCAAAATCAATTACAATAATAAACACAGTGCAACATCCAACTATGTATTGAGACTGTTAACACTATCAGGTGGAAAATGACAAATACTACAAACACCAGTTGAACCTGGGATTTGAACCAGTGAACTTGCAATCACCATCTGCATTGTAGGCGGGATGCTTAACCACTGGGCTACGGAGCCTCCCAAAGATTATGCTAAGCAGAGAGACTTTTCTCAAAGAATATTCTGTGTATGTAGTATTGATGTTGAACTTTATCAAAATCAATTACAATAATAAACACAGTGCAACATCCAACTATGTATTGAGACTGTTAACACTACCAGGTGGAAAATGACAAATACTACAAACACCAGTTGAACCTGGGATTCGAACCAGTGAAACTGCAATCACCATCTGCATTGTAGGCGGGATGCTTAACCACTGGGCTATGGAGCCTCCCAAAGATTATGCTAAGCAGAGAGACTTTTCTCAAAGAATATCCTGTGTATGTAGTATTGATGTTGAACTTTATCAAAATCAATTACAATAATAAACACAGTGCAACATCCAACTATGTATTGAGACTGTTAACACTACCAGGTGGAAAATGACAAATACTACAAACACCAGTTGAACCTGGGATTCGAACCAGTGAACTTGCAATCACCATCTGCATTGTAGGCGGGATGCTTAACCACTGGGCTACGGAGCCTCCCAAAGATTATGCTAAGCAGAGAGACTTTTCTCAAAGAATATTCTGTGTATGTAGTATTGATGTTGAACTTTATCAAAATCAATTACAATAATAAACACAGTGCAACATCCAACTATGTATTGAGACTGTTAACACTACCAGGTGGAAAATGACAAATACTACAAACACCAGTTGAACCTGGGATTCGAACCAGTGAACCTGCAATCACCATCTGCATTGTAGGCGGGATGCTTAACCACTGGGCTACGGAGCCTCCCAAAGATTATGCTAAGCAGAGAGACTTTTCTCAAAGAATATTCTGTGTATGTAGTATTGATGTTGAACTTTATCAAAATCAATTACAATAATAAACACAGTGCAACATCCAACTATGTATTGAGACTGTTAACACTACCAGGTGGAAAATGACAAATACTACAAACACCAGTTTAACCTGGGATTCGAACCAGTGAGCCTGCAATCACCATCTGCATTATAGGCGGGATGCTTAACCACTTGGCTATGGAGCCTCCCAAAGATTATGCTAAGCAGAGAGACTTTTCTCAAAGAATATTCTGTGTATGTAGTATTGATGTTGAACTTTATCAAAATCAATTACAATAATAAACAGTGCAACATCCAACTATGTATTGAGACTGTTAACACTACCAGGTGGAAAATGACAAATACTACAAACACCAGTTGAACCTGGGATTCGAACCAGTGAACTTGCAATCACCATCTGCATTGTAGGCGGGATGCTTAACCACTTGGCTATGGAGCCTCCCAAAGATTATGCTAAGCAGAGAGACTTTTCTCAAAGAATATTCTGTGTATGTAGTATTGATGTTGAACTTTATCAAAATCAATTACAATAATAAACACAGTGCAACATCCAACTATGTATTGAGACTGTTAACACTACCAGGTGGAAAATGACAAATACTACAAACACCAGTTGAACCTGGGATTCGAACCAGTGAACTTGCAATCACCATCTGCATTGTAGGCGGGATGCTTAACCACTGGGCTATGGAGCCTCTAAAGATTATGCTAAGCAGAGAGACTTTTCTCAAAGAATATTCTGTGTATGTAGTATTGATGTTGAACTTTATCAAAATCAATTACAATAATAAACACAGTGCAACATCCAACTATGTATTGAGACTGTTAACACTACCAGGTGGAAAATGACAAATACTACAAACACCAGTTTAACCTGGGATTCGAACCAGTGAGCCTGCAATCACCATCTGCATTATAGGCGGGATGCTTAACCACTTGGCTATGGAGCCTCCCAAAGATTATGCTAAGCAGAGAGACTTTTCTCAAAGAATATTCTGTGTATGTAGTATTGATGTTGAACTTTATCAAAATCAATTACAATAATAAACAGTGCAACATCCAACTATGTATTGAGACTGTTAACACTACCAGGTGGAAAATGACAAATACTACAAACACCAGTTGAACCTGGGATTCGAACCAGTGAACTTGCAATCACCATCTGCATTGTAGGCGGGATGCTTAACCACTTGGCTATGGAGCCTCCCAAAGATTATGCTAAGCAGAGAGACTTTTCTCAAAGAATATTCTGTGTATGTAGTATTGATGTTGAACTTTATCAAAATCAATTACAATAATAAACACAGTGCAACATCCAACTATGTATTGAGACTGTTAACACTACCAGGTGGAAAATGACAAATACTACAAACACCAGTTGAACCTGGGATTCGAACCAGTGAACTTGCAATCACCATCTGCATTGTAGGCGGGATGCTTAACCACTGGGCTATGGAGCCTCTAAAGATTATGCTAAGCAGAGAGACTTTTCTCAAAGAATATTCTGTGTATGTAGTATTGATGTTGAACTTTATCAAAATCAATTACAATAATAAACACAGTGCAACATCCAACTATGTATTGAGACTGTTAACACTACCAGGTGGAAAATGACAAATACTACAAACACCAGTTTAACCTGGGATTCGAACCAGTGAGCCTGCAATCACCATCTGCATTATAGGCGGGATGCTTAACCACTTGGCTATGGAGCCTCCCAAAGATTATGCTAAGCAGAGAGACTTTTCTCAAAGAATATTCTGTGTATGTAGTATTGATGTTGAACTTTATCAAAATCAATTACAATAATAAACAGTGCAACATCCAACTATGTATTGAGACTGTTAACACTACCAGGTGGAAAATGACAAATACTACAAACACCAGTTGAACCTGGGATTCGAACCAGTGAACTTGCAATCACCATCTGCATTGTAGGCGGGATGCTTAACCACTTGGCTATGGAGCCTCCCAAAGATTATGCTAAGCAGAGAGACTTTTCTCAAAGAATATTCTGTGTATGTAGTATTGATGTTGAACTTTATCAAAATCAATTACAATAATAAACACAGTGCAACATCCAACTATGTATTGAGACTGTTAACACTACCAGGTGGAAAATGACAAATACTACAAACACCAGTTGAACCTGGGATTCGAACCAGTGAACTTGCAATCACCATCTGCATTGTAGGCGGGATGCTTAACCACTGGGCTATGGAGCCTCTAAAGATTATGCTAAGCAGAGAGACTTTTCTCAAAGAATATTCTGTGTATGTAGTATTGATGTTGAACTTTATCAAAATCAATTACAATAATAAACACAGTGCAACATCCAACTATGTATTGAGACTGTTAACACTATCAGGTGGAAAATGACAAATACTACAAACACCAGTTGAACCTGGGATTTGAACCAGTGAACTTGCAATCACCATCTGCATTGTAGGCGGGATGCTTAACCACTGGGCTACGGAGCCTCCCAAAGATTATGCTAAGCAGAGAGACTTTTCTCAAAGAATATTCTGTGTATGTAGTATTGATGTTGAACTTTATCAAAATCAATTACAATAATAAACACAGTGCAACATCCAACTATGTATTGAGACTGTTAACACTACCAGGTGGAAAATGACAAATACTACAAACACCAGTTGAACCTGGGATTTGAACCAGTGAACCTGCAATCACCATCTGCATTGTAGGCGGGATGCTTAACCACTGGGCTACGGAGCCTCCCAAAGATTATGCTAAGCAGAGAGACTTTTCTCAAAGAATATTCTGTGTATGTAGTATTGATGTTGAACTTTATCAAAATCAATTACAATAATAAACACAGTGCAACATCCAACTATGTATTGAGACTGTTAACACTATCAGGTGGAAAATGACAAATACTACAAACACCAGTTGAACCTGGGATTTGAACCAGTGAACTTGCAATCACCATCTGCATTGTAGGCGGGATGCTTAACCACTGGGCTACGGAGCCTCCCAAAGATTATGCTAAGCAGAGAGACTTTTCTCAAAGAATATTCTGTGTATGTAGTATTGATGTTGAACTTTATCAAAATCAATTACAATAATAAACACAGTGCAACATCCAACTATGTATTGAGACTGTTAACACTACCAGGTGGAAAATGACAAATACTACAAACACCAGTTGAACCTGGGATTCGAACCAGTGAAACTGCAATCACCATCTGCATTGTAGGCGGGATGCTTAACCACTGGGCTATGGAGCCTCCCAAAGATTATGCTAAGCAGAGAGACTTTTCTCAAAGAATATCCTGTGTATGTAGTATTGATGTTGAACTTTATCAAAATCAATTACAATAATAAACACAGTGCAACATCCAACTATGTATTGAGACTGTTAACACTACCAGGTGGAAAATGACAAATACTACAAACACCAGTTGAACCTGGGATTCGAACCAGTGAACTTGCAATCACCATCTGCATTGTAGGCGGGATGCTTAACCACTGGGCTACGGAGCCTCCCAAAGATTATGCTAAGCAGAGAGACTTTTCTCAAAGAATATTCTGTGTATGTAGTATTGATGTTGAACTTTATCAAAATCAATTACACTAATAAACACAGTGCAACATCCAACTATGTATTGAGACTGTTAACACTACCAGGTGGAAAATGACAAATACTACAAACACCAGTTGAACCTGGGATTCGAACCAGTGAACCTGCAATCACCATCTGCATTGTAGGCGGGATGCTTAACCACTGGGCTACGGAGCCTCCCAAAGATTATGCTAAGCAGAGAGACTTTTCTCAAAGAATATTCTGTGTATGTAGTATTGATGTTGAACTTTATCAAAATCAATTACAATAATAAACACAGTGCAACATCCAACTATGTATTGAGACTGTTAACACTATCAGGTGGAAAATGACAAATACTACAAACACCAGTTGAACCTGGGATTTGAGCCAGTGAACCTGCAATCACCATCTGCATTGTAGGCGGGATGCTTAACCACTGGGCTACGGAGCCTCCCAAAGATTATGCTAAGCAGAGAGACTTTTCTCAAAGAATATTCTGTGTATGTAGTATTGATGTTGAACTTTATCAAAATCAATTACAATAATAAACACAGTGCAACATCCAACTATGTATTGAGACTGTTAACACTACCAGGTGGAAAATGACAAATACTACAAACACCAGTTGAACCTGGGATTTGAACCAGTGAACCTGCAATCACCATCTGCATTGTAGGCGGGATGCTTAACCACTTTGCTACGGAGCCTCCCAAAGATTATGCTAAGCAGAGAGACTTTTCTCAAAGAATATTCTGTGTATGTAGTATTGATGTTGAACTTTATCAAAATCAATTACAATAATAAACACAGTGCAACATCCAACTATGTATTGAGACTGTTAACACTACCAGGTGGAAAATGACAAATACTACAAACACCAGTTGAACCTGGGATTTGAACCAGTGACCCTGCAATCACCATCTGCATTGTAGGCGGGATGCTTAACCACTGGGCTACGGAGCCTCCCAAAGATTATGCTAAGCAGAGAGACTTTTCTCAAAGAATATTCTGTGTATGTAGTATTGATGTTAAACTTTATCAAAATCAATTACAATAATAAACACAGTGCAACATCCAACTATGTATTGAGACTTAACACTATCAGGTGGAAAATGACAAATACTACAAACACCAGTTGAACCTGGGATTCGAACCAGTGAACCTGCAATCACCATCTGCATTGTAGGCGGGATGCTTAACCACTGGGCTACGGAGCCTCCCAAAGATTATGCTAAGCAGAGAGACTTTTCTCAAAGAATATTCTGTGTATGTAGTATTGATGTTGAACTTTATCAAAATCAATTACAATAATAAACACAGTGCAACATCCAACTATGTATTGAGACTGTTAACACTATCAGGTGGAAAATGACAAATACTACAAACACCAGTTGAACCTGGGATTTGAACCAGTGAACCTGCAATCACCATCTGCATTGTAGGCGGGATGCTTAACCACTGGGCTACGGAGCCTCCCAAAGATTATGCTAAGCAGAGAGACTTTTCTCAAAGAATATTCTGTGTATGTAGTATTGATGTTGAACTTTATCAAAATCAATTACAATAATAAACACAGTGCAACATCCAACTATGTATTGAGACTGTTAACACTACCAGGTGGAAAATGACAAATACTACAAACACCAGTTGAACCTGGGATTTGAACCAGTGAACCTGCAATCACCATCTGCATTGTAGGCGGGATGCTTAACCACTGGGCTACGGAGCCTCCCAAAGATTATGCTAAGCAGAGAGACTTTTCTCAAAGAATATTCTGTGTATGTAGTATTGATGTTGAACTTTATCAAAATCAATTACAATAATAAACACAGTGCAACATCCAACTATGTATTGAGACTGTTAACACTATCAGGTGGAAAATGACAAATACTACAAACACCAGTTGAACCTGGGATTCGAACCAGTGAACCTGCAATCACCATCTGCATTGTAGGCGGGATGCTTAACCACTGGGCTACGGAGCCTCCCAAAGATTATGCTAAGCAGAGAGACTTTTCTCAAAGAATATTCTGTGTATGTAGTATTGATGTTGAACTTTATCAAAATCAATTACAATAATAAACACAGTGCAACATCCAACTATGTATTGAGACTGTTAACACTATCAGGTGGAAAATGACAAATACTACAAACACCAGTTGAACCTGGGATTCGAACCAGTGAACCTGCAATCACCATCTGCATTGTAGGCGGGATGCTTAACCACTGGGCTACGGAGCCTCCCAAAGATTATGCTAAGCAGAGAGACTTTTCTCAAAGAATATTCTGTGTATGTAGTATTGATGTTGAACTTTATCAAAATCAATTACAATAATAAACACAGTGCAACATCCAACTATGTATTGAGACTGTTAACACTATCAGGTGGAAAATGACAAATACTACAAACACCAGTTGAACCTGGGATTTGAACCAGTGAACCTGCAATCACCATCTGCATTGTAGGCGGGATGCTTAACCACTGGGCTACGGAGCTTCCCAAAGATTATGCTAAGCAGAGAGACTTTTCTCAAAGAATATTCTGTGTATGTAGTATTGATGTTGAACTTTATCAAAATCAATTACAATAATAAACACAGTGCAACATCCAACTATGTATTGAGACTGTTAACACTATCAGGTGGAAAATGACAAATACTACAAACACCAGTTGAACCTGGGATTCGAACCAGTGAACCTGCAATCACCATCTGCATTGTAGGCGGGATGCTTAACCACTGGGCTACGGAGCCTCCCAAAGATTATGCTAAGCAGAGAGACTTTTCTCAAAGAATATTCTGTGTATGTAGTATTGATGTTGAACTTTATCAAAATCAATTACAATAATAAACACAGTGCAACATCCAACTATGTATTGAGACTGTTAACACTATCAGGTGGAAAATGACAAATACTACAAACACCAGTTGAACCTGGGATTTGAACCAGTGAACCTGCAATCACCATCTGCATTGTAGGCGGGATGCTTAACCACTGGGCTACGGAGCCTCCCAAAGATTATGCTAAGCAGAGAGACTTTTCTCAAAGAATATTCTGTGTATGTAGTATTGATGTTGAACTTTATCAAAATCAATTACAATAATAAACACAGTGCAACATCCAACTATGTATTGAGACTGTTAACACTACCAGGTGGAAAATGACAAATACTACAAACACCAGTTGAACCTGGGATTCGAACCAGTGAACCTGCAATCACCATCTGCATTGTAGGCGGGATGCTTAACCACTGGGCTACGGAGCCTCCCAAAGATTATGCTAAGCAGAGAGACTTTTCTCAAAGAATATTCTGTGTATGTAGTATTGATTTTGAACTTTATCAAAATCAATTACAATAATAAACACAGTGCAACATCCAACTATGTATTGAGACTGTTAACACTACCAGGTGTAAAATGACAAATACTACAAACACCAGTTAAACCTGGGATTTGAACCAGTGAACCTGCAATCACCATCTGCATTGTAGGCGGGATGCTTAACCACTGGGCTACGGAGCCTCCCAAAGATTATGCTAAGCAGAGAGACTTTTCTCAAAGAATATTCTGTGTATGTAGTATTGATGTTGAACTTTATCAAAATCAATTACAATAATAAACACAGTGCAACATCCAACTATGTATTGAGACTGTTAACACTATCAGGTGGAAAATGACAAATACTACAAACACCAGTTGAACCTGGGATTCGAACCAGTGAACCTGCAATCACCATCTGCATTGTAGGCGGGATGCTTAACCACTGGGCTACGGAGCCTCCCAAAGATTATGCTAAGCAGAGAGACTTTTCTCAAAGAATATTCTGTGTATGTAGTATTGATGTTGAACTTTATCAAAATCAATTACAATAATAAACACAGTGCAACATCCAACTATGTATTGAGACTGTTAACACTATCAGGTGGAAAATGACAAATACTACAAACACCAGTTGAACCTGGGATTTGAACCAGTGAACCTGCAATCACCATCTGCATTGTAGGCGGGATGCTTAACCACTGGGCTACGGAGCCTCCCAAAGATTATGCTAAGCAGAGAGACTTTTCTCAAAGAATATTCTGTGTATGTAGTATTGATGTTGAACTTTATCAAAATCAATTACAATAATAAACACAGTGCAACATCCAACTATGTATTGAGACTGTTAACACTATCAGGTGGAAAATGACAAATACTACAAACACCAGTTGAACCTGGGATTTGAACCAGTGAACCTGCAATCACCATCTGCATTGTAGGCGGGATGCTTAACCACTGGGCTACGGAGCCTCCCAAAGATTATGCTAAGCAGAGAGACTTTTCTCAAAGAATATTCTGTGTATGTAGTATTGATGTTGAACTTTATCAAAATCAATTACAATAATAAACACAGTGCAACATCCAACTATGTATTGAGACTGTTAACACTACCAGGTGGAAAATGACAAATACTACAAACACCAGTTGAACCTGGGATTCGAACCAGTGAACCTGCAATCACCATCTGCATTGTAGGCGGGATGCTTAACCACTGGGCTACGGAGCCTCCCAAAGATTATGCTAAGCAGAGAGACTTTTCTCAAAGAATATTCTGTGTATGTAGTATTGATTTTGAACTTTATCAAAATCAATTACAATAATAAACACAGTGCAACATCCAACTATGTATTGAGACTGTTAACACTATCAGGTGGAAAATGACAAATACTACAAACACCAGTTGAACCTGGGATTCGAACCAGTGAACCTGCAATCACCATCTGCATTGTAGGCGGGATGCTTAACCACTGGGCTATGGAGCCTCTAAAGATTATGCTAAGCAGAGAGACTTTTCTCAAAGAATATTCTGTGTATGTAGTATTGATGTTGAACTTTATCAAAATCAATTACAATAATAAACACAGTGCAACATCCAACTATGTATTGAGACTGTTAACACTATCAGGTGGAAAATGACAAATACTACAAACACCAGTTGAACCTGGGATTTGAACCAGTGAACTTGCAATCACCATCTGCATTGTAGGCGGGATGCTTAACCACTGGGCTACGGAGCCTCCCAAAGATTATGCTAAGCAGAGAGACTTTTCTCAAAGAATATTCTGTGTATGTAGTATTGATGTTGAACTTTATCAAAATCAATTACAATAATAAACACAGTGCAACATCCAACTATGTATTGAGACTGTTAACACTACCAGGTGGAAAATGACAAATACTACAAACACCAGTTGAACCTGGGATTTGAACCAGTGAACCTGCAATCACCATCTGCATTGTAGGCGGGATGCTTAACCACTGGGCTACGGAGCCTCCCAAAGATTATGCTAAGCAGAGAGACTTTTCTCAAAGAATATTCTGTGTATGTAGTATTGATGTTGAACTTTATCAAAATCAATTACAATAATAAACACAGTGCAACATCCAACTATGTATTGAGACTGTTAACACTATCAGGTGGAAAATGACAAATACTACAAACACCAGTTGAACCTGGGATTTGAACCAGTGAACTTGCAATCACCATCTGCATTGTAGGCGGGATGCTTAACCACTGGGCTACGGAGCCTCCCAAAGATTATGCTAAGCAGAGAGACTTTTCTCAAAGAATATTCTGTGTATGTAGTATTGATGTTGAACTTTATCAAAATCAATTACAATAATAAACACAGTGCAACATCCAACTATGTATTGAGACTGTTAACACTACCAGGTGGAAAATGACAAATACTACAAACACCAGTTGAACCTGGGATTCGAACCAGTGAAACTGCAATCACCATCTGCATTGTAGGCGGGATGCTTAACCACTGGGCTATGGAGCCTCCCAAAGATTATGCTAAGCAGAGAGACTTTTCTCAAAGAATATCCTGTGTATGTAGTATTGATGTTGAACTTTATCAAAATCAATTACAATAATAAACACAGTGCAACATCCAACTATGTATTGAGACTGTTAACACTACCAGGTGGAAAATGACAAATACTACAAACACCAGTTGAACCTGGGATTCGAACCAGTGAACTTGCAATCACCATCTGCATTGTAGGCGGGATGCTTAACCACTGGGCTACGGAGCCTCCCAAAGATTATGCTAAGCAGAGAGACTTTTCTCAAAGAATATTCTGTGTATGTAGTATTGATGTTGAACTTTATCAAAATCAATTACAATAATAAACACAGTGCAACATCCAACTATGTATTGAGACTGTTAACACTACCAGGTGGAAAATGACAAATACTACAAACACCAGTTGAACCTGGGATTCGAACCAGTGAACCTGCAATCACCATCTGCATTGTAGGCGGGATGCTTAACCACTGGGCTACGGAGCCTCCCAAAGATTATGCTAAGCAGAGAGACTTTTCTCAAAGAATATTCTGTGTATGTAGTATTGATGTTGAACTTTATCAAAATCAATTACAATAATAAACACAGTGCAACATCCAACTATGTATTGAGACTGTTAACACTATCAGGTGGAAAATGACAAATACTACAAACACCAGTTGAACCTGGGATTTGAGCCAGTGAACCTGCAATCACCATCTGCATTGTAGGCGGGATGCTTAACCACTGGGCTACGGAGCCTCCCAAAGATTATGCTAAGCAGAGAGACTTTTCTCAAAGAATATTCTGTGTATGTAGTATTGATGTTGAACTTTATCAAAATCAATTACAATAATAAACACAGTGCAACATCCAACTATGTATTGAGACTGTTAACACTACCAGGTGGAAAATGACAAATACTACAAACACCAGTTGAACCTGGGATTTGAACCAGTGAACCTGCAATCACCATCTGCATTGTAGGCGGGATGCTTAACCACTGGGCTACGGAGCCTCCCAAAGATTATGCTAAGCAGAGAGACTTTTCTCAAAGAATATTCTGTGTATGTAGTATTGATGTTGAACTTTATCAAAATCAATTACAATAATAAACACAGTGCAACATCCAACTATGTATTGAGACTGTTAACACTATCAGGTGGAAAATGACAAATACTACAAACACCAGTTGAACCTGGGATTTGAGCCAGTGAACCTGCAATCACCATCTGCATTGTAGGCGGGATGCTTAACCACTGGGCTACGGAGCCTCCCAAAGATTATGCTAAGCAGAGAGACTTTTCTCAAAGAATATTCTGTGTATGTAGTATTGATGTTGAACTTTATCAAAATCAATTACAATAATAAACACAGTGCAACATCCAACTATGTATTGAGACTGTTAACACTACCAGGTGGAAAATGACAAATACTACAAACACCAGTTGAACCTGGGATTTGAACCAGTGAACCTGCAATCACCATCTGCATTGTAGGCGGGATGCTTAACCACTGGGCTACGGAGCCTCCCAAAGATTATGATAAGCAGAGAGACTTTTCTCAAAGAATATTCTGTGTATGTAGTATTGATGTTGAACTTTATCAAAATCAATTACAATAATAAACACAGTGCAACATCCAACTATGTATTGAGACTGTTAACACTACCAGGTGGAAAATGACAAATACTACAAACACCAGTTGAACCTGGGATTTGAACCAGTGAACCTGCAATCACCATCTGCATTGTAGGCGGGATGCTTAACCACTGGGCTACGGAGCCTCCCAAAGATTATGCTAAGCAGAGAGACTTTTCTCAAAGAATATTCTGTGTATGTAGTATTGATGTTAAACTTTATCAAAATCAATTACAATAATAAACACAGTGCAACATCCAACTATGTATTGAGACTTAACACTATCAGGTGGAAAATGACAAATACTACAAACACCAGTTGAACCTGGGATTCGAACCAGTGAACCTGCAATCACCATCTGCATTGTAGGCGGGATGCTTAACCACTGGGCTACGGAGCCTCCCAAAGATTATGCTAAGCAGAGAGACTTTTCTCAAAGAATATTCTGTGTATGTAGTATTGATGTTGAACTTTATCAAAATCAATTACAATAATAAACACAGTGCAACATCCAACTATGTATTAAGACTGTTAACACTATCAGGTGGAAAATGACAAATACTACAAACACCAGTTGAACCTGGGATTTGAACCAGTGAACCTGCAATCACCATCTGCATTGTAGGCGGGATGCTTAACCACTGGGCTACGGAGCCTCCCAAAGATTATGCTAAGCAGAGAGACTTTTCTCAAAGAATATTCTGTGTATGTAGTATTGATGTTGAACTTTATCAAAATCAATTACAATAATAAACACAGTGCAACATCCAACTATGTATTGAGACTGTTAACACTACCAGGTGGAAAATGACAAATACTACAAACACCAGTTGAACCTGGGATTTGAACCAGTGAACCTGCAATCACCATCTGCATTGTAGGCGGGATGCTTAACCACTGGGCTACGGAGCCTCCCAAAGATTATGCTAAGCAGAGAGACTTTTCTCAAAGAATATTCTGTGTATGTAGTATTGATGTTGAACTTTATCAAAATCAATTACAATAATAAACACAGTGCAACATCCAACTATGTATTGAGACTGTTAACACTATCAGGTGGAAAATGACAAATACTACAAACACCAGTTGAACCTGGGATTCGAACCAGTGAACCTGCAATCACCATCTGCATTGTAGGCGGGATGCTTAACCACTGGGCTACGGAGCCTCCCAAAGATTATGCTAAGCAGAGAGACTTTTCTCAAAGAATATTCTGTGTATGTAGTATTGATGTTGAACTTTATCAAAATCAATTACAATAATAAACACAGTGCAACATCCAACTATGTATTGAGACTGTTAACACTATCAGGTGGAAAATGACAAATACTACAAACACCAGTTGAACCTGGGATTTGAACCAGTGAACCTGCAATCACCATCTGCATTGTAGGCGGGATGCTTAACCACTGGGCTACGGAGCCTCCCAAAGATTATGCTAAGCAGAGAGACTTTTCTCAAAGAATATTCTGTGTATGTAGTATTGATGTTGAACTTTATCAAAATCAATTACAATAATAAACACAGTGCAACATCCAACTATGTATTGAGACTGTTAACACTACCAGGTGGAAAATGACAAATACTACAAACACCAGTTGAACCTGGGATTCGAACCAGTGAACCTGCAATCACCATCTGCATTGTAGGCGGGATGCTTAACCACTGGGCTACGGAGCCTCCCAAAGATTATGCTAAGCAGAGAGACTTTTCTCAAAGAATATTCTGTGTATGTAGTATTGATTTTGAACTTTATCAAAATCAATTACAATAATAAACACAGTGCAACATCCAACTATGTATTGAGACTGTTAACACTATCAGGTGGAAAATGACAAATACTACAAACACCAGTTGAACCTGGGATTCGAACCAGTGAACCTGCAATCACCATCTGCATTGTAGGCGGGATGCTTAACCACTGGGCTATGGAGCCTCTAAAGATTATGCTAAGCAGAGAGACTTTTCTCAAAGAATATTCTGTGTATGTAGTATTGATGTTGAACTTTATCAAAATCAATTACAATAATAAACACAGTGCAACATCCAACTATGTATTGAGACTGTTAACACTATCAGGTGGAAAATGACAAATACTACAAACACCAGTTGATCCTGGGATTTGAACCAGTGAACTTGCAATCACCATCTGCATTGTAGGCGGGATGCTTAACCACTGGGCTACGGAGCCTCCCAAAGATTATGCTAAGCAGAGAGACTTTTCTCAAAGAATATTCTGTGTATGTAGTATTGATGTTGAACTTTATCAAAATCAATTACAATAATAAACACAGTGCAACATCCAACTATGTATTGAGACTGTTAACACTACCAGGTGGAAAATGACAAATACTACAAACACCAGTTGAACCTGGGATTTGAACCAGTGAACCTGCAATCACCATCTGCATTGTAGGCGGGATGCTTAACCACTGGGCTACGGAGCCTCCCAAAGATTATGCTAAGCAGAGAGACTTTTCTCAAAGAATATTCTGTGTATGTAGTATTGATGTTGAACTTTATCAAAATCAATTACAATAATAAACACAGTGCAACATCCAACTATGTATTGAGACTGTTAACACTATCAGGTGGAAAATGACAAATACTACAAACACCAGTTGAACCTGGGATTTGAACCAGTGAACTTGCAATCACCATCTGCATTGTAGGCGGGATGCTTAACCACTGGGCTACGGAGCCTCCCAAAGATTATGCTAAGCAGAGAGACTTTTCTCAAAGAATATTCTGTGTATGTAGTATTGATGTTGAACTTTATCAAAATCAATTACAATAATAAACACAGTGCAACATCCAACTATGTATTGAGACTGTTAACACTACCAGGTGGAAAATGACAAATACTACAAACACCAGTTGAACCTGGTATTTGAACCAGTGAACTTGCAATCACCATCTGCATTGTAGGCGGGATGCTTAACCACTGGGCTACGGAGCCTCCCAAAGATTATGCTAAGCAGAGAGACTTTTCTCAAAGAATATTCTGTGTATGTAGTATTGATGTTGAACTTTATCAAAATCAATTACAATAATAAACACAGTGCAACATCCAACTATGTATTGAGACTGTTAACACTACCAGGTGGAAAATGACAAATACTACAAACACCAGTTGAACCTGGGATTCGAACCAGTGAAACTGCAATCACCATCTGCATTGTAGGCGGGATGCTTAACCACTGGGCTATGGAGCCTCCCAAAGATTATGCTAAGCAGAGAGACTTTTCTCAAAGAATATCCTGTGTATGTAGTATTGATGTTGAACTTTATCAAAATCAATTACAATAATAAACACAGTGCAACATCCAACTATGTATTGAGACTGTTAACACTACCAGGTGGAAAATGACAAATACTACAAACACCAGTTGAACCTGGGATTCGAACCAGTGAACTTGCAATCACCATCTGCATTGTAGGCGGGATGCTTAACCACTGGGCTACGGAGCCTCCCAAAGATTATGCTAAGCAGAGAGACTTTTCTCAAAGAATATTCTGTGTATGTAGTATTGATGTTGAACTTTATCAAAATCAATTACAATAATAAACACAGTGCAACATCCAACTATGTATTGAGACTGTTAACACTACCAGGTGGAAAATGACAAATACTACAAACACCAGTTGAACCTGGGATTCGAACCAGTGAACCTGCAATCACCATCTGCATTGTAGGCGGGATGCTTAACCACTGGGCTACGGAGCCTCCCAAAGATTATGCTAAGCAGAGAGACTTTTCTCAAAGAATATTCTGTGTATGTAGTATTGATGTTGAACTTTATCAAAATCAATTACAATAATAAACACAGTGCAACATCCAACTATGTATTAAGACTGTTAACACTATCAGGTGGAAAATGACAAATACTACAAACACCAGTTGAACCTGGGATTTGAGCCAGTGAACCTGCAATCACCATCTGCATTGTAGGCGGGATGCTTAACCACTGGGCTACGGAGCCTCCCAAAGATTATGCTAAGCAGAGAGACTTTTCTCAAAGAATATTCTGTGTATGTAGTATTGATGTTGAACTTTATCAAAATCAATTACAATAATAAACACAGTGCAACATCCAACTATGTATTGAGACTGTTAACACTACCAGGTGGAAAATGACAAATACTACAAACACCAGTTGAACCTGGGATTTGAACCAGTGAACCTGCAATCACCATCTGCATTGTAGGCGGGATGCTTAACCACTGGGCTACGGAGCCTCCCAAAGATTATGCTAAGCAGAGAGACTTTTCTCAAAGAATATTCTGTGTATGTAGTATTGATGTTGAACTTTATCAAAATCAATTACAATAATAAACACAGTGCAACATCCAACTATGTATTGAGACTGTTAACACTATCAGGTGGAAAATGACAAATACTACAAACACCAGTTGAACCTGGGATTTGAGCCAGTGAACCTGCAATCACCATCTGCATTGTAGGCGGGATGCTTAACCACTGGGCTACGGAGCCTCCCAAAGATTATGCTAAGCAGAGAGACTTTTCTCAAAGAATATTCTGTGTATGTAGTATTGATGTTGAACTTTATCAAAATCAATTACAATAATAAACACAGTGCAACATCCAACTATGTATTGAGACTGTTAACACTACCAGGTGGAAAATGACAAATACTACAAACACCAGTTGAACCTGGGATTTGAACCAGTGAACCTGCAATCACCATCTGCATTGTAGGCGGGATGCTTAACCACTGGGCTACGGAGCCTCCCAAAGATTATGCTAAGCAGAGAGACTTTTCTCAAAGAATATTCTGTGTATGTAGTATTGATGTTGAACTTTATCAAAATCAATTACAATAATAAACACAGTGCAACATCCAACTATGTATTGAGACTGTTAACACTACCAGGTGGAAAATGACAAATACTACAAACACCAGTTGAACCTGGGATTTGAACCAGTGAACCTGCAATCACCATCTGCATTGTAGGCGGGATGCTTAACCACTGGGCTACGGAGCCTCCCAAAGATTATGCTAAGCAGAGAGACTTTTCTCAAAGAATATTCTGTGTATGTAGTATTGATGTTAAACTTTATCAAAATCAATTACAATAATAAACACAGTGCAACATCCAACTATGTATTGAGACTTAACACTATCAGGTGGAAAATGACAAATACTACAAACACCAGTTGAACCTGGGATTCGAACCAGTGAACCTGCAATCACCATCTGCATTGTAGGCGGGATGCTTAACCACTGGGCTACGGAGCCTCCCAAAGATTATGCTAAGCAGAGAGACTTTTCTCAAAGAATATTCTGTGTATGTAGTATTGATGTTGAACTTTATCAAAATCAATTACAATAATAAACACAGTGCAACATCCAACTATGTATTGAGACTGTTAACACTATCAGGTGGAAAATGACAAATACTACAAACACCAGTTGAACCTGGGATTTGAACCAGTGAACCTGCAATCACCATCTGCATTGTAGGCGGGATGCTTAACCACTGGGCTACGGAGCCTCCCAAAGATTATGCTAAGCAGAGAGACTTTTCTCAAAGAATATTCTGTGTATGTAGTATTGATGTTGAACTTTATCAAAATCAATTACAATAATAAACACAGTGCAACATCCAACTATGTATTGAGACTGTTAACACTACCAGGTGGAAAATGACAAATACTACAAACACCAGTTGAACCTGGGATTTGAACCAGTGAACCTGCAATCACCATCTGCATTGTAGGCGGGATGCTTAACCACTGGGCTACGGAGCCTCCCAAAGATTATGCTAAGCAGAGAGACTTTTCTCAAAGAATATTCTGTGTATGTAGTATTGATGTTGAACTTTATCAAAATCAATTACAATAATAAACACAGTGCAACATCCAACTATGTATTGAGACTGTTAACACTATCAGGTGGAAAATGACAAATACTACAAACACCAGTTGAACCTGGGATTCGAACCAGTGAACCTGCAATCACCATCTGCATTGTAGGCGGGATGCTTAACCACTGGGCTACGGAGCCTCCCAAAGATTATGCTAAGCAGAGAGACTTTTCTCAAAGAATATTCTGTGTATGTAGTATTGATGTTGAACTTTATCAAAATCAATTACAATAATAAACACAGTGCAACATCCAACTATGTATTGAGACTGTTAACACTATCAGGTGGAAAATGACAAATACTACAAACACCAGTTGAACCTGGGATTCGAACCAGTGAACCTGCAATCACCATCTGCATTGTAGGCGGGATGCTTAACCACTGGGCTACGGAGCCCCCCAAAGATTATGCTAAGCAGAGAGACTTTTCTCAAAGAATATTCTGTGTATGTAGTATTGATGTTGAACTTTATCAAAATCAATTACAATAATAAACACAGTGCAACATCCAACTATGTATTGAGACTGTTAACACTATCAGGTGGAAAATGACAAATACTACAAACACCAGTTGAACCTGGGATTTGAACCAGTGAACCTGCAATCACCATCTGCATTGTAGGCGGGATGCTTAACCACTGGGCTACGGAGCCTCCCAAAGATTATGCTAAGCAGAGAGACTTTTCTCAAAGAATATTCTGTGTATGTAGTATTGATGTTGAACTTTATCAAAATCAATTACAATAATAAACACAGTGCAACATCCAACTATGTATTGAGACTGTTAACACTACCAGGTGGAAAATGACAAATACTACAAACACCAGTTGAACCTGGGATTTGAACCAGTGAACCTGCAATCACCATCTGCATTGTAGGCGGGATGCTTAACCACTGGGCTACGGAGCCTCCCAAAGATTATGCTAAGCAGAGAGACTTTTCTCAAAGAATATTCTGTGTATGTAGTATTGATGTTGAACTTTATCAAAATCAATTACAATAATAAACACAGTGCAACATCCAACTATGTATTGAGACTGTTAACACTATCAGGTGGAAAATGACAAATACTACAAACACCAGTTGAACCTGGGATTCGAACCAGTGAACCTGCAATCACCATCTGCATTGTAGGCGGGATGCTTAACCACTGGGCTACGGAGCCTCCCAAAGATTATGCTAAGCAGAGAGACTTTTCTCAAAGAATATTCTGTGTATGTAGTATTGATGTTGAACTTTATCAAAATCAATTACAATAATAAACACAGTGCAACATCCAACTATGTATTGAGACTGTTAACACTACCAGGTGGAAAATGACAAATACTACAAACACCAGTTGAACCTGGGATTCGAACCAGTGAACCTGCAATCACCATCTGCATTGTAGGCGGGATGCTTAACCACTGGGCTACGGAGCCTCCCAAAGATTATGCTAAGCAGAGAGACTTTTCTCAAAGAATATTCTGTGTATGTAGTATTGATGTTGAACTTTATCAAAATCAATTACAATAATAAACACAGTGCAACATCCAACTATGTATTGAGACTGTTAACACTACCAGGTGGAAAATGACAAATACTACAAACACCACTTGAACCTGGGATTTGAACCAGTGAACCTGCAATCACCATCTGCATTGTAGGCGGGATGCTTAACCACTGGGCTACGGAGCCTCCCAAAGATTATGCTAAGCAGAGAGACTTTTCTCAAAGAATATTCTGTGTATGTAGTATTGATGTTGAACTTTATCAAAATCAATTACAATAATAAACAGTGCAACATCCAACTATGTATTGAGACTGTTAACACTATCAGGTGGAAAATGACAAATACTACAAACACCAGTTGAACCTGGGATTCGAACCAGTGAACCTGCAATCACCATCTGCATTGTAGGCGGGATGCTTAACCACTGGGCTACGGAGCCTCCCAAAGATTATGCTAAGCAGAGAGACTTTTCTCAAAGAATATTCTGTGTATATAGTATTGATGTTGAACTTTATCAAAATCAATTACAATAATAAACACAGTGCAACATCCAACTATGTATTGAGACTGTTAACACTATCAGGTGGAAAATGACAAATACTACAAACACCAGTTGAACCTGGGATTTGAGCCAGTGAACCTGCAATCACCATCTGCATTGTAGGCGGGATGCTTAACCACTGGGCTACGGAGCCTCCCAAAGATTATGCTAAGCAGAGAGACTTTTCTCAAAGAATATTCTGTGTATGTAGTATTGATGTTGAACTTTATCAAAATCAATTACAATAATAAACACAGTGCAACATCCAACTATGTATTGAGACTGTTAACACTACCAGGTGGAAAATGACAAATACTACAAACACCAGTTGAACCTGGGATTTGAACCAGTGAACCTGCAATCACCATCTGCATTGTAGGCGGGATGCTTAACCACTGGGCTACGGAGCCTCCCAAAGATTATGCTAAGCAGAGAGACTTTTCTCAAAGAATATTCTGTGTATGTAGTATTGATGTTGAACTTTATCAAAATCAATTACAATAATAAACACAGTGCAACATCCAACTATGTATTGAGACTGTTAACACTATCAGGTGGAAAATGACAAATACTACAAACACCAGTTGAACCTGGGATTCGAACCAGTGAACCTGCAATCACCATCTGCATTGTAGGCGGGATGCTTAACCACTAGGCTACGGAGCCTCCCAAAGATTATGCTAAGCAGAGAGACTTTTCTCAAAGAATATTCTGTGTATGTAGTATTGATGTTGAACTTTATCAAAATCAATTACAATAATAAACACAGTGCAACATCCAACTATGTATTGAGACTGTTAACACTACCAGGTGGAAAATGACAAATACTACAAACACCAGTTGAACCTGGGATTCGAACCAGTGAAACTGCTATCACCATCTGCATTGTAGGCGGGATGCTTAACCACTGGGCTATGGAGCCTCTAAAGATTATGCTAAGCAGAGAGACTTTTCTCAAAGAATATTCTGTGTATGTAGTATTGATGTTGAACTTTATCAAAATCAATTACAATAATAAACACAGTGCAACATCCAACTATGTATTGAGACTGTTAACACTACCAGGTGGAAAATGACAAATACTACAAACACCAGTTGAACCTGGGATTTGAACCAGTGAACCTGCAATCACCATCTGCATTGTAGGCGGGATGCTTAACCACTGGGCTACGGAGCCTCCCGAAGATTATGCTAAGCAGAGAGACTTTTCTCAAAGAATATTCTGTGTATGTAGTATTGATGTTGAACTTTATCAAAATCAATTACAATAATAAACACAGTGCAACATCCAACTATGTATTGAGACTGTTAACACTATCAGGTGGAAAATGACAAATACTACAAACACCAGTTGAACCTGGGATTCGAACCAGTGAACCTGCAATCACCATCTGCATTGTAGGCGGGATGCTTAACCACTGGGCTACGGAGCCTCCCAAAGATTATGCTAAGCAGAGAGACTTTTCTCAAAGAATATTCTGTGTATGTAGTATTGATGTTGAACTTTATCAAAATCAATTACAATAATAAAAACAGTGCAACATCCAACTATGTATTGAGACTGTTAACACTATCAGGTGGAAAATGACAAATACTACAAACACCAGTTGAACCTGGGATTCGAACCAGTGAACCTGCAATCACCATCTGCATTGTAGGCGGGATGCTTAACCACTGGGCTACGGAGCCTCCCAAAGATTATGCTAAGCAGAGAGACTTTTCTCAAAGAATATTCTGTGTATGTAGTATTGATGTTGAACTTTATCAAAATCAATTACAATAATAAACACAGTGCAACATCCAACTATGTATTGAGACTGTTAACACTATCAGGTGGAAAATGACAAATACTACAAACACCAGTTGAACCTGGGATTTGAACCAGTGAACCTGCAATCACCATCTGCATTGTAGGCGGGATGCTTAACCACTGGGCTACGGAGCCTCCCAAAGATTATGCTAAGCAGAGAGACTTTTCTCAAAGAATATTCTGTGTATGTAGTATTGATGTTGAACTTTATCAAAATCAATTACAATAATAAACACAGTGCAACATCCAACTATGTATTGAGACTGTTAACACTACCAGGTGGAAAATGACAAATACTACAAACACCAGTTGAACCTGGGGTTCGAACCAGTGAACCTGCAATCACCATCTGCATTGTAGGCGGGATGCTTAACCACTGGGCTACGGAGCCTCCCAAAGATTATGCTAAGCAGAGAGACTTTTCTCAAAGAATATTCTGTGTATGTAGTATTGATTTTGAACTTTATCAAAATCAATTACAATAATAAACACAGTGCAACATCCAACTATGTATTGAGACTGTTAACACTATCAGGTGGAAAATGACAAATACTACAAACACCAGTTGAACCTGGGATTCGAACCAGTGAACCTGCAATCACCATCTGCATTGTAGGCGGGATGCTTAACCACTGGGCTATGGAGCCTCTAAAGATTATGCTAAGCAGAGAGACTTTTCTCAAAGAATATTCTGTGTATGTAGTATTGATGTTGAACTTTATCAAAATCAATTACAATAATAAACACAGTGCAACATCCAACTATGTATTGAGACTGTTAACACTATCAGGTGGAAAATGACAAATACTACAAACACCAGTTGAACCTGGGATTTGAACCAGTGAACTTGCAATCACCATCTGCATTGTAGGCGGGATGCTTAACCACTGGGCTACGGAGCCTCCCAAAGATTATGCTAAGCAGAGAGACTTTTCTCAAAGAATATTCTGTGTATGTAGTATTGATGTTGAACTTTATCAAAATCAATTACAATAATAAACACAGTGCAACATCCAACTATGTATTGAGACTGTTAACACTACCAGGTGGAAAATGACAAATACTACAAACACCAGTTGAACCTGGGATTCGAACCAGTGAAACTGCAATCACCATCTGCATTGTAGGCGGGATGCTTAACCACTGGGCTATGGAGCCTCCCAAAGATTATGCTAAGCAGAGAGACTTTTCTCAAAGAATATTCTGTGTATGTAGTAATGATGTTGAACTTTATCAAAATCAATTACAATAATAAACACAGTGCAACATCCAACTATGTATTGAGACTGTTAACACTACCAGGTGGAAAATGACAAATACTACAAACACCAGTTGAACCTGGGATTCGAACCAGTGAACTTGCAATCACCATCTGCATTGTAGGCGGGATGCTTAACCACTGGGCTACGGAGCCTCCCAAAGATTATGCTAAGCAGAGAGACTTTTCTCAAAGAATATTCTGTGTATGTAGTATTGATGTTGAACTTTATCAAAATCAATTACAATAATAAACACAGTGCAACATCCAACTATGTATTGAGACTGTTAACACTACCAGGTGGAAAATGACAAATACTACAAACACCAGTTGAACCTGGTATTCGAACCAGTGAACCTGCAATCACCATCTGCATTGTAGGCGGGATGCTTAACCACTGGGCTACGGAGCCTCCCAAAGATTATGCTAAGCAGAGAGACTTTTCTCAAAGAATATTCTGTGTATGTAGTATTGATGTTGAACTTTATCAAAATCAATTACAATAATAAACACAGTGCAACATCCAACTATGTATTGAGACTGTTAACACTATCAGGTGGAAAATGACAAATACTACAAACACCAGTTGAACCTGGGATTTGAGCCAGTGAACCTGCAATCACCATCTGCATTGTAGGCGGGATGCTTAACCACTGGGCTACGGAGCCTCCCAAAGATTATGCTAAGCAGAGAGACTTTTCTCAAAGAATATTCTGTGTATGTAGTATTGATGTTGAACTTTATCAAAATCAATTACAATAATAAACACAGTGCAACATCCAACTATGTATTGAGACTGTTAACACTACCAGGTGGAAAATGACAAATACTACAAACACCAGTTGAACCTGGGATTTGAACCAGTAAACCTGCAATCACCATCTGCATTGTAGGCGGGATGCTTAACCACTGGGCTATGGAGCCTCTAAAGATTATGCTAAGCAGAGAGACTTTTCTCAAAGAATATTCTGTGTATGTAGTATTGATGTTGAACTTTATCAAAATCAATTACAATAATAAACACAGTGCAACATCCAACTATGTATTGAGACTGTTAACACTACCAGGTGGAAAATGACAAATACTACAAACACCAGTTGAACCTGGGATTTGAACCAGTGAACCTGCAATCACCATCTGCATTGTAGGCGGGATGCTTAACCACTGGGCTACGGAGCCTCCCAAAGATTATGCTAAGCAGAGAGACTTTTCTCAAAGAATATTCTGTGTATGTAGTATTGATGTTGAACTTTATCAAAATCAATTACAATAATAAACACAGTGCAACATCCAACTATGTATTGAGACTGTTAACACTATCAGGTGGAAAATGACAAATACTACAAACACCAGTTGAACCTGGGATTTGAGCCAGTGAACCTGCAATCACCATCTGCATTGTAGGCGGGATGCTTAACCACTGGGCTACAGAGCCTCCCAAAGATTATGCTAAGCAGAGAGACTTTTCTCAAAGAATATTCTGTGTATGTAGTATTGATGTTGAACTTTATCAAAATCAATTACAATAATAAACACAGTGCAACATCCAACTATGTATTGAGACTGTTAACACTATCAGGTGGAAAATGACAAATACTACAAACACCAGTTGAACCTGGGATTCGAACCAGTGAACCTGCAATCACCATCTGCATTGTAGGCGGGATGCTTAACCACTGGGCTACGGAGCCTCCCAAAGATTATGCTAAGCAGAGAGACTTTTCTCAAAGAATATTCTGTGTATGTAGTATTGATTTTGAACTTTATCAAAATCAATTACAATAATAAACACAGTGCAACATCCAACTATGTATTGAGACTGTTAACACTATCAGGTGGAAAATGACAAATACTACAAACACCAGTTGAACCTGGGATTCGAACCAGTGAACCTGCAATCACCATCTGCATTGTAGGCGGGATGCTTAACCACTGGGCTATGGAGCCTCTAAAGATTATGTTAAGCAGAGAGACTTTTCTCAAAGAATATTCTGTGTATGTAGTATTGATGTTGAACTTTATCAAAATCAATTACAATAATAAACACAGTGCAACATCCAACTATGTATTGAGACTGTTAACACTATCAGGTGGAAAATGACAAATACTACAAACACCAGTTGAACCTGGGATTTGAACCAGTGAACTTGCAATCACCATCTGCATTGTAGGCGGGATGCTTAACCACTGGGCTACGGAGCCTCCCAAAGATTATGCTAAGCAGAGAGACTTTTCTCAAAGAATATTCTGTGTATGTAGTATTGATGTTGAACTTTATCAAAATCAATTACAATAATAAACACAGTGCAACATCCAACTATGTATTGAGACTGTTAACACTACCAGGTGGAAAATGACAAATACTACAAACACCAGTTGAACCTGGGATTCGAACCAGTGAAACTGCAATCACCATCTGCATTGTAGGCAGGATGCTTAACCACTGGGCTATGGAGCCTCCCAAAGATTATGCTAAGCAGAGAGACTTTTCTCAAAGAATATTCTGTGTATGTAGTAATGATGTTGAACTTTATCAAAATCAATTACAATAATAAACACAGTGCAACATCCAACTATGTATTGAGACTGTTAACACTACCAGGTGGAAAATGACAAATACTACAAACACCAGTTGAACCTGGGATTCGAACCAGTGAACTTGCAATCACCATCTGCATTGTAGGCGGGATGCTTAACCACTGGGCTACGGAGCCTCCCAAAGATTATGCTAAGCAGAGAGACTTTTCTCAAAGAATATTCTGTGTATGTAGTATTGATGTTGAACTTTATCAAAATCAATTACAATAATAAACACAGTGCAACATCCAACTATGTATTGAGACTGTTAACACTACCAGGTGGAAAATGACAAATACTACAAACACCAGTTGAACCTGGGATTCGAACCAGTGAACCTGCAATCACCATCTGCATTGTAGGCGGGATGCTTAACCACTGGGCTACGGAGCCTCCCAAAGATTATGCTAAGCAGAGAGACTTTTCTCAAAGAATATTCTGTGTATGTAGTATTGATGTTGAACTTTATCAAAATCAATTACAATAATAAACACAGTGCAACATCCAACTATGTATTGAGACTGTTAACACTATCAGGTGGAAAATGACAAATACTACAAACACCAGTTGAACCTGGGATTTGAGCCAGTGAACCTGCAATCACCATCTGCATTGTAGGCGGGATGCTTAACCACTGGGCTACGGAGCCTCCCAAAGATTATGCTAAGCAGAGAGACTTTTCTCAAAGAATATTCTGTGTATGTAGTATTGATGTTGAACTTTATCAAAATCAATTACAATAATAAACACAGTGCAACATCCAACTATGTATTGAGACTGTTAACACTACCAGGTGGAAAATGACAAATACTACAAACACCAGTTGAACCTGGGATTTGAACCAGTAAACCTGCAATCACCATCTGCATTGTAGGCGGGATGCTTAACCACTGGGCTACGGAGCCTCCCAAAGATTATGCTAAGCAGAGAGACTTTTCTCAAAGAATATTCTGTGTATGTAGTATTGATGTTGAACTTTATCAAAATCAATTACAATAATAAACACAGTGCAACATCCAACTATGTATTGAGACTGTTAACACTATCAGGTGGAAAATGACAAATACTACAAACACCAGTTGAACCTGGGATTCGAACCAGTGAAACTGCAATCACCATCTGCATTGTAGGCGGGATGCTTAACCACTGGGCTACGGAGCCTCCCAAAGATTATGCTAAGCAGAGAGACTTTTCTCAAAGAATATTCTGTGTATGTAGTATTGATGTTGAACTTTATCAAAATCAATTACAATAATAAACACAGTGCAACATCCAACTATGTATTGAGACTGTTAACACTATCAGGTGGAAAATGACAAATACTACAAACACCAGTTGAACCTGGGATTTGAGCCAGTGAACCTGCAATCACCATCTGCATTGTAGGCGGGATGCTTAACCACTGGGCTACGGAGCCTCCCAAAGATTATGCTAAGCAGAGAGACTTTTCTCAAAGAATATTCTGTGTATGTAGTATTGATGTTGAACTTTATCAAAATCAATTACAATAATAAACAGTGCAACATCCAACTATGTATTGAGACTGTTAACACTATCAGGTGGAAAATGACAAATACTACAAACACCAGTTGAACCTGGGATTTGAACCAGTGAACCTGCAATCACCATCTGCATTGTAGGTGGGATGCTTAACCACTGGGCTACGGAGCCTCCCAAAGATTATGCTAAGCAGAGAGACTTTTCTCAAAGAATATTCTGTGTATGTAGTATTGATGTTGAACTTTATCAAAATCAATTACAATAATAAACACAGTGCAACATCCAACTATGTATTGAGACTGTTAACACTATCAGGTGGAAAATGACAAATACTACAAACACCAGTTGAACCTGGGATTCGAACCAGTGAACCTGCAATCACCATCTGCATTGTAGGCGGGATGCTTAACCACTAGGCTACGGAGCCTCCCAAAGATTATGCTAAGCAGAGAGACTTTTCTCAAAGAATATTCTGTGTATGTAGTATTGATGTTGAACTTTATCAAAATCAATTACAATAATAAACACAGTGCAACATCCAACTATGTATTGAGACTGTTAACACTACCAGGTGGAAAATGACAAATACTACAAACACCAGTTGAACCTGGGATTCGAACCAGTGAACCTGCAATCACCATCTGCATTGTAGGTGGGATGCTTAACCACTGGGCTACGGAGCCTCCCAAAGATTATGCTAAGCAGAGAGACTTTTCTCAAAGAATATTCTGTGTATGTAGTATTGATGTTGAACTTTATCAAAATCAATTACAATAATAAACACAGTGCAACATCCAACTATGTATTGAGACTGTTAACACTACCAGGTGGAAAATGACAAATACTACAAACACCAGTTGAACCTGGGATTCGAACCAGTGAAACTGCAATCACCATCTGCATTGTAAGCGGGATGCTTAACCACTGGGCTATGGAGCCTCTAAAGATTATGCTAAGCAGAGAGACTTTTCTCAAAGAATATTCTGTGTATGTAGTATTGATGTTGAACTTTATCAAAATCAATTACAATAATAAACAGTGCAACATCCAACTATGTATTGAGACTGTTAACACTACCAGGTGGAAAATGACAAATACTACAAACACCAGTTGAACCTGGGATTTGAACCAGTGAACCTGCAATCACCATCTGCATTGTAGGCGGGATGCTTAACCACTGGGCTACGGAGCCTCCCAAAGATTATGCTAAGCAGAGAGACTTTTCTCAAAGAATATTCTGTGTATGTAGTATTGATGTTGAACTTTATCAAAATCAATTACAATAATAAACACAGTGCAACATCCAACTATGTATTGAGACTGTTAACACTATCAGGTGGAAAATGACAAATACTACAAACACCAGTTGAACCTGGGATTTGAGCCAGTGAACCTGCAATCACCATCTGCATTGTAGGCGGGATGCTTAACCACTGGGCTACGGAGCCTCCCAAAGATTATGCTAAGCAGAGAGACTTTTCTCAAAGAATATTCTGTGTATGTAGTATTGATGTTGAACTTTATCAAAATCAATTACAATAATAAACACAGTGCAACATCCAACTATGTATTGAGACTGTTAACACTATCAGGTGGAAAATGACAAATACTACAAACACCAGTTGAACCTGGGATTTGAACCAGTGAACCTGCAATCACCATCTGCATTGTAGGCGGGATGCTTAACCACTGGGCTACGGAGCCTCCCAAAGATTATGCTAAGCAGAGAGACTTTTCTCAAAGAATATTCTGTGTATGTAGTATTGATGTTGAACTTTATCAAAATCAATTACAATAATAAACACAGTGCAACATCCAACTATGTATTGAGACTGTTAACACTATCAGGTGGAAAATGACAAATACTACAAACACCAGTTGAACCTGGGATTCGAACCAGTGAACCTGCAATCACCATCTGCATTGTAGGCGGGATGCTTAACCACTGGGCTACGGAGCCTCCCAAAGATTATGCTAAGCAGAGAGACTTTTCTCAAAGAATATTCTGTGTATGTAGTATTGATGTTGAACTTTATCAAAATCAATTACAATAATAAACACAGTGCAACATCCAACTATGTATTGAGACTGTTAACACTACCAGGTGGAAAATGACAAATACTACAAACACCAGTTGAACCTGGGATTCGAACCAGTGAACTTGCAATCACCATCTGCATTGTAGGCGGGATGCTTAACCACTGGGCTACGGAGCCTCCCAAAGATTATGCTAAGCAGAGAGACTTTTCTCAAAGAATATTCTGTGTATGTAGTATTGATGTTGAACTTTATCAAAATCAATTACAATAATAAACACAGTGCAACATCCAACTATGTATTGAGACTGTTAACACTACCAGGTGGAAAATGACAAATACTACAAACACCAGTTGACCCTGGGATTTGAACCAGTGAACCTGCAATCACCATCTGCATTGTAGGCGGGATGCTTAATCACTGGGCTACGGAGCCTCCCAAAGATTATGCTAAGCAGAGAGACTTTTCTCAAAGAATATTCTGTGTATGTAGTATTGATGTTGAACTTTATCAAAATCAATTACAATAATAAACACAGTGCAACATCCAACTATGTATTGAGACTGTTAACACTATCAGGTGGAAAATGACAAATACTACAAACACCAGTTGAACCTGGGATTTGAACCAGTGAACCTGCAATCACCATCTGCATTGTAGGCGGGATGCTTAACCACTAGGCTACGGAGCCTCCCAAAGATTATGCTAAGCAGAGAGACTTTTCTCAAAGAATATTCTGTGTATGTAGTATTGATGTTGAACTTTATCAAAATCAATTACAATAATAAACACAGTGCAACATCCAACTATGTATTGAGACTGTTAACACTACCAGGTGGAAAATGACAAATACTACAAACACCAGTTGAACCTGGGATTCGAACCAGTAAACCTGCAATCACCATCTGCATTGTAGGTGGGATGCTTAACCACTGGGCTACGGAGCCTCCCAAAGATTATGCTAAGCAGAGAGACTTTTCTCAAAGAATATTCTGTGTATGTAGTATTGATGTTGAACTTTATCAAAATCAATTACAATAATAAACACAGTGCAACATCCAACTATGTATTGAGACTGTTAACACTATCAGGTGGAAAATGACAAATACTACAAACACCAGTTGAACCTGGGATTCGAACCAGTGAACCTGCAATCACCATCTGCATTGTAGGCGGGATGCTTAACCACTGGGCTACGGAGCCTCCCGAAGATTATGCTAAGCAGAGAGACTTTTCTCAAAGAATATTCTGTGTATGTAGTATTGATGTTGAACTTTATCAAAATCAATTACAATAATAAACACAGTGCAACATCCAACTATGTATTGAGACTGTTAACACTACCAGGTGGAAAATGACAAATACTACAAACACCAGTTGAACCTGGGATTTGAACCAGTGAACTTGCAATCACCATCTGCATTGTAGGCGGGATGCTTAACCACTGGGCTACGGAGCCTCCCAAAGATTATGCTAAGCAGAGAGACTTTTCTCAAAGAATATTCTGTGTATGTAGTATTGATGTTGAACTTTATCAAAATCAATTACAATAATAAACACAGTGCAACATCCAACTATGTATTGAGACTGTTAACACTACCAGGTGGAAAATGACAAATACTACAAACACCAGTTGAACCTGGGATTCGAACCAGTGAAACTGCAATCACCATCTGCATTGTAGGCAGGATGCTTAACCACTGGGCTATGGAGCCTCCCAAAGATTATGCTAAGCAGAGAGACTTTTCTCAAAGAATATTCTGTGTATGTAGTAATGATGTTGAACTTTATCAAAATCAATTACAATAATAAACACAGTGCAACATCCAACTATGTATTGAGACTGTTAACACTACCAGGTGGAAAATGACAAATACTACAAACACCAGTTGAACCTGGGATTCGAACCAGTGAACTTGCAATCACCATCTGCATTGTAGGCGGGATGCTTAACCACTGGGCTACGGAGCCTCCCAAAGATTATGCTAAGCAGAGAGACTTTTCTCAAAGAATATTCTGTGTATGTAGTATTGATGTTGAACTTTATCAAAATCAATTACAATAATAAACACAGTGCAACATCCAACTATGTATTGAGACTGTTAACACTACCAGGTGGAAAATGACAAATACTACAAACACCAGTTGAACCTGGGATTCGAACCAGTGAACCTGCAATCACCATCTGCATTGTAGGCGGGATGCTTAACCACTGGGCTACGGAGCCTCCCAAAGACTATGCTAAGCAGAGAGACTTTTCTCAAAGAATATTCTGTGTATGTAGTATTGATGTTGAACTTTATCAAAATCAATTACAATAATAAACACAGTGCAACATCCAACTATGTATTGAGACTGTTAACACTATCAGGTGGAAAATGACAAATACTACAAACACCAGTTGAACCTGGGATTTGAGCCAGTGAACCTGCAATCACCATCTGCATTGTAGGCGGGATGCTTAACCACTGGGCTACGGAGCCTCCCAAAGATTATGCTAAGCAGAGAGACTTTTCTCAAAGAATATTCTGTGTATGTAGTATTGATGTTGAACTTTATCAAAATCAATTACAATAATAAACACAGTGCAACATCCAACTATGTATTGAGACTGTTAACACTACCAGGTGGAAAATGACAAATACTACAAACACCAGTTGAACCTGGGATTTGAACCAGTAAACCTGCAATCACCATCTGCATTGTAGGCGGGATGCTTAACCACTGGGCTACGGAGCCTCCCAAAGATTATGCTAAGCAGAGAGACTTTTCTCAAAGAATATTCTGTGTATGTAGTATTGATGTTGAACTTTATCAAAATCAATTACAATAATAAACACAGTGCAACATCCAACTATGTATTGAGACTGTTAACACTATCAGGTGGAAAATGACAAATACTACAAACACCAGTTGAACCTGGGATTCGAACCAGTGAAACTGCAATCACCATCTGCATTGTAGGCGGGATGCTTAACCACTGGGCTACGGAGCCTCCCAAAGATTATGCTAAGCAGAGAGACTTTTCTCAAAGAATATTCTGTGTATGTAGTATTGATGTTGAACTTTATCAAAATCAATTACAATAATAAACACAGTGCAACATCCAACTATGTATTGAGACTGTTAACACTATCAGGTGGAAAATGACAAATACTACAAACACCAGTTGAACCTGGGATTTGAGCCAGTGAACCTGCAATCACCATCTGCATTGTAGGCGGGATGCTTAACCACTGGGCTACGGAGCCTCCCAAAGATTATGCTAAGCAGAGAGACTTTTCTCAAAGAATATTCTGTGTATGTAGTATTGATGTTGAACTTTATCAAAATCAATTACAATAATAAACAGTGCAACATCCAACTATGTATTGAGACTGTTAACACTATCAGGTGGAAAATGACAAATACTACAAACACCAGTTGAACCTGGGATTTGAACCAGTGAACCTGCAATCACCATCTGCATTGTAGGTGGGATGCTTAACCACTGGGCTACGGAGCCTCCCAAAGATTATGCTAAGCAGAGAGACTTTTCTCAAAGAATATTCTGTGTATGTAGTATTGATGTTGAACTTTATCAAAATCAATTACAATAATAAACACAGTGCAACATCCAACTATGTATTGAGACTGTTAACACTATCAGGTGGAAAATGACAAATACTACAAACACCAGTTGAACCTGGGATTCGAACCAGTGAACCTGCAATCACCATCTGCATTGTAGGCGGGATGCTTAACCACTAGGCTACGGAGCCTCCCAAAGATTATGCTAAGCAGAGAGACTTTTCTCAAAGAATATTCTGTGTATGTAGTATTGATGTTGAACTTTATCAAAATCAATTACAATAATAAACACAGTGCAACATCCAACTATGTATTGAGACTGTTAACACTACCAGGTGGAAAATGACAAATACTACAAACACCAGTTGAACCTGGGATTCGAACCAGTGAACCTGCAATCACCATCTGCATTGTAGGTGGGATGCTTAACCACTGGGCTACGGAGCCTCCCAAAGATTATGCTAAGCAGAGAGACTTTTCTCAAAGAATATTCTGTGTATGTAGTATTGATGTTGAACTTTATCAAAATCAATTACAATAATAAACACAGTGCAACATCCAACTATGTATTGAGACTGTTAACACTACCAGGTGGAAAATGACAAATACTACAAACACCAGTTGAACCTGGGATTCGAACCAGTGAAACTGCAATCACCATCTGCATTGTAGGCGGGATGCTTAACCACTGGGCTATGGAGCCTCTAAAGATTATGCTAAGCAGAGAGACTTTTCTCAAAGAATATTCTGTGTATGTAGTATTGATGTTGAACTTTATCAAAATCAATTACAATAATAAACAGTGCAACATCCAACTATGTATTGAGACTGTTAACACTACCAGGTGGAAAATGACAAATACTACAAACACCAGTTGAACCTGGGATTTGAACCAGTGAACCTGCAATCACCATCTGCATTGTAGGCGGGATGCTTAACCACTGGGCTACGGAGCCTCCCAAAGATTATGCTAAGCAGAGAGACTTTTCTCAAAGAATATTCTGTGTATGTAGTATTGATGTTGAACTTTATCAAAATCAATTACAATAATAAACACAGTGCAACATCCAACTATGTATTGAGACTGTTAACACTATCAGGTGGAAAATGACAAATACTACAAACACCAGTTGAACCTGGGATTTGAGCCAGTGAACCTGCAATCACCATCTGCATTGTAGGCGGGATGCTTAACCACTGGGCTACGGAGCCTCCCAAAGATTATGCTAAGCAGAGAGACTTTTCTCAAAGAATATTCTGTGTATGTAGTATTGATGTTGAACTTTATCAAAATCAATTACAATAATAAACACAGTGCAACATCCAACTATGTATTGAGACTGTTAACACTATCAGGTGGAAAATGACAAATACTACAAACACCAGTTGAACCTGGGATTTGAACCAGTGAACCTGCAATCACCATCTGCATTGTAGGCGGGATGCTTAACCACTGGGCTACGGAGCCTCCCAAAGATTATGCTAAGCAGAGAGACTTTTCTCAAAGAATATTCTGTGTATGTAGTATTGATGTTGAACTTTATCAAAATCAATTACAATAATAAACACAGTGCAACATCCAACTATGTATTGAGACTGTTAACACTATCAGGTGGAAAATGACAAATACTACAAACACCAGTTGAACCTGGGATTCGAACCAGTGAACCTGCAATCACCATCTGCATTGTAGGCGGGATGCTTAACCACTGGGCTACGGAGCCTCCCAAAGATTATGCTAAGCAGAGAGACTTTTCTCAAAGAATATTCTGTGTATGTAGTATTGATGTTGAACTTTATCAAAATCAATTACAATAATAAACACAGTGCAACATCCAACTATGTATTGAGACTGTTAACACTACCAGGTGGAAAATGACAAATACTACAAACACCAGTTGAACCTGGGATTCGAACCAGTGAACTTGCAATCACCATCTGCATTGTAGGCGGGATGCTTAACCACTGGGCTACGGAGCCTCCCAAAGATTATGCTAAGCAGAGAGACTTTTCTCAAAGAATATTCTGTGTATGTAGTATTGATGTTGAACTTTATCAAAATCAATTACAATAATAAACACAGTGCAACATCCAACTATGTATTGAGACTGTTAACACTACCAGGTGGAAAATGACAAATACTACAAACACCAGTTGACCCTGGGATTTGAACCAGTGAACCTGCAATCACCATCTGCATTGTAGGCGGGATGCTTAATCACTGGGCTACGGAGCCTCCCAAAGATTATGCTAAGCAGAGAGACTTTTCTCAAAGAATATTCTGTGTATGTAGTATTGATGTTGAACTTTATCAAAATCAATTACAATAATAAACACAGTGCAACATCCAACTATGTATTGAGACTGTTAACACTATCAGGTGGAAAATGACAAATACTACAAACACCAGTTGAACCTGGGATTTGAACCAGTGAACCTGCAATCACCATCTGCATTGTAGGCGGGATGCTTAACCACTAGGCTACGGAGCCTCCCAAAGATTATGCTAAGCAGAGAGACTTTTCTCAAAGAATATTCTGTGTATGTAGTATTGATGTTGAACTTTATCAAAATCAATTACAATAATAAACACAGTGCAACATCCAACTATGTATTGAGACTGTTAACACTACCAGGTGGAAAATGACAAATACTACAAACACCAGTTGAACCTGGGATTCGAACCAGTAAACCTGCAATCACCATCTGCATTGTAGGTGGGATGCTTAACCACTGGGCTACGGAGCCTCCCAAAGATTATGCTAAGCAGAGAGACTTTTCTCAAAGAATATTCTGTGTATGTAGTATTGATGTTGAACTTTATCAAAATCAATTACAATAATAAACACAGTGCAACATCCAACTATGTATTGAGACTGTTAACACTACCAGGTGGAAAATGACAAATACTACAAACACCAGTTGAACCTGGGATTCGAACCAGTGAAACTGCAATCACCATCTGCATTGTAGGCGGGATGCTTAACCACTGGGCTACAGAGCCTCCCAAAGATTATGCTAAGCAGAGAGACTTTTCTCAAAGAATATTCTGTGTATGTAGTATTGATGTTGAACTTTATCAAAATCAATTACAATAATAAACACAGTGCAACATCCAACTATGTATTGAGACTGTTAACACTACCAGGTGGAAAATGACAAATACTACAAACACCAGTTGAACCTGGGATTTGAACCAGTGAACCTGCAATCACCATCTGCATTGTAGGCGGGATGCTTAACCACTGGGCTACGGAGCCTCCCAAAGATTATGCTAAGCAGAGAGACTTTTCTCAAAGAATATTCTGTGTATGTAGTATTGATGTTGAACTTTATCAAAATCAATTACAATAATAAACACAGTGCAACATCCAACTATGTATTGAGACTGTTAACACTATCAGGTGGAAAATGACAAATACTACAAACACCAGTTGAACCTGGGATTCGAACCAGTGAACCTGCAATCACCATCTGCATTGTAGGCGGGATGCTTAACCACTAGGCTACGGAGCCTCCCAAAGATTATGCTAAGCAGAGAGACTTTTCTCAAAGAATATTCTGTGTATGTAGTATTGATGTTGAACTTTATCAAAATCAATTACAATAATAAACACAGTGCAACATCCAACTATGTATTGAGACTGTTAACACTACCAGGTGGAAAATGACAAATACTACAAACACCAGTTGAACCTGGGATTCGAACCAGTGAACCTGCAATCACCATCTGCATTGTAGGAGGGATGCTTAACCACTGGGCTACGGAGCCTCCCAAAGATTATGCTAAGCAGAGAGACTTTTCTCAAAGAATATTCTGTGTATGTAGTATTGATGTTGAACTTTATCAAAATCAATTACAATAATAAACACAGTGCAACATCCAACTATGTATTGAGACTGTTAACACTACCAGGTGGAAAATGACAAATACTACAAACACCAGTTGAACCTGGGATTCGAACCAGTGAAACTGCAATCACCATCTGCATTGTAGGCGGGATGCTTAACCACTGGGCTATGGAGCCTCTAAAGATTATGCTAAGCAGAGAGACTTTTCTCAAAGAATATTCTGTGTATGTAGTATTGATGTTGAACTTTATCAAAATCAATTACAATAATAAACACAGTGCAACATCCAACTATGTATTGAGACTGTTAACACTACCAGGTGGAAAATGACAAATACTACAAACACCAGTTGAACCTGGGATTTGAACCAGTGAACCTGCAATCACCATCTGCATTGTAGGCGGGATGCTTAACCACTGGGCTACGGAGCCTCCCAAAGATTATGCTAAGCAGAGAGACTTTTCTCAAAGAATATTCTGTGTATGTAGTATTGATGTTGAACTTTATCAAAATCAATTACAATAATAAACAGTGCAACATCCAACTATGTATTGAGACTGTTAACACTATCAGGTGGAAAATGACAAATACTACAAACACCAGTTGAACCTGGGATTCGAACCAGTGAACCTGCAATAACCATCTGCATTGTAGGCGGGATGCTTAACCACTGGGCTACGGAGCCTCCCAAAGATTATGCTAAGCAGAGAGACTTTTCTCAAAGAATATTCTGTGTATGTAGTATTGATGTTGAACTTTATCAAAATCAATTACAATAATAAACACAGTGCAACATCCAACTATGTATTGAGACTGTTAACACTATCAGGTGGAGAATGACAAATACTACAAACACCAGTTGAACCTGGGATTTGAACCAGTGAACCTGCAATCACCATCTGCATTGTAGGCGGGATGCTTAACCACTGGGCTACGGAGCCTCCCAAAGATTATGCTAAGCAGAGAGACTTTTCTCAAAGAATATTCTGTGTATGTAGTATTGATGTTGAACTTTATCAAAATCAATTACAATAATAAACACAGTGCAACATCCAACTATGTATTGAGACTGTTAACACTATCAGGTGGAAAATGACAAATACTACAAACACCAGTTAAACCTGGGATTTGAACCAGTGAACCTGCAATCACCATCTGCATTGTAGGCGGGATGCTTAACCACTGGGCTACGGAGCCTCCCAAAGATTATGCTAAGCAGAGAGACTTTTCTCAAAGAATATTCTGTGTATGTAGTATTGATGTTGAACTTTATCAAAATCAATTACAATAATAAACACAGTGCAACATCCAACTATGTATTGAGACTGTTAACACTATCAGGTGGAAAATGACAAATACTACAAACACCAGTTGAACCTGGGATTTGAACCAGTGAACCTGCAATCACCATCTGCATTGTAGGCGGGATGCTTAACCACTGGGCTACGGAGCCTCCCAAAGATTATGCTAAGCAGAGAGACTTTTCTCAAAGAATATTCTGTGTATGTAGTATTGATGTTGAACTTTATCAAAATCAATTACAATAATAAACACAGTGCAACATCCAACTATGTATTGAGACTGTTAACACTATCAGGTGGAAAATGACAAATACTACAAACACCAGTTGAACCTGGGATTCGAACCAGTGAACCTGCAATCACCATCTGCATTGTAGGCGGGATGCTTAACCACTGGGCTACGGAGCCTCCCAAAGATTATGCTAAGCAGAGAGACTTTTCTCAAAGAATATTCTGTGTATGTAGTATTGATGTTGAACTTTATCAAAATCAATTACAATAATAAACACAGTGCAACATCCAACTATGTATTGAGACTGTTAACACTATCAGGTGGAAAATGACAAATACTACAAACACCAGTTGAACCTGGGATTCGAACCAGTGAACCTGCAATCACCATCTGCATTGTAGGTGGGATGCTTAACCACTAGGCTACGGAGCCTCCCAAAGATTATGCTAAGCAGAGAGACTTTTCTCAAAGAATATTCTGTGTATGTAGTATTGATGTTGAACTTTATCAAAATCAATTACAATAATAAACACAGTGCAACATCCAACTATGTATTGAGACTGTTAACACTACCAGGTGGAAAATGACAAATACTACAAACACCAGTTGAACCTGGGATTCGAACCAGTGAACCTGCAATCACCATCTGCATTGTAGGCGGGATACTTAACCACTGGGCTATGGAGCCTCCCAAAGATTATGCTAAGCAGAGAGACTTTTCTCAAAGAATATTCTGTGTATGTAGTATTGATGTTGAACTTTATCAAAATCAATTACAATAATAAACACAGTGCAACATCCAACTATGTATTGAGACTGTTAACACTATCAGGTGGAAAATGACAAATACCAGTTGAACCTGGGATTCAAACCAGTGAACCTGCAATCACCATCTGCATTGTAGGTGGGATGCTTAACCACTGGGCTACGGAGCCTCCCAAAGATTATGCTAAGCAGAGAGACTTTTCTCAAAGAATATTCTGTGTATGTAGTATTGATGTTGAACTTTATCAAAATCAATTACAATAATAAACACAGTGCAACATCCAACTATGTATTGAGACTGTTAACACTACCAGGTGGAAAATGACAAATACTACAAACACCAGTTGAACCTGGGATTTGAACCAGTGAACCTGCAATCACCATCTGCATTGTAGGCGGGATGCTTAACCACTGGGCTACGGAGCCTCCCAAAGATTATGCTAAGCAGAGAGACTTTTCTCAAAGAATATTCTGTGTATGTAGTATTGATGTTGAACTTTATCAAAATCAATTACAATAATAAACACAGTGCAACATCCAACTATGTATTGAGACTGTTAACACTATCAGGTGGAAAATGACAAATACCAGTTGAACCTGGGATTTGAACCAGTGAACCTGCAATCACCATCTGCATTGTAGGCGGGATGCTTAACCACTGGGCTACGGAGCCTCCCAAAGATTATGCTAAGCAGAGAGACTTTTCTCAAAGAATATTCTGTGTATGTAGTATTGATGTTGAACTTTATCAAAATCAATTACAATAATAAACACAGTGCAACATCCAACTATGTATTGAGACTGTTAACACTACCAGGTGGTAAATGACAAATACTACAAACACCAGTTGAACCTGGGATTTGAACCAGTGAACCTGCAATCACCATCTGCATTGTAGGCGGGAAGCTTAACCACTGGGCTACGGAGCCTCCCAAAGATTATGCTAAGCAGAGAGACTTTTCTCAAAGAATATTCTGTGTATGTAGTATTGATGTTGAACTTTATCAAAATCAATTACAATAATAAACACAGTGCAACATCCAACTATGTATTGAGACTGTTAATACTACCAGGTGGAAAATGACAAATACTACAAACACCAGTTGAACCTGGGATTCGAACCAGTGAAACTGCAATCACCATCTGCATTGTAGGTGGGATGCTTAACCACTGGGCTATGGAGCCTCCCAAAGATTATGCTAAGCAGAGAGACTTTTCTCAAAGAATATTCTGTGTATGTAGTATTGATGTTGAACTTTATCAAAATCAATTACAATAATAAACACAGTGCAACATCCAACTATGTATTGAGACTGTTAACACTATCAGGTGGAAAATGACAAATACTACAAACACCAGTTGAACCTGGGATTTGAACCAGTGAACCTGCAATCACCATCTGCATTGTAGGCGGGATGCTTAACCACTGAGCTACGGAGCCTCCCAAAGATTATGCTAAGCAGAGAGACTTTTCTCAAAGAATATTCTGTGTATGTAGTATTGATGTTGAACTTTATCAAAATCAATTACAATAATAAACACAGTGCAACATCCAACTATGTATTGAGACTGTTAACACTACCAGGTGGAAAATAACAAATACTACAAACACCAGTTGAACCTGGGATTCGAGCCAGTGAACCTGCAATCACCATCTGCATTGTAGGCAGGATGCTTAACCACTGGGCTACGGAGCCTCCCAAAGATTATGCTAAGCAGAGAGACTTTTCTCAAAGAATATTCTGTGTATGTAGTATAGATGTTGAACTTTATCAAAATCAATTACAATAATAAACACAGTGCAACATCCAACTATGTATTGAGACTGTTAATACTACCAGGTGGAAAATGACAAATACTACAAACACCAGTTGAACCTGGGATTCGAACTAGTGAAACGGCAATCACCATCTGCATTGTAGGCGGGATGCTTAACCACTGGGCTATGGAGCCTCCCAAAGATTATGCTAAGCAGAGAGACTTTTCTCAAAGAATATTCTGTGTATGTAGTATAGATGTTGAACTTTATCAAAATCAATTACAATAATAAACACAGTGCAACATCCAACTATGTATTGAGACTGTTAATACTACCAGGTGGAAAATGACAAATACTACAAACACCAGTTGAACCTGGGATTCGAACTAGTGAAACTGCAATCACCATCTGCATTGTAGGCGGGATGCTTAACCACTGGGCTATGGAGCCTCCCAAAGATCATGCTAAGCAGAGAGACTTTTCTCAAAGAATATTCTGTGTATGTAGTATTGATGTTGAACTTTATCAAAATCAATTACAATAATAAACACAGTGCAACATCCAACTATGTATTGAGACTGTTAACACTATCAGGTGGAAAATGACAAATACTACAAACACCAGTTGAACCCAGGATTCGAACCAGTGACCCTGCAATCACCATCTGCATTGTAGGCGGGATACTTAACCACTGGGCTATGGAGCCTCCCAAAGATTATGCTAAGCAGAGAGACTTTTCTCAAAGAATATTCTGTGTATGTAGTATTGATGTTGAACTTTATCAAAATCAATTACAATAATAAACACAGTGCAACATCCAACTATATATTGAGACTGTTAACACTACCAGGTGGAAAATGACAAATACTACAAACACCAGTTTAACCTGGGATTCGAACCAGTGAACCTGCAATCACCATCTGCATTGTAGGCGGGATGCTTAACCACTTGGCTATGGAGCCTCCCAAAGATTATGCTAAGCAGAGAGACTTTTCTCAAAGAATATTCTGTGTATGTAGTATTGATGTTGAACTTTATCAAAATAAATTACAATAATAAACACAGTGCAACATCCAACTATGTATTGAGACTGTTAACACTACCAGGTGGAAAATGACAAATACTACAAACACCAGTTGAACCTGGGATTTGAACCAGTGAACTTGCAATCACCATCTGCATTGTAGGCGGGATGCTTAGCCACTGGGCTACGGAGCCTCCCGAAGATTATGCTAAGCAGAGAGACTTTTCTCAAAGAATATTCTGTGTATGTAGTATTGATGTTGAACTTTATCAAAATCAATTACAATAATAAACACAGTGCAACATCCAACTATGTATTGAGACTGTTAACACTACCAGGTGGAAAATGACAAATACTACAAACACCAGTTGAACCTGGGATTCGAACCAGTGAACTTGCAATCACCATCTGCATTGTAGGCGGGATGCTTAACCACTGGGCTACGGAGCCTCCCAAAGATTATGCTAAGCAGAGAGACTTTTCTCAAAGAATATTCTGTGTATGTAGTATTGATGTTGAACTTTATCAAAATCAATTACAATAATAAACACAGTGCAACATCCAACTATGTATTGAGACTGTTAACACTACCAGGTGGAAAATGACAAATACTACAAACACCAGTTGAACCTGGGATTCGAACCAGTGAACCTGCAATCACCATCTGCATTGTATGCAGGATGCTTAACCACTGGGCTACGGAGCCTCCCAAAGATTATGCTAAGCAGAGAGACTTTTCTCAAAGAATATTCAGTGTATGTAGTATTGATGTTGAACTTTATCAAAATCAATTACAATAATAAACACAGTGCAACATCCAACTATGTATTGAGACTGTTAACACTATCAGGTGGAAAATGACAAATACTACAAACACCAGTTGAACCTGGGATTCGAACCAGTGAACCTGCAATCACCATCTGCATTGTAGGCGGGATGCTTAACCACTGGGCTACGGAGCCTCCCAAAGATTATGCTAAGCAGAGAGACTTTTCTCAAAGAATATTCTGTGTATGTAGTATTGATGTTGAACTTTATCAAAATAAATTACAATAATAAACACAGTGCAACATCCAACTATGTATTGAGACTGTTAACACTACCAGGTGGAAAATGACAAATACTACAAACACCAGTTTAACCTGGGATTCGAACCAGTGAACCTGCAATCACCATCTGCATTGTAGGCGGGATGCTTAACCACTTGGCTATGGAGCCTCCCAAAGATTATGCTAAGCAGAGAGACTTTTCTCAAAGAATATTCTGTGTATGTAGTATTGATGTTGAACTTTATCAAAATCAATTACAATAATAAACACAGTGCAACATCCAACTATGTATTGAGACTGTTAACACTACCAGGTGGAAAATGACAAATACTACAAACACCAGTTGAACCTGGGATTACGAACCAGTGAACTTGCAATCACCATCTGCATTGTAGGCGGGATGCTTAACCACTGGGCTACGGAGCCTCCCAAAGATTATGCTAAGCAGAGAGACTTTTCTCAAAGAATATTCTGTGTATGTAGTATTGATGTTGAACTTTATCAAAATCAATTACAATAATAAACACAGTGCAACATCCAACTATGTATTGAGACTGTTAACACTACCAGGTGGAAAATGACAAATACTACAAACACCAGTTGAACCTGGGATTTGAACCAGTGAAACTGCAATCACCATCTGCATTGTAGGCGGGATGCCTAGCCACTGGGCTATGGAGCCTCCCAAAGATTATGCTAAGCAGAGATACTTTTCTCAAAGAATATTCTGTGTATGTAGTATTGATGTTGAACTTTATCAAAATCAATTACAATAATAAACACAGTGCAACATCCAACTATGTATTGAGACTGTTAACACTATCAGGTGGAAAATGACAAATACTACAAACAGCAGTTGAACCTGGGATTCGAACCAGTGAACCTGCAATCACCATCTGCATTGTAGGCGGGATGCTTAACCACTGGGCTACGGAGCCTCCCAAAGATTATGCTAAGCAGAGAGACTTTTCTCAAAGAATATTCTGTGTATGTAGTATTGATGTTGAACTTTATCAAAATCAATTACAATAATAAACACAGTGCAACATCCAACTATGTATTGAGACTGTTAACACTACCAGGTGGAAAATGACAAATACTACAAACACCAGTTTAACCTGGGATTCGAACCAGTGAACCTGCAATCACCATCTGCATTGTAGGCGGGATGCTTAACCACTTGGCTATGGAGCCTCCCAAAGATTATGCTAAGCAGAGAGACTTTTCTCAAAGAATATTCTGTGTATGTAGTATTGATGTTGAACTTTATCAAAATCAATTACAATAATAAACACAGTGCAACATCCAACTATGTATTGAGACTGTTAACACTACCAGGTGGAAAATGACAAATACTACAAACACCAGTTGAACCTGGGATTACGAACCAGTGAACTTGCAATCACCATCTGCATTGTAGGCGGGATGCTTAACCACTGGGCTACGGAGCCTCCCAAAGATTATGCTAAGCAGAGAGACTTTTCTCAAAGAATATTCTGTGTATGTAGTATTGATGTTGAACTTTATCAAAATCAATTACAATAATAAACACAGTGCAACATCCAACTATGTATTGAGACTGTTAACACTACCAGGTGGAAAATAACAAATACTACAAACACCAGTTGAACCTGGGATTCGAACCAGTGAAACTGCAATCACCATCTGCATTGTAGGCGGGATGCCTAGCCACTGGGCTATGGAGCCTCCCAAAGATTATGCTAAGCAGAGAGACTTTTCTCAAAGAATATTCTGTGTATGTAGTATTGATGTTGAACTTTATCAAAATCAATTACAATAATAAACAGTGCAACATCCAACTATGTATTGAGACTGTTAACACTATCAGGTGGAAAATGACAAATACTACAAACACCAGTTGAACCTGGGATTCGAACCAGTGAACCTGCAATCACCATCTGCATTGTAGGCGGGATGCTTAACCACTTGGCTATGGAGCCTCCCAAAGATTATGCTAAGCAGAGAGACTTTTCTCAAAGAATATTCTGTGTATGTAGTATTGATGTTGAACTTTATCAAAATCAATTACAATAATAAACACAGTGCAACATCCAACTATGTATTGAGACTGTTAACACTACCAGGTGGAAAATGACAAATACTACAAACACCAGTTGAACTTGGGATTACGAACCAGTGAACTTGCAATCACCATCTGTATTGTAGGCGGGATGCTTAACCACTGGGCTACGAAGCCTCCCGAAGATTATGCTAAGCAGAGAGACTTTTCTCAAAGAATATTCTGTGTATGTAGTATTGATGTTGAACTTTATCAAAATCAATTACAATAATAAACACAGTGCAACATCCAACTATGTATTGAGACTGTTAACACTACCAGGTGGAAAATGACAAATACTACAAACACCAGTTGAACCTGGGATTCGAACCAGTGAAACTGCAATCACCATCTGCATTGTAGGCGGGATGCTTAACCACTGGGCTACGGAGCCTCCCAAAGATTATGCTAAGCAGAGAGACTTTTCTCAAAGAATATTCTGTGTATGTAGTATTGATGTTGAACTTTATCAAAATCAATTACAATAATAAACACAGTGCAACATCCAACTATGTATTGAGACTGTTAACACTACCAGGTGGAAAATGACAAATACTACAAACACCAGTTGAACCTGGGATTCGAACCAGTGAACCTGCAATCACCATCTGCATTGTAGGCAGGATGCTTAACCACTGGGCTACGGAGCCTCCCAAAGATTATGCTAAGCAGAGAGACTTTTCTCAAAGAATATTCAGTGTATGTAGTATTGATGTTGAACTTTATCAAAATCGATTACAATAATAAACACAGTGCAACATCCAACTATGTATTGAGACTGTTAACACTATCAGGTGGAAAATGACAAATACTACAAACACCAGTTGAACCTGGGATTCGAACCAGTGAACCTGCAATCACCATCTGCATTGTAGGCGGGATGCTTAACCACTGGGCTACGGAGCCTCCCAAAGATTATGCTAAGCAGAGAGACTTTTCTCAAAGAATATTCTGTGTATGTAGTATTGATGTTGAACTTTATCAAAATCAATTACAATAATAAACACAGTGCAACATCCAACTATGTATTGAGACTGTTAACACTACCAGGTGGAAAATGACAAATACTACAAACACCAGTTTAACCTGGGATTCGAACCAGTGAACCTGCAATCACCATCTGCATTGTAGGCGGGATGCTTAACCACTTGGCTATGGAGCCTCCCAAAGATTATGCTAAGCAGAGAGACTTTTCTCAAAGAATATTCTGTGTATGTAGTATTGATGTTGAACTTTATCAAAATCAATTACAATAATAAACACAGTGCAACATCCAACTATGTATTGAGACTGTTAACACTACCAGGTGGAAAATGACAAATACTACAAACACCAGTTGAACCTGGGATTACGAACCAGTGAACTTGCAATCACCATCTGCATTGTAGGCGGGATGCTTAACCACTGGGCTACGGAGCCTCCCAAAGATTATGCTAAGCAGAGAGACTTTTCTCAAAGAATATTCTGTGTATGTAGTATTGATGTTGAACTTTATCAAAATCAATTACAATAATAAACACAGTGCAACATCCAACTATGTATTGAGACTGTTAACACTACCAGGTGGAAAATGACAAATACTACAAACACCAGTTGAACCTGGGATTCGAACCAGTGAAACTGCAATCACCATCTGCATTGTAGGCGGGATGCCTAGCCACTGGGCTATGGAGCCTCCCAAAGATTATGCTAAGCAGAGAGACTTTTCTCAAAGAATATTCTGTGTATGTAGTATTGATGTTGAACTTTATCAAAATCAATTACAATAATAAACACAGTGCAACATCCAACTATGTATTGAGACTGTTAACACTATCAGGTGGAAAATGACAAATACTACAAACACCAGTTGAACCTGGGATTCGAACCAGTGAACCTGCAATCACCATCTGCATTGTAGGCGGGATGCTTAACCACTTGGCTATGGAGCCTCCCAAAGATTATGCTAAGCAGAGAGACTTTTCTCAAAGAATATTCTGTGTATGCAGTATTGATGTTGAACTTTATCAAAATAAATTACAATAATAAACACAGTGCAACATCCAACTATGTATTGAGACTGTTAACACTACCAGGTGGAAAATGACAAATACTACAAACACCAGTTGAACCTGGGATTTGAACCAGTGAACTTGCAATCACCATCTGCATTGTAGGCGGGATGCTTAACCACTGGGCTACGGAGCCTCCCAAAGATTATGCTAAGCAGAGAGACTTTTCTCAAAGAATATTCTGTGTATGTAGTATTGATGTTGAACTTTATCAAAATCAATTACAATAATAAACACAGTGCAACATCCAACTATGTATTGAGACTGTTAACACTACCAGGTGGAACATGACAAATACTACAAACACCAGTTGAATCTGGGATTCGAACCAGTGAACTTGCAATCACCATCTGCATTGTAGGCAGGATGCTTAACCACTGGGCTACGGAGCCTCCCAAAGATTATGCTAAGCAGAGAGACTTTTCTCAAAGAATATTCAGTGTATGTAGTATTGATGTTGAACTTTATCAAAATCGATTACAATAATAAACACAGTGCAACATCCAACTATGTATTGAGACTGTTAACACTATCAGGTGGAAAATGACAAATACTACAAACACCAGTTGAACCTGGGATTCGAACCAGTGAACCTGCAATCACCATCTGCATTGTAGGCGGGATGCTTAACCACTGGGCTACGGAGCCTCCCAAAGATTATGCTAAGCAGAGAGACTTTTCTCAAAGAATATTCTGTGTATGTAGTATTGATGTTGAACTTTATCAAAATCAATTACAATAATAAACACAGTGCAACATCCAACTATGTATTGAGACTGTTAACACTACCAGGTGGAAAATGACAAATACTACAAACACCAGTTTAACCTGGGATTCGAACCAGTGAACCTGCAATCACCATCTGCATTGTAGGCGGGATGCTTAACCACTTGGCTATGGAGCCTCCCAAAGATTATGCTAAGCAGAGAGACTTTTCTCAAAGAATATTCTGTGTATGTAGTATTGATGTTGAACTTTATCAAAATCAATTACAATAATAAACACAGTGCAACATCCAACTATGTATTGAGACTGTTAACACTACCAGGTGGAAAATGACAAATACTACAAACACCAGTTGAACCTGGGATTACGAACCAGTGAACTTGCAATCACCATCTGCATTGTAGGCGGGATGCTTAACCACTGGGCTACGGAGCCTCCCAAAGATTATGCTAAGCAGAGAGACTTTTCTCAAAGAATATTCTGTGTATGTAGTATTGATGTTGAACTTTATCAAAATCAATTACAATAATAAACACAGTGCAACATCCAACTATGTATTGAGACTGTTAACACTACCAGGTGGAAAATGACAAATACTACAAACACCAGTTGAACCTGGGATTCGAACCAGTGAAACTGCAATCACCATCTGCATTGTAGGCGGGATGCCTAGCCACTGGGCTATGGAGCCTCCCAAAGATTATGCTAAGCAGAGAGACTTTTCTCAAAGAATATTCTGTGTATGTAGTATTGATGTTGAACTTTATCAAAATCAATTACAATAATAAACACAGTGCAACATCCAACTATGTATTGAGACTGTTAACACTATCAGGTGGAAAATGACAAATACTACAAACACCAGTTGAACCTGGGATTCGAACCAGTGAACCTGCAATCACCATCTGCATTGTAGGCGGGATGCTTAACCACTTGGCTATGGAGCCTCCCAAAGATTATGCTAAGCAGAGAGACTTTTCTCAAAGAATATTCTGTGTATGCAGTATTGATGTTGAACTTTATCAAAATAAATTACAATAATAAACACAGTGCAACATCCAACTATGTATTGAGACTGTTAACACTACCAGGTGGAAAATGACAAATACTACAAACACCAGTTGAACCTGGGATTTGAACCAGTGAACTTGCAATCACCATCTGCATTGTAGGCGGGATGCTTAACCACTGGGCTACGGAGCCTCCCAAAGATTATGCTAAGCAGAGAGACTTTTCTCAAAGAATATTCTGTGTATGTAGTATTGATGTTGAACTTTATCAAAATCAATTACAATAATAAACACAGTGCAACATCCAACTATGTATTGAGACTGTTAACACTACCAGGTGGAACATGACAAATACTACAAACACCAGTTGAATCTGGGATTCGAACCAGTGAACTTGCAATCACCATCTGCATTGTAGGCGGGATGCTTAACCACTGGGCTACGGAGCCTCCCAAAGATTATGCTAAGCAGAGAGACTTTTCTCAAAGAATATTCTGTGTATGTAGTATTGATGTTGAACTTTATCAAAATCAATTACAATAATAAACACAGTGCAACATCCAACTATGTATTGAGACTGTTAACACTACCAGGTGGAAAATGACAAATACTACAAACACCAGTTGAACCTGGGATTCGAACCAGTGAACCTGCAATCACCATCTGCATTGTAGGCGGGATGCTTAACCACTGGGCTACGGAGCCTCCCAAAGATTATGCTAAGCAGAGAGACTTTTCTCAAAGAATATTCAGTGTATGTAGTATTGATGTTGAACTTTATCAAAATCAATTACAATAATAAACACAGTGCAACATCCAACTATGTATTGAGACTGTTAACACTATCAGGTGGAAAATGACAAATACTACAAACAGCAGTTGAACCTGGGATTCGAACCAGTGAACCTGCAATCACCATCTGCATTGTAGGCGGGATGCTTAACCACTGGGCTACGGAGCCTCCCAAAGATTATGCTAAGCAGAGAGACTTTTCTCAAAGAATATTCTGTGTATGTAGTATTGATGTTGAACTTTATCAAAATCAATTACAATAATAAACACAGTGCAACATCCAACTATGTATTGAGACTGTTAACACTACCAGGTGGAAAATGACAAATACTACAAACACCAGTTGAACCTGGGATTACGAACCAGTGAACTTGCAATCACCATCTGCATTGTAGGCGGGATGCTTAACCACTGGGCTACGGAGCCTCCCAAAGATTATGCTAAGCAGAGAGACTTTTCTCAAAGAATATTCTGTGTATGTAGTATTGATGTTGAACTTTATCAAAATCAATTACAATAATAAACACAGTGCAACATCCAACTATGTATTGAGACTGTTAACACTACCAGGTGGAAAATAACAAATACTACAAACACCAGTTGAACCTGGGAATCGAACCAGTGAAACTGCAATCACCATCTGCATTGTAGGCGGGATGCCTAGCCACTGGGCTATGGAGCCTCCCAAAGATTATGCTAAGCAGAGAGACTTTTCTCAAAGAATATTCTGTGTATGTAGTATTGATGTTGAACTTTATCAAAATCAATTACAATAATAAACACAGTGCAACATCCAACTATGTATTGAGACTGTTAACACTATCAGGTGGAAAATGACAAATACTACAAACACCAGTTGAACCTGGGATTCGAACCAGTGAACCTGCAATCACCATCTGCATTGTAGGCGGGATGCTTAACCACTTGGCTATGGAGCCTCCCAAAGATTATGCTAAGCAGAGAGACTTTTCTCAAAGAATATTCTGTGTATGTAGTATTGATGTTGAACTTTATCAAAATCAATTACAATAATAAACACAGTGCAACATCCAACTATGTATTGAGACTGTTAACACTACCAGGTGGAAAATGACAAATACTACAAACACCAGTTGAACTTGGGATTACGAACCAGTGAACTTGCAATCACCATCTGCATTGTAGGCGGGATGCTTAACCACTGGGCTACGAAGCCTCCCAAAGATTATGCTAAGCAGAGAGACTTTTCTCAAAGAATATTCTGTGTATGTAGTATTGATGTTGAACTTTATCAAAATCAATTACAATAATAAACACAGTGCAACATCCAACTATGTATTGAGACTGTTAACACTACCAGGTGGAAAATGACAAATACTACAAACACCAGTTGAACCTGGGATTCGAACCAGTGAAACTGCAATCACCATCTGCATTGTAGGCGGGATGCCTAGCCACTGGGCTATGGAGCCTCCCAAAGATTATGCTAAGCAGAGAGACTTTTCTCAAAGAATATTCTGTGTATGTAGTATTGATGTTGAACTTTATCAAAATCAATTACAATAATAAACACAGTGCAACATCCAACTATGTATTGAGACTGTTAACACTATCAGGTGGAAAATGACAAATACTACAAACACCAGTTGAACCTGGGATTTGAACCAGTGAAACTGCAATCACCATCTGCATTGTAGGCGGGATGCTTAACCACTGGGCTATGGAGCCTCCCAAAGATTATGCTAAGCAGAGAGACTTTTCTCAAAGAATATTCTGTGTATGTAGTATTGATGTTGAACTTTATCAAAATCAATTACAATAATAAACACAGTGCAACATCCAACTATGTATTGAGACTGTTAACACTATCAGGTGGAAAATGACAAATACTACAAACACCAGTTGAACCTGGGATTCGAACCAGTGAACCTGCAATCTCCATCTGCATTGTAGGCGGGATGCTTAACCACTGGGCTATGGAGCCTCCCAAAGATTATGCTAAGCAGAGAGACTTTTCTCAAAGAATATTCTGTGTATGTAGTATTGATGTTGAACTTTATCAAAATCAATTACAATAATAAACACAGTGCAACATCCAACTATGTATTGAGACTGTTAACACTATCAGGTGGAAAATGACAAATACTACAAACACCAGTTGAACCCAGGATTCGAACCAGTGACCCTGCAATCACCATCTGCATTGTAGGTGGGATACTTAACCACTGGGTTATGGAGCCTCCCAAAGATTATGCTAAGCAGAGAGACTTTTCTCAAAGAATATTCTGTGTATGTAGTATTGATGTTGAACTTTATCAAAATCAATTACAATAATAAACACAGTGCAACATCCAACTATGTATTGAGACTGTTAACACTATCAGGTGGAAAATGACAAATACTACAAACACCAGTTGAACCTGGGATTCGAACCAGTGAACCTGCAATCACCATCTGCATTGTAGGTGGGATGCTTAACCACTGGGATACTGAGCCTCCCAAAGATTATGCTAAGCAGAGAGACTTTTCTCAAAGAATATTCTGTGTATGTAGTATTGATGTTGAACTTTATCAAAATCAATTACAATAATAAACACAGTGCAACATCCAACTATGTATTGAGACTGTTAACACTACCAGGTGGAACATGACAAATACTAAAATCAATTACAATAGTGCAACATCCAACTATGTATTGAGACTGTTAACACTACCAGGTGGAAAATGACAAATACTACAAACACTAGTTGAACCTGGGATTCGAACCAGTGAAACTGCAATCACCATCTGCATTGTAGGCGGGATGCCTAGCCACTGGGCTATGGAGCCTCCCAAAGATTATGCTAAGCAGAGAGACTTTTCTCAAAGAATATTCTGTGTATGTAGTATTGATGTTGAACTTTATCAAAATCAATTACAATAATAAACACAGTGCAACATCCAACTATGTATTGAGACTGTTAACACTATCAGGTGGAAAATGACAAATACTACAAACACCAGTTGAACCTGGGATTCGAACCAGTGAAACTGCAATCACCATCTGCATTGTAGGCGGGATGCTTAACCACTGGGCTATGGAGCCTCCCAAAGATTATGCTAAGCAGAGAGACTTTTCTCAAAGAATATTCTGTGTATGTAGTATTGATGTTGAACTTTATCAAAATCAATTACAATAATAAACACAGTGCAACATCCAACTATGTATTGAGACTGTTAACACTATCAGGTGGAAAATGACAAATACTACAAACACCAGTTGAACCTGGGATTCGAACCAGTGAACCTGCAATCACCATCTGCATTGTAGGCGGAATGCTTAACCACTGGGCTATGGAGCCTCCCAAAGATTATGCTAAGCAGAGAGACTTTTCTCAAAGAATATTCTGTGTATGTAGTATTGATGTTGAACTTTATCAAAATCAATTACAATAATAAACACAGTGCAACATCCAACTATGTATTGAGACTGTTAACACTATCAGGTGGAAAATGACAAATACTACAAACACCAGTTGAACCCAGGATTCGAACCAGTGACCCTGCAATCACCATCCGCATTGTAGGTGGGATACTTAACCACTGGGTTATGGAGCCTCCCAAAGATTATGCTAAGCAGAGAGACTTTTCTCAAAGAATATTCTGTGTATGTCGTATTGATGTTGAACTTTATCAAAATCAATTACAATAATAAACACAGTGCAACATCCAACTATGTATTGAGACTGTTAACACTATCAGGTGGAAAATGACAAATACTACAAACACCAGTTGAACCTGGGATTCGAACCAGTGAACCTGCAATCACCATCTGCATTGTAGGCGGGATGCTTAACCACTGGGCTACTGAGCCTCCCAAAGTTTATGCTAAGCAGAGAGACTTTTCTCAAAGAATATTCTGTGTATGTAGTATTGATGTTGAACTTTATCAAAATCAATTACAATAATAAACACACTGCAACATCCAACTATGTATTGAGACTGTTAACACTACCAGGTGGAAAATGACAAATACTACAAACACCAGTTTAACCTGGGATTTGAACCAGTGAACCTGCAATCACCATCTGCATTGTAGGCGGGATGCTTAACCCCTGGGCTACGGAGCCTCCCAAAGATTATGCTAAGCAGAGAGACTTTTCTCAAAGAATATTCTGTGTATGTAGTATTGATGTTGAACTTTATCAAAATCAATTACAATAATAAACACAGTGCAACATCCAACTATGTATTGAGACTGTTAACACTACCAGGTGGAAAATGACAAATACTACAAACACCAGTTTAACCTGGGATTCTAACCAGTGAACCTGCAATCACCATCTGCATTGTAGGCGGGATGCTTAACCACTTGGCTACGGAGCCTCCCAAAGATTATGCTAAGCAGAGAGACTTTTCTCAAAGAATATTCTGTGTATGTAGTATTGATGTTGAACTTTATCAAAATCAATTACAATAATAAACACAGTGCAACATCCAACTATGTATTGAGACTGTTAACACTACCAGGTGGAAAATGACAAATACTACAAACACCAGTTGAACCTGGGATTTGAACCAGTGAACTTGCAATCACCATCTGCATTGTAGGCGGGATGCTTAACCACTGGGCTACGGAGCCTCCCAAAGATTATGCTAAGCAGAGAGACTTTTCTCAAAGAATATTCTGTGTATGTAGTATTGATGTTGAACTTTATCAAAATCAATTACAATAATAAACACAGTGCAACATCCAACTATGTATTGAGACTGTTAACACTACCAGGTGGAAAATGACAAATACTACAAACACCAGTTTAACCTGGGATTCGAACCAGTGAACCTGCAATCACCATCTGCATTGTAGGTGGGATGCTTAACCACTGGGCTACGGAGCCTCCCAAAGATTATGCTAAGCAGAGAGACTTTTCTCAAAGAATATTCTGTGTATGTAGTATTGATGTTGAACTTTATCAAAATCAATTACAATAATAAACACAGTGCAACATCCAACTATGTATTGAGACTGTTAACACTACCAGGTGGAAAATGACAAATACTACAAACACCAGTTGAACCTGGGATTCGAACCAGTGAACTTGCAATCACCATCTGCATTGTAGGCGGGATGCTTAACCACTGGGCTATGGAGCCTCCCAAAGATTATGCTAAGCAGAGAGACTTTTCTCAAAGAATATTCTGTGTATGTAGTATTGATGTTGAACTTTATCAAAATCAATTACAATAATAAACACAGTGCAACATCCAACTATGTATTGAGACTGTTAACACTATCAGGTGGAAAATGACAAATACTACAAACACCAGTTGAACCTGGGATTCGAACCAGTGAACCTGCAATCACCATCTGCATTGTAGGCGGGATGCTTAACCACTGGGCTACGGAGCCTCCCAAAGATTATGCTAAGCAGAGAGACTTTTCTCAAAGAATATTCTGTGTATGTAGTATTGATGTTGAACTTTATCAAAATCAATTACAATAATAAACACAGTGCAACATCCAACTATGTATTGAGACTGTTAACACTACCAGGTGGAAAATGACAAATACTACAAACACCAGTTTAACCTGGGATTCGAACCAGTGAACCTGCAATCACCATCTGCATTGTAGGCGGGATGCTTAACCACTGGGCTACGGAGCCTCCCAAAGATTATGCTAAGCAGAGAGACTTTTCTCAAAGAATATTCTGTGTATGTAGTATTGATGTTGAACTTTATCAAAATCAATTACAATAATAAACACAGTGCAACATCCAACTATGTATTGAGACTGTTAACACTACCAAGTGGAAAATGACAAATACTACAAACACCAGTTGAACCTGGGATTCGAACCAGTGAACTTGCAATCACCATCTGCATTGTAGGCGGGATGCTTAACCACTGGGCTACGTAGCCTCCCAAAGATTATGCTAAGCAGAGAGACTTTTCTCAAAGAATATTCTGTGTATGTAGTATTGATGTTGAACTTTATGAAAATCAATTACAATAATAAACACAGTGCAACATCCAACTATGTATTGAGACTGTTAACACTACCAGGTGGAAAATGACAAATACTACAAACACCAGTTGAACCTGGGATTCGAACCAGTGACCCTGAAATCACCATCTACATTGTAGGCGGGATACTTAACCACTGGGCTATGGAGCCTCCCAAAGATTATGCTAAGCAGAGAGACTTTTCTCAAAGAATATTCTGTGTATGTAGTATTGATGTTGAACTTTATCAAAATCAATTACAATAATAAACACAGTGCAACATCCAACTATATATTGAGACTGTTAACACTACCAGGTGGAAAATGACAAATACTACAAACACCAGTTTAACCTGGGATTCGAACCAGTGAACCTGCAATCACCATCTGCATTGTAGGCGGGATGCTTAACCACTTGGCTATGGAGCCTCCCAAAGATTATGCTAAGCAGAGAGACTTTTCTCAAAGAATATTCTGTGTATGTAGTATTGATGTTGAACTTTATCAAAATAAATTACAATAATAAACACAGTGCAACATCCAACTATGTATTGAGACTGTTAACACTACCAGGTGGAAAATGACAAATACTACAAACACCAGTTGAACCTGGGATTTGAACCAGTGAACTTGCAATCACCATCTGCATTGTAGGCGGGATGCTTAGCCACTGGGCTACGGAGCCTCCCGAAGATTATGCTAAGCAGAGAGACTTTTCTCAAAGAATATTCTGTGTATGTAGTATTGATGTTGAACTTTATCAAAATCAATTACAATAATAAACACAGTGCAACATCCAACTATGTATTGAGACTGTTAACACTACCAGGTGGAAAATGACAAATACTACAAACACCAGTTGAACCTGGGATTCGAACCAGTGAACTTGCAATCACCATCTGCATTGTAGGCGGGATGCTTAACCACTGGGCTACGGAGCCTCCCGAAGATTATGCTAAGCAGAGAGACTTTTCTCAAAGAATATTCTGTGTATGTAGTATTGATGTTGAACTTTATCAAAATCAATTACAATAATAAACACAGTGCAACATCCAACTATGTATTGAGACTGTTAACACTACCAGGTGGAAAATGACAAATACTACAAACACCAGTTGAACCTGGGATTCGAACCAGTGAACCTGCAATCACCATCTGCATTGTAGGCAGGATGCTTAACCACTGGGCTACGGAGCCTCCCAAAGATTATGCTAAGCAGAGAGACTTTTCTCAAAGAATATTCAGTGTATGTAGTATTGATGTTGAACTTTATCAAAATCAATTACAATAATAAACACAGTGCAACATCCAACTATGTATTGAGACTGTTAACACTATCAGGTGGAAAATGACAAATACTACAAACACCAGTTGAACCTTGGATTCGAACCAGTGAACCTGCAATCACCATCTGCATTGTAGGCGGGATGCTTAACCACTGGGCTACGGAGCCTCCCAAAGATTATGCTAAACAGAGAGACTTTTCTCAAAGAATATTCTGTGTATGTAGTATTGATGTTGAACTTTATCAAAATCAATTACAATAATAAACACAGTGCAACATCCAACTATGTATTGAGACTGTTAACACTACCAGGTGGAAAATTACAAATACTACAAACACCAGTTTAACCTGGGATTCGAACCAGTGAACCTGCAATCACCATCTGCATTGTAGGCGGGATGCTTAACCACTTGGCTATGGAGCCTCCCAAAGATTATGCTAAGCAGAGAGACTTTTCTCAAAGAATATTCTGTGTATGTAGTATTGATGTTGAACTTTATCAAAATCAATTACAATAATAAACACAGTGCAACATCCAACTATGTATTGAGACTGTTAACACTACCAGGTGGAAAATGACAAATACTACAAACACCAGTTGAACCTGGGATTACGAACCAGTGAACTTGCAATCACCATCTGCATTGTAGGCGGGATGCTTAACCACTGGGCTACGGAGCCTCCCAAAGATTATGCTAAGCAGAGAGACTTTTCTCAAAGAATATTCTGTGTATGTAGTATTGATGTTGAACTTTATCAAAATCAATTACAATAATAAACACAGTGCAACATCCAACTATGTATTGAGACTGTTAACACTACCAGGTGGAAATTGACAAATACTACAAACACCAGTTGAACCTGGGATTCGAACCAGTGAAACTGCAATCACCATCTGCATTGTAGGCGGGATGCCTAGCCACTGGGCTATGGAGCCTCCCAAAGATTATGCTAAGCAGAGATACTTTTCTCAAAGAATATTCTGTGTATGTAGTATTGATGTTGAACTTTATCAAAATCAATTACAATAATAAACACAGTGCAACATCCAACTATGTATTGAGACTGTTAACACTATCAGGTGGAAAATGACAAATACTACAAACACCAGTTGAACCTGGGATTCGAACCAGTGAACCTGCAATCACCATCTGCATTGTAGGCGGGATGCTTAACCACTTGGCTATGGAGCCTCCCAAAGATTATGCTAAGCAGAGAGACTTTTCTCAAAGAATATTCTGTGTATGTAGTATTGATGTTGAACTTTATCAAAATAAATTACAATAATAAACACAGTGCAACATCCAACTATGTATTGAGACTGTTAACACTACCAGGTGGAAAATGACAAATACTACAAACACCAGTTGAACCTGGGATTTGAACCAGTGAACTTGCAATCACCATCTGCATTGTAGGCGGGATGCTTAACCACTGGGCTACGGAGCCTCCCAAAGATTATGCTAAGCAGAGAGACTTTTCTCAAAGAATATTCTGTGTATGTAGTATTGATGTTGAACTTTATCAAAATCAATTACAATAATAAACACAGTGCAACATCCAACTATGTATTGAGACTGTTAACACTACCAGGTGGAAAATGACAAATACTACAAACACCAGTTGAATCTGGGATTCGAACCAGTGAACTTGCAATCACCATCTGCATTGTAGGCGGGATGCTTAACCACTGGGCTACGGAGCCTCCCAAAGATTATGCTAAGCAGAGAGACTTTTCTCAAAGAATATTCTGTGTATGTAGTATTGATGTTGAACTTTATCAAAATCAATTACAATAATAAACACAGTGCAACATCCAACTATGTATTGAGACTGTTAACACTACCAGGTGGAAAATGACAAATACTACAAACACCAGTTGAACCTGGGATTCGAACCAGTGAACCTGCAATCACCATCTGCATTGTAGGCGGGATGCTTAACCACTGGGCTACGGAGCCTCCCAAAGATTATGCTAAGCAGAGAGACTTTTCTCAAAGAATATTCAGTGTATGTAGTATTGATGTTGAACTTTATCAAAATCAATTACAATAATAAACACAGTGCAACATCCAACTATGTATTGAGACTGTTAACACTATCAGGTGGAAAATGACAAATACTACAAACAGCAGTTGAACCTGGGATTCGAACCAGTGAACCTGCAATCACCATCTGCATTGTAGGCGGGATGCTTAACCACTGGGCTACGGAGCCTCCCAAAGATTATGCTAAGCAGAGAGACTTTTCTCAAAGAATATTCTGTGTATGTAGTATTGATGTTGAACTTTATCAAAATCAATTACAATAATAAACACAGTGCAACATCCAACTATGTATTGAGACTGTTAACACTACCAGGTGGAAAATGACAAATACTACAAACACCAGTTTAACCTGGGATTCGAACCAGTGAACCTGCAATCACCATCTGCATTGTAGGCGGGATGCTTAACCACTTGGCTATGGAGCCTCCCAAAGATTATGCTAAGCAGAGAGACTTTTCTCAAAGAATATTCTGTGTATGTAGTATTGATGTTGAACTTTATCAAAATCAATTACAATAATAAACACAGTGCAACATCCAACTATGTATTGAGACTGTTAACACTACCAGGTGGAAAATGACAAATACTACAAACACCAGTTGAACCTGGGATTACGAACCAGTGAACTTGCAATCACCATCTGCATTGTAGGCGGGATGCTTAACCACTGGGCTACGGAGCCTCCCAAAGATTATGCTAAGCAGAGAGACTTTTCTCAAAGAATATTCTGTGTATGTAGTATTGATGTTGAACTTTATCAAAATCAATTACAATAATAAACACAGTGCAACATCCAACTATGTATTGAGACTGTTAACACTACCAGGTGGAAACTAACAAATACTACAAACACCAGTTGAACCTGGGATTCGAACCAGTGAAACTGCAATCACCATCTGCATTGTAGGCGGGATGCCTAGCCACTGGGCTATGGAGCCTCCCAAAGATTATGCTAAGCAGAGAGACTTTTCTCAAAGAATATTCTGTGTATGTAGTATTGATGTTGAACTTTATCAAAATCAATTACAATAATAAACACAGTGCAACATCCAACTATGTATTGAGACTGTTAACACTATCAGGTGGAAAATGACAAATACTACAAACACCAGTTGAACCTGGGATTCGGACCAGTGAACCTGCAATCACCATCTGCATTGTAGGCGGGATGCTTAACCACTTGGCTATGGAGCCTCCCGAAGATTATGCTAAGCAGAGAGACTTTTCTCAAAGAATATTCTGTGTATGTAGTATTGATGTTGAACTTTATCAAAATCAATTACAATAATAAACACAGTGCAACATCCAACTATGTATTGAGACTGTTAACACTACCAGGTGGAAAATGACAAATACTACAAACACCAGTTGAACTTGGGATTACGAACCAGTGAACTTGCAATCACCATCTGCATTGTAGGCGGGATGCTTAACCACTGGGCTACGAAGCCTCCCAAAGATTATGCTAAGCAGAGAGACTTTTCTCAAAGAATATTCTGTGTATGTAGTATTGATGTTGAACTTTATCAAAATCAATTACAATAATAAACACAGTGCAACATCCAACTATGTATTGAGACTGTTAACACTACCAGGTGGAAAATGACAAATACTACAAACACCAGTTGAACCTGGGATTCGAACCAGTGAAACTGCAATCACCATCTGCATTGTAGGCGGGATGCTTAACCACTGGGCTACGGAGCCTCCCAAAGATTATGCTAAGCAGAGAGACTTTTCTCAAAGAATATTCTGTGTATGTAGTATTGATGTTGAACTTTATCAAAATCAATTACAATAATAAACACAGTGCAACATCCAACTATGTATTGAGACTGTTAACACTACCAGGTGGAAAATGACAAATACTACAAACACCAGTTGAACCTGGGATTCGAACCAGTGAACCTGCAATCACCATCTGCATTGTAGGCGGGATGCTTAACCACTGGGCTACGGAGCCTCCCAAAGATTATGCTAAGCAGAGAGACTTTTCTCAAAGAATATTCTGTGTATGTAGTATTGATGTTGAACTTTATCAAAATCAATTACAATAATAAACACAGTGCAACATCCAACTATGTATTGAGACTGTTAACACTACCAGGTGGAAAATGACAAATACTACAAACACCAGTTTAACCTGGGATTCGAACCAGTGAACCTGCAATCACCATCTGCATTGTAGGCGGGATGCTTAACCACTTGGCTATGGAGCCTCCCAAAGATTATGCTAAGCAGAGAGACTTTTCTCAAAGAATATTCTGTGTATGTAGTATTGATGTTGAACTTTATCAAAATCAATTACAATAATAAACACAGTGCAACATCCAACTATGTATTGAGACTGTTAACACTACCAGGTGGAAAATGACAAATACTACAAACACCAGTTGAACCTGGGATTACGAACCAGTGAACTTGCAATCACCATCTGCATTGTAGGCGGGATGCTTAACCACTGGGCTACGGAGCCTCCCAAAGATTATGCTAAGCAGAGAGACTTTTCTCAAAGAATATTCTGTGTATGTAGTATTGATGTTGAACTTTATCAAAATCAATTACAATAATAAACACAGTGCAACATCCAACTATGTATTGAGACTGTTAACACTACCAGGTGGAAAATGACAAATACTACAAACACCAGTTGAACCTGGGATTCGAACCAGTGAAACTGCAATCACCATCTGCATTGTAGGCGGGATGCCTAGCCACTGGGCTATGGAGCCTCCCAAAGATTATGCTAAGCAGAGAGACTTTTCTCAAAGAATATTCTGTGTATGTAGTATTGATGTTGAACTTTATCAAAATCAATTACAATAATAAACACAGTGCAACATCCAACTATGTATTGAGACTGTTAACACTATCAGGTGGAAAATGACAAATACTACAAACACCAGTTGAACCTGGGATTCGAACCAGTGAACTTGCAATCACCATCTGCATTGTAGGCGGGATGCTTAACCACTTGGCTATGGAGCCTCCCAAAGATTATGCTAAGCAGAGAGACTTTTCTCAAAGAATATTCTGTGTATGCAGTATTGATGTTGAACTTTATCAAAATCAATTAAAATAATAAACACAGTGCAACATCCAACTATGTATTGAGACTGTTAACACTACCAGGTGGAAAATGACAAATACTACAAACACCAGTTGAACCTGGGATTTGAACCAGTGAACTTGCAATCACCACCTGCATTGTAGGCGGGATGCTTAACCACTGGGCTACGGAGCCTCCCAAAGATTATGCTAAGCAGAGAGACTTTTCTCAAAGAATATTCTGTGTATGTAGTATTGATGTTGAACTTTATCAAAATCAATTACAATAATAAACACAGTGCAACATCCAACTATGTATTGAGACTGTTAACACTACCAGGTGGAAAATGACAAATACTACAAACACCAGTTGAATCTGGGATTCGAACCAGTGAACTTGCAATCACCATCTGCATTGTAGGCGGGATGCTTAACCACTGGGCTACGGAGCCTCCCAAAGATTATGCTAAGCAGAGAGACTTTTCTCAAAGAATATTCTGTGTATGTAGTATTGATGTTGAACTTTATCAAAATCAATTACAATAATAAACACAGTGCAACATCCAACTATGTATTGAGACTGTTAACACTACCAGGTGGAAAATGACAAATACTACAAACACCAGTTGAACCTGGGATTCGAACCAGTGAACCTGCAATCACCATCTGCATTGTAGGCGGGATGCTTAACCACTGGGCTACGGAGCCTCCCAAAGATTATGCTAAGCAGAGAGACTTTTCTCAAAGAATATTCAGTGTATGTAGTATTGATGTTGAACTTTATCAAAATCAATTACAATAATAAACACAGTGCAACATCCAACTATGTATTGAGACTGTTAACACTATCAGGTGGAAAATGACAAATACTACAAACAGCAGTTGAACCTGGGATTCGAACCAGTGAACCTGCAATCACCATCTGCATTGTAGGCGGGATGCTTAACCACTGGGCTACGGAGCCTCCCAAAGATTATGCTAAGCAGAGAGACTTTTCTCAAAGAATATTCTGTGTATGTAGTATTGATGTTGAACTTTATCAAAATCAATTACAATAATAAACACAGTGCAACATCCAACTATGTATTGAGACTGTTAACACTACCAGGTGGAAAATGACAAATACTACAAACACCAGTTTAACCTGGGATTCGAACCAGTGAACCTGCAATCACCATCTGCATTGTAGGCGGGATGCTTAACCACTTGGCTATGGAGCCTCCCAAAGATTATGCTAAGCAGAGAGACTTTTCTCAAAGAATATTCTGTGTATGTAGTATTGATGTTGAACTTTATCAAAATCAATTACAATAATAAACACAGTGCAACATCCAACTATGTATTGAGACTGTTAACACTACCAGGTGGAAAATGACAAATACTACAAACACCAGTTGAACCTGGGATTACGAACCAGTGAACTTGCAATCACCATCTGCATTGTAGGCGGGATGCTTAACCACTGGGCTACGGAGCCTCCCAAAGATTATGCTAAGCAGAGAGACTTTTCTCAAAGAATATTCTGTGTATGTAGTATTGATGTTGAACTTTATCAAAATCAATTACAATAATAAACACAGTGCAACATCCAACTATGTATTGAGACTGTTAACACTACCAGGTGGAAAATAACAAATACTACAAACACCAGTTGAACCTGGGATTCGAACCAGTGAAACTGCAATCACCATCTGCATTGTAGGCGGGATGCCTAGCCACTGGGCTATGGAGCCTCCCAAAGATTATGCTAAGCAGAGAGACTTTTCTCAAAGAATATTCTGTGTATGTAGTATTGATGTTGAACTTTATCAAAATCAATTACAATAATAAACACAGTGCAACATCCAACTATGTATTGAGACTGTTAACACTATCAGGTGGAAAATGACAAATACTACAAACACCAGTTGAACCTGGGATTCGAACCAGTGAACCTGCAATCACCATCTGCATTGTAGGCGGGATGCTTAACCACTTGGCTATGGAGCCTCCCAAAGATTATGCTAAGCAGAGAGACTTTTCTCAAAGAATATTCTGTGTATGTAGTATTGATGTTGAACTTTATCAAAATCAATTACAATAATAAACACAGTGCAACATCCAACTATGTATTGAGACTGTTAACACTACCAGGTGGAAAATGACAAATACTACAAACACCAGTTGAACTTGGGATTACGAACCAGTGAACTTGCAATCACCATCTGCATTGTAGGCGGGATGCTTAACCACTGGGCTACGAAGCCTCCCAAAGATTATGCTAAGCAGAGAGACTTTTCTCAAAGAATATTCTGTGTATGTAGTATTGATGTTGAACTTTATCAAAATCAATTACAATAATAAACACAGTGCAACATCCAACTATGTATTGAGACTGTTAACACTATCAGGTGGAAAATGACAAATACTACAAACACCAGTTGAACCTGGGATTTGAACCAGTGAAACTGCAATCACCATCTGCATTGTAGGCGGGATGCTTAACCACTGGGCTATGGAGCCTCCCAAAGATTATGCTAAGCAGAGAGACTTTTCTCAAAGAATATTCTGTGTATGTAGTATTGATGTTGAACTTTATCAAAATCAATTACAATAATAAACACAGTGCAACATCCAACTATGTATTGAGACTGTTAACACTATCAGGTGGAAAATGACAAATACTACAAACACCAGTTGAACCTGGGATTCGAACCAGTGAACCTGCAATCTCCATCTGCATTGTAGGCGGGATGCTTAACCACTGGGCTATGGAGCCTCCCAAAGATTATGCTAAGCAGAGAGACTTTTCTCAAAGAATATTCTGTGTATGTAGTATTGATGTTGAACTTTATCAAAATCAATTACAATAATAAACACAGTGCAACATCCAACTATGTATTGAGACTGTTAACACTATCAGGTGGAAAATGACAAATACTACAAACACCAGTTGAACCCAGGATTCGAACCAGTGACCCTGCAATCACCATCTGCATTGTAGGTGGGATACTTAACCACTGGGTTATGGAGCCTCCCAAAGATTATGCTAAGCAGAGAGACTTTTCTCAAAGAATATTCTGTGTATGTAGTATTGATGTTGAACTTTATCAAAATCAATTACAATAATAAACACAGTGCAACATCCAACTATGTATTGAGACTGTTAACACTATCAGGTGGAAAATGACAAATACTACAAACACCAGTTGAACCTGGGATTCGAACCAGTGAACCTGCAATCACCATCTGCATTGTAGGTGGGATGCTTAACCACTGGGATACTGAGCCTCCCAAAGATTATGCTAAGCAGAGAGACTTTTCTCAAAGAATATTCTGTGTATGTAGTATTGATGTTGAACTTTATCAAAATCAATTACAATAATAAACACAGTGCAACATCCAACTATGTATTGAGACTGTTAACACTACCAGGTGGAACATGACAAATACTAAAATCAATTACAATAGTGCAACATCCAACTATGTATTGAGACTGTTAACACTACCAGGTGGAAAATGACAAATACTACAAACACTAGTTGAACCTGGGATTCGAACCAGTGAAACTGCAATCACCATCTGCATTGTAGGCGGGATGCCTAGCCACTGGGCTATGGAGCCTCCCAAAGATTATGCTAAGCAGAGAGACTTTTCTCAAAGAATATTCTGTGTATGTAGTATTGATGTTGAACTTTATCAAAATCAATTACAATAATAAACACAGTGCAACATCCAACTATGTATTGAGACTGTTAACACTATCAGGTGGAAAATGACAAATACTACAAACACCAGTTGAACCTGGGATTCGAACCAGTGAAACTGCAATCACCATCTGCATTGTAGGCGGGATGCTTAACCACTGGGCTATGGAGCCTCCCAAAGATTATGCTAAGCAGAGAGACTTTTCTCAAAGAATATTCTGTGTATGTAGTATTGATGTTGAACTTTATCAAAATCAATTACAATAATAAACACAGTGCAACATCCAACTATGTATTGAGACTGTTAACACTATCAGGTGGAAAATGACAAATACTACAAACACCAGTTGAACCTGGGATTTGAACCAGTGAACCTGCAATCACCATCTGCATTGTAGGCAGAATGCTTAACCACTGGGCTATGGAGCCTCCCAAAGATTATGCTAAGCAGAGAGACTTTTCTCAAAGAATATTCTGTGTATGTAGTATTGATGTTGAACTTTATCAAAATCAATTACAATAATAAACACAGTGCAACATCCAACTATGTATTGAGACTGTTAACACTATCAGGTGGAAAATGACAAATACTACAAACACCAGTTGAACCCAGGATTCGAACCAGTGACCCTGCAATCACCATCCGCATTGTAGGTGGGATACTTAACCACTGGGTTATGGAGCCTCCCAAAGATTATGCTAAGCAGAGAGACTTTTCTCAAAGAATATTCTGTGTATGTCGTATTGATGTTGAACTTTATCAAAATCAATTACAATAATAAACACAGTGCAACATCCAACTATGTATTGAGACTGTTAACACTATCAGGTGGAAAATGACAAATACTACAAACACCAGTTGAACCTGGGATTCGAACCAGTGAACCTGCAATCACCATCTGCATTGTAGGCGGGATGCTTAACCACTGGGCTACTGAGCCTCCCAAAGTTTATGCTAAGCAGAGAGACTTTTCTCAAAGAATATTCTGTGTATGTAGTATTGATGTTGAACTTTATCAAAATCAATTACAATAATAAACACACTGCAACATCCAACTATGTATTGAGACTGTTAACACTACCAGGTGGAAAATGACAAATACTACAAACACCAATTTAACCTGGGATTTGAACCAGTGAACCTGCAATCACCATCTGCATTGTAGGCGGGATGCTTAACCACTGGGCTACGGAGCCTCCCAAAGATTATGCTAAGCAGAGAGACTTTTCTCAAAGAATATTCTGTGTATGTAGTATTGATGTTGAACTTTATCAAAATCAATTACAATAATAAACACAGTGCAACATCCAACTATGTATTGAGACTGTTAACACTACCAGGTGGAAAATGACAAATACTACAAACACCAGTTTAACCTGGGATTCTAACCAGTGAACCTGCAATCACCATCTGCATTGTAGGCGGGATGCTTAACCACTTGGCTACGGAGCCTCCCAAAGATTATGCTAAGCAGAGAGACTTTTCTCAAAGAATATTCTGTGTATGTAGTATTGATGTTGAACTTTATCAAAATCAATTACAATAATAAACACAGTGCAACATCCAACTATGTATTGAGACTGTTAACACTACCAGGTGGAAAATGACAAATACTACAAACACCAGTTGAACCTGGGATTTGAACCAGTGAACTTGCAATCACCATCTGCATTGTAGGCGGGATGCTTAACCACTGGGCTACGGAGCCTCCCAAAGATTATGCTAAGCAGAGAGACTTTTCTCAAAGAATATTCTGTGTATGTAGTATTGATGTTGAACTTTATCAAAATCAATTACAATAATAAACACAGTGCAACATCCAACTATGTATTGAGACTGTTAACACTACCAGGTGGAAAATGACAAATACTACAAACACCAGTTTAACCTGGGATTCGAACCAGTGAACCTGCAATCACCATCTGCATTGTAGGTGGGATGCTTAACCACTGGGCTACGGAGCCTCCCAAAGATTATGCTAAGCAGAGAGACTTTTCTCAAAGAATATTCTGTGTATGTAGTATTGATGTTGAACTTTATCAAAATCAATTACAATAATAAACACAGTGCAACATCCAACTATGTATTGAGACTGTTAACACTACCAGGTGGAAAATGACAAATACTACAAACACCAGTTGAACCTGGGATTCGAACCAGTGAACTTGCAATCACCATCTGCATTGTAGGCGGGATGCTTAACCACTGGGCTATGGAGCCTCCCAAAGATTATGCTAAGCAGAGAGACTTTTCTCAAAGAATATTCTGTGTATGTAGTATTGATGTTGAACTTTATCAAAATCAATTACAATAATAAACACAGTGCAACATCCAACTATGTATTGAGACTGTTAACACTATCAGGTGGAAAATGACAAATACTACAAACACCAGTTGAACCTGGGATTCGAACCAGTGAACCTGCAATCACCATCTGCATTGTAGGCGGGATGCTTAACCACTGGGCTACGGAGCCTCCCAAAGATTATGCTAAGCAGAGAGACTTTTCTCAAAGAATATTCTGTGTATGTAGTATTGATGTTGAACTTTATCAAAATCAATTACAATAATAAACACAGTGCAACATCCAACTATGTATTGAGACTGTTAACACTACCAGGTGGAAAATGACAAATACTACAAACACCAGTTTAACCTGGGATTCGAACCAGTGAACCTGCAATCACCATCTGCATTGTAGGCGGGATGCTTAACCACTGGGCTACGGAGCCTCCCAAAGATTATGCTAAGCAGAGAGACTTTTCTCAAAGAATATTCTGTGTATGTAGTATTGATGTTGAACTTTATCAAAATCAATTACAATAATAAACACAGTGCAACATCCAACTATGTATTGAGACTGTTAACACTACCAAGTGGAAAATGACAAATACTACAAACACCAGTTGAACCTGGGATTCGAACCAGTGAACTTGCAATCACCATCTGCATTGTAGGCGGGATGCTTAACCACTGGGCTACGTAGCCTCCCAAAGATTATGCTAAGCAGAGAGACTTTTCTCAAAGAATATTCTGTGTATGTAGTATTGATGTTGAACTTTATGAAAATCAATTACAATAATAAACACAGTGCAACATCCAACTATGTATTGAGACTGTTAACACTACCAGGTGGAAAATGACAAATACTACAAACACCAGTTGAACCTGGGATTCGAACCAGTGAACTTGCAATCACCATCTGCATTGTAGGCGGGATGCTTAACCACTGGGCTACGGAGCCTCCCAAAGATTATGCTAAGCAGAGAGACATTTCTCAAAGAATATTCTGTGTATGTAGTATTGATGTTGAACTTTATCAAAATCAATTACAATAATAAACACAGTGCAACATCCAACTATGTATTGAGACTGTTAACACTACCAGGTGGAAAATGACAAATACTACAAACACCAGTTGAACCTGGGATTCGAACCAGGGAAACTGCAATCACCATCTGCATTGTAGGCGGGATGCTTAACCACTGGGCTATGGAGCCTCCCAAAGATTATGCTAAGCAGAGAGACTTTTCTCAAAGAATATTCTGTGTATGTAGTATTGATGTTGAACTTTATCAAAATCAATTACAATAATAAACACAGTGCAACATCCAACTATGTATTGAGACTGTTAACACTATCAGGTGGAAAATGACAAATACTACAAACACCAGTTGAACCCAGGATTCAAACCAGTGACCCTGCAATCACCATCTGCATTGTAGGCGGGATACTTAACCACTGGGCTATGGAGCCTCCCAAAGATTATGCGAAGCAGAGAGACTTTTCTCAAAGAATATTCTGTGTATGTAGTATTGATGTTGAACTTTATCAAAATCAATTACAATAATAAACACAGTGCAACATCCAACTATGTATTGAGACTGTTAACACTACCAGGTGGAAAATGACAAATACTACAAACACCAGTTGAACCTGGGATTTGAACCAGTGAACTTGCAATCACCATCTGCATTGTAGGCGGGATGCTTAACCACTTGGCTACGGAGCCTCACAAAGCTTATGCTAAGCAGAGAGACTTTTCTCAAAGAATATTCTGTGTATGTAGTATTGATGTTGAACTTTATCAAAATCAATTACAATAATAAACACAGTGCAACATCCAACTATGTATTGAGACTGTTAACACTACCAGGTGGAAAATGACAAATACTACAAACACCAGTTGAACCTGGGATTCGAACCAGTGAACTTGCAATCACCATCTGCATTGTAGGCGGGATGCTTAACCACTGGGCTACGGAGCCTCCCAAAGATTATGCTAAGCAGAGAGACTTTTCTCAAAGAATATTCTGTGTATGTAGTATTGATGTTGAACTTTATCAAAATCAATTACAATAATAAACACAGTGCAACATCCAACTATGTATTGAGACTGTTAACACTACCAGGTGGAAAATGACAAATACTACAAACACCAGTTGAACCTGGGATTCGAACAAGGGAAACTGCAATCACCATCTGCATTGTAGGCGGGATGCTTAACCACTGGGCTATGGAGCCTCCCAAAAATTATGCTAAGCAGAGAGACTTTTCTCAAAGAATATTCTGTGTATGTAGTATTGATGTTGAACTTTATCAAAATCAATTACAATAATAAACACAGTGCAACATCCAACTATGTATTGAGACTGTTAACACTATCAGGTGGAAAATGACAAATACTACAAACACCAGTTGAACCTGGGATTCGAACCAGTGAACCTGCAATCACCATCTGCATTGTAGGCGGGATGCTTAACCACTGGGCTATGGAGCCTCCCAAAGATTATGCTAAGCAGAGAGACTTTTCTCAAAGAATATTCTGTGTATGTAGTATTGATGTTGAACTTTATCAAAATCAATTACAATAATAAACACAGTGCAACATCCAACTATGTATTGAGACTGTTAACACTATCAGGTGGAAAATGACAAATACTACAAACACCAGTTGAACCCAGGATTCGAACCAGTGACCCTGCAATCACCATTTGCATTGTAGGCGGGATACTTAACCACTGGGCTATGGAGCCTCCGAAAGATTATGCTAAGCAGAGAGACTTCTCTCAAAGAATATTCTGTGTATGTAGTATTGATGTTGAACTTTATCAAAATCAATTACAATAATAAACACAGTGCAACATCCAACTATGTATTGAGACTGTTAACACTATCAGGTGGAAAATGACAAATACTACAAACACCAGTTGAACCTGGGATTCGAACCAGTGAACCTGCAATCACCATTTGCATTGTAGGCGGGATGCTTAACCACTGGGCTACGAAGCCTCCCAAAGATTATGCTAAGCAGAGAGACTTTTCTCAAAGAATATTCTGTGTATGTAGTATTGATGTTGAACTTTATCAAAATCAATTACAATAATAAACACAGTGCAACATCCAACTATGTATTGAGACTGTTAACACTACCAGGTGGAAAATGACAAATACTACAAACACCAGTTGAACCTGGGATTCGAACCAGTGAACTTGCAATCACCATCTGCATTGTAGGCGGGATGCTTAACCACTGGGCTACGGAGCCTCCCAAAGATTATGATAAGTAGAGACTTTTCTCAAAGAATATTCTGTGTATGTAGTATTGATGTTGAACTTTATCAAAATCAATTACAATAATAAACACAGTGCAACATCCAACTATGTATTGAGACTGTTAACACTACCAGGTGGAAAATGACAAATACTACAAACACCAGTTGAACCTGGGATTCGAACCAGTGAAACTGCAATCACCATCTAAATTGTAGGCGGGATGCTTAACCACTGGGCTACGGAGCCTCCCAAAGATTATGCTAAGCAGAGAGACTTTTCTCAAAGAATATTCTGTGTATGTAGTATTGATGTTGAACTTTATCAAAATCAATTACAATAATAAACACAGTGCAACATCCAACTATGTATTGAGACTGTTAACACTACCAGGTGGAAAATGACAAATACTACAAACACCAGTTTAACCTGGGATTCGAACCAGTGAACCTGCAATCACCATCTGCATTGTAGGCGGGATGCTTAACCACTTGGCTATGGAGCCTCCCAAAGATTATGCTAAGCAGAGAGACTTTTCTCAAAGAATATTCTGTGTATGTAGTATTGATGTTGAACTTTATCAAAATCAATTACAATAATAAACACAGTGCAACATCCAACTATGTATTGAGACTGTTAACACTACCAGGTGGAAAATGACAAATACTACAAACACCAGTTGAACCTGGGATTCGAACCAGTGAACTTGCAATCACCATCTGCATTGTAGGCGGGATGCTTAACCACTTGGCTATGGAGCCTCCCAAAGATTATGCTAAGCAGAGAGACTTTTCTCAAAGAATATTCTGTGTATGTAGTATTGATGTTGAACTTTATCAAAATCAATTACAATAATAAACACAGTGCAACATCCAACTATGTATTGAGACTGTTAACACTATCAGGTGGAAAATGACAAATACTACAAACACCAGTTGAACCCAGGATTCGAACCAGTGACCCTGCAATCACCATCTGCATTGTAGGCGGGATACTTAACCACTGGGCTATGGAGCCTCCCAAAGATTATGCGAAGCAGAGAGACTTTTCTCAAAGAATATTCTGTGTATGTAGTATTGATGTTGAACTTTATCAAAATCAATTACAATAATAAACACAGTGCAACATCCAACTATGTATTGAGACTGTTAACACTATCAGGTGGAAAATGACAAATACTACAAACACCAGTTGAACCCAGGATTCGAACCAGTGACCCTGCAATCACCATTTGCATTGTAGGCGGGATACTTAACCACTGGGCTATGGAGCCTCCGAAAGATTATGCTAAGCAGAGAGACTTCTCTCAAAGAATATTCTGTGTATGTAGTATTGATGTTGAACTTTATCAAAATCAATTACAATAATAAACACAGTGCAACATCCAACTATGTATTGAGACTGTTAACACTACCAGGTGGAAAATGACAAATACTACAAACACCAGTTTAACCTGGGATTCGAACCAGTGAACTTGCAATCACCATCTGCATTGTAGGCGGGATGCTTAACCACTGGGCTACGGAGCCTCCCAAAGATTATGCTAAGCAGAGAGACTTTTCTCAAAGAATATTCTGTGTATGTAGTATTGATGTTGAACTTTATCAAAATCAATTACAATAATAAACACAGTGCAACATTCAACTATGTATTGAGACTGTTAACACTACCAGGTGGAAAATGACAAATACTACAAACACCAGTTGAACCTGGGATTCGAACCAGTGAACTTGCAATCACCATCTGCATTGTAGGCGGGATGCTTAACCACTGGGCTATGGAGCCTCCCAAAGATTATGCTAAGCAGAGAGACTTTTCTCAAAGAATATTCTGTGTATGTAGTATTGATGTTGAACTTTATCAAAATCAATTACAATAATAAACACAGTGCAACATCCAACTATGTATTGAGACTGTTAACACTACCAGGTGGAAAATGACAAATACTACAAACACCAGTTTAACCTGGGATTCGAACCAGTGAACCTGCAATCACCATCTGCATTGTAGGCGGGATGCTTAACCACTGGGCTACGGAGCCTCCCAAAGATTATGCTAAGCAGAGAGACTTTTCTCAAAGAATATTCTGTGTATGTAGTATTGATGTTGAACTTTATCAAAATCAATTACAATAATAAACACAGTGCAACATCCAACTATGTATTGAGACTGTTAACACTATCAGGTGGAAAATGACAAATACTACAAACACCAGTTGAACCTGGGATTCGAACCAGTGAACCTGCAATCACCATCTGCATTGTAGGCGGGATGCTTAACCACTGGGCTACGAAGCCTCCCAAAGATTATGCTAAGCAGAGAGACTTTTCTCAAAGAATATTCTGTGTATGTAGTATTGATGTTGAACTTTATCAAAATCAATTACAATAATAAACACAGTGCAACATCCAACTATGTATTGAGACTGTTAACACTACCAGGTGGAAAATGACAAATACTACAAACACCAGTTGAACCTGGGATTCGAACCAGTGAACTTGCAATCACCATCTGCATTGTAGGCGGGATGCTTAACCACTGGGCTACGGAGCCTCCCAAAGATTATGATAAGTAGAGAGACTTTTCTCAAAGAATATTCTGTGTATGTAGTATTGATGTTGAACTTTATCAAAATCAATTACAATAATAAACACAGTGCAACATCCAACTATGTATTGAGACTGTTAACACTACCAGGTGGAAAATGACAAATACTACAAACACCAGTTGAACCTGGGATTCGAACCAGTGAAACTGCAATCACCATCTAAATTGTAGGTGGGATGCTTAACCACTGGGCTATGGAGCCTCCCAAAGATTATGCTAAGCAGAGAGACTTTTCTCAAAGAATATTCTGTGTATGTAGTATTGATGTTGAACTTTATCAAAATCAATTACAATAATAAACACAGTGCAACATCCAACTATGTATTGAGACTGTTAACACTACTAAGTGGAAAATGACAAATACTACAAACACCAGTTTAACCTGGGATTTGAACCAGTGAACCTGCAATCACCATCTACATTGTAGGCGGGATGCTTAACCACTTGGCTATGGAGCCTCCCAAAGATTATGCTAAGCAGAGAGACTTTTCTCAAAGAATATTCTGTGTATGTAGTATTGATGTTGAACTTTATCAAAATCAATTACAATAATAAACACAGTGCAACATCCAACTATGTATTGAGACTGTTAACACTACCAGGTGGAAAATGACAAATACTACAAATGCCAGTTGAACCTGGGATTCGAACCAGTGAACTTGCAATCACCATCTGCATTGTAGGCGGGATGCTTAACCACTGGGCTACGGAGCCTCCCAAAGATTATGCTAAGCAGAGAGACTTTTCTCAAAGAATATTCTGTGTATGTAGTATTGATGTTGAACTTTATCAAAATCAATTACAATAATAAACACAGTGCAACATTCAACTATGTATTGAGACTGTTAACACTACCAGGTGGAAAATGACAAATACTACAAACACCAGTTGAACCTGGGATTCGAACCAGTGAACTTGCAATCACCATCTGCATTGTAGGCGGGATGCTTAACCACTGGGCTATGGAGCCTCCCAAAGATTATGCTAAGCAGAGAGACTTTTCTCAAAGAATATTCTGTGTATGTAGTATTGATGTTGAACTTTATCAAAATCAATTACAATAATAAACACAGTGCAACATCCAACTATGTATTGAGACTGTTAACACTACCAGGTGGAAAATGACAAATACTTCAAACACCAGTTTAACCTGGGATTCGAACCAGTGAACCTGCAATCACCATCTGCATTGTAGGCGGGATGCTTAACCACTGGGCTACGGAGCCTCCCAAAGATTATGCTAAGCAGAGAGACTTTTCTCAAAGAATATTCTGTGTATGTAGTATTGATGTTGAACTTTATCAAAATCAATTACAATAATAAACACAGTGCAACATCCAACTATGTATTGAGACTGTTAACACTATCAGGTGGAAAATGACAAATACTACAAACACCAGTTGAACCTGGGATTCGAACCAGTGAACCTGCAATCACCATCTGCATTGTAGGCGGGATGCTTAACCACTGGGCTACGAAGCCTCCCAAAGATTATGCTAAGCAGAGAGACTTTTCTCAAAGAATATTCTGTGTATGTAGTATTGATGTTGAACTTTATCAAAATCAATTACAATAATAAACACAGTGCAACATCCAACTATGTATTGAGACTGTTAACACTACCAGGTGGAAAATGACAAATACTACAAACACCAGTTGAACCTGGGATTCGAACCAGTGAACTTGCAATCACCATCTGCATTGTAGGCGGGATGCTTAACCACTGGGCTACGGAGCCTCCCAAAGATTATGATAAGTAGAGAGACTTTTCTCAAAGAATATTCTGTGTATGTAGTATTGATGTTGAACTTTATCAAAATCAATTACAATAATAAACACAGTGCAACATCCAACTATGTATTGAGACTGTTAACACTACCAGGTGGAAAATGACAAATACTACAAACACCAGTTGAACCTGGGATTCGAACCAGTGAAACTGCAATCACCATCTAAATTGTAGGCGGGATGCTTAACCACTGGGCTATGGAGCCTCCCAAAGATTATGCTAAGCAGAGAGACTTTTCTCAAAGAATATTCTGTGTATGTAGTATTGATGTTGAACTTTATCAAAATCAATTACAATAATAAACACAGTGCAACATCCAACTATGTATTGAGACTGTTAACACTACCAGGTGGAAAATGACAAATACTACAAACACCAGTTTAACCTGGGATTCGAACCAGTGAACCTGCAATCACCATCTGCATTGTAGGCGGGATGCTTAACCACTTGGCTATGGAGCCTCCCAAACATTATGCTAAGCAGAGAGACTTTTCTCAAAGAATATTCTGTGTATGTAGTATTGATGTTGAACTTTATCAAAATCAATTACAATAATAAACACAGTGCAACATCCAACTATGTATTGAGACTGTTAACACTACCAGGTGGAAAATGACAAATACTACAAACACCAGTTGAACCTGGGATTCGAACCAGTGAACTTGCAATCACCATCTGCATTGTAGGCGGGATGCTTAACCACTTGGCTATGGAGCCTCCCAAAGATTATGCTAAGCAGAGAGACTTTTCTCAAAGAATATTCTGTGTATGTAGTATTGATGTTGAACTTTATCAAAATCAATTACAATAATAAACACAGTGCAACATCCAACTATGTATTGAGACTGTTAACACTACCAGGTGGAAAATGACAAATACTACAAACACCAGTTTAACCTGGGATTCGAACCAGTGAACCTGCAATCACCATCTGCATTGTAGGCGGGATGCTTAACCACTTGGCTATGGAGCCTCCCAAAGATTATGCTAAGCAGAGAGACTTTTCTCAAAGAATATTCTGTGTATGTAGTATTGATGTTGAACTTTATCAAAATCAATTACAATAATAAACACAGTGCAACATCCAACTATGTATTGAGACTGTTAACACTACCAGGTGGAAAATGACAAATACTACAAACACCAGTTGAACCTGGGATTCGAACCAGTGAACTTGCAATCACCATCTGCATTGTAGGCGGGATGCTTAACCACTGGGCTACGGAGCCTCCCAAAGATTATGCTAAGCAGAGAGACTTTTCTCAAAGAATATTCTGTGTATGTAGTATTGATGTTGAACTTTATCAAAATCAATTACAATAATAAACACAGTGCAACATTCAACTATGTATTGAGACTGTTAACACTACCAGGTGGAAAATGACAAATACTACAAACACCAGTTGAACCTGGGATTCGAACCAGTGAACTTGCAATCACCATCTGCATTGTAGGCGGGATGCTTAACCACTGGGCTATGGAGCCTCCCAAAGATTATGCTAAGCAGAGAGACTTTTCTCAAAGAATATTCTGTGTATGTAGTATTGATGTTGAACTTTATCAAAATCAATTACAATAATAAACACAGTGCAACATCCAACTATGTATTGAGACTGTTAACACTACCAGGTGGAAAATGACAAATACTACAAACACCAGTTGAACCTGGGATTCGAACCAGTGAACCTGCAATCACCATCTGCATTGTAGGCGGGATGCTTAACCACTGGGCTATGGAGCCTCCCAAAGATTATGCTAAGCAGAGAGACTTTTCTCAAAGAATATTCTGTGTATGTAGTATTGATGTTGAACTTTATCAAAATCAATTACAATAATAAACACAGTGCAACATCCAACTATGTATTGAGACTGTTAACACTACCAGGTGGAAAATGACAAATACTACAAACACCAGTTTAACCTGGGATTCGAACCAGTGAGCCTGCAATCACCATCTGCATTATAGGCGGGATGCTTAACCACTTGGCTATGGAGCCTCCCAAAGATTATGCTAAGCAGAGAGACTTTTCTCAAAGAATATTCTGTGTATGTAGTATTGATGTTGAACTTTATCAAAATCAATTACAATAATAAACACAGTGCAACATCCAACTATGTATTGAGACTGTTAACACTACCAGGTGGAAAATGACAAATACTACAAACACCAGTTGAACCTGGGATTCGAACCAGTGAACTTGCAATCACCATCTGCATTGTAGGCGGGATGCTTAACCACTTGGCTATGGAGCCTCCCAAAGATTATGCTAAGCAGAGAGACTTTTCTCAAAGAATATTCTGTGTATGTAGTATTGATGTTGAACTTTATCAAAATCAATTACAATAATAAACACAGTGCAACATCCAACTATGTATTGAGACTGTTAACACTACCAGGTGGAAAATGACAAATACTACAAACACCAGTTTAACCTGGGATTCGAAACAGTGAACCTGCAATCACCATCTACATTGTAGGCGGGATGCTTAACCACTTGGCTATGGAGCCTCCCAAAGATTATGCTAAGCAGAGAGACTTTTCTCAAAGAATATTCTGTGTATGTAGTATTGATGTTGAACTTTATCAAAATCAATTACAATAATAAACACAGTGCAACATCCAACTATGTATTGAGACTGTTAACACTACCAGGTGGAAAATGACAAATACTACAAACACCAGTTGAACCTGGGATTCGAACCAGTGAACCTGCAATCACCATCTGCATTGTAGGCGGGATGCTTAACCACTGGGCTATGGAGCCTCCCAAAGATTATGCTAAGCAGAGAGACTTTTCTCAAAGAATATTCTGTGTATGTAGTATTGATGTTGAACTTTATCAAAATCAATTACAATAATAAACACAGTGCAACATCCAACTATGTATTGAGACTGTTAACACTACCAGGTGGAAAATGACAAATACTACAAACACCAGTTTAACCTGGGATTCGAACCAGTGAGCCTGCAATCACCATCTGCATTATAGGCGGGATGCTTAACCACTTGGCTATGGAGCCTCCCAAAGATTATGCTAAGCAGAGAGACTTTTCTCAAAGAATATTCTGTGTATGTAGTATTGATGTTGAACTTTATCAAAATCAATTACAATAATAAACACAGTGCAACATCCAACTATGTATTGAGACTGTTAACACTACCAGGTGGAAAATGACAAATACTACAAACACCAGTTGAACCTGGGATTCGAACCAGTGAACTTGCAATCACCATCTGCATTGTAGGAGGGATGCTTAACCACTTGGCTATGGAGCCTCCCAAAGATTATGCTAAGCAGAGAGACTTTTCTCAAAGAATATTCTGTGTATGTAGTATTGATGTTGAACTTTATCAAAATCAATTACAATAATAAACACAGTGCAACATCCAACTATGTATTGAGACTGTTAACACTACCAGGTGGAAAATGACAAATACTACAAACACCAGTTTAACCTGGGATTCGAAACAGTGAACCTGCAATCACCATCTACATTGTAGGCGGGATGCTTAACCACTTGGCTATGGAGCCTCCCAAAGATTATGCTAAGCAGAGAGACTTTTCTCAAAGAATATTCTGTGTATGTAGTATTGATGTTGAACTTTATCAAAATCAATTACAATAATAAACACAGTGCAACATCCAACTATGTATTGAGACTGTTAACACTACCAGGTGGAAAATGACAAATACTACAAACACCAGTTGAACCTGGGATTCGAACCAGTGAACTTGCAATCACCATCTGCATTGTAGGCGGGATGCTTAACCACTGGGCTATGGAGCCTCCCAAAGATTATGCTAAGCAGAGAGACTTTTCTCAAAGAATATTCTGTGTATGTAGTATTGATGTTGAACTTTATCAAAATCAATTACAATAATAAACACAGTGCAACATCCAACTATGTATTGAGACTGTTAACACTACCAGGTGGAAAATGACAAATACTACAAACACCAGTTTAACCTGGGATTCGAACCAGTGAACCTGCAATCACCATCTGCATTGTAGGCGGGATGCTTAACCACTGGGCTACGGAGCCTCCCAAAGATTATGCTAAGCAGAGAGACTTTTCTCAAAGAATATTCTGTGTATGTAGTATTGATGTTGAATTTTATCAAAATCAATTACAATAATAAACACAGTGCAACATCCAACTATGTATTGAGACTGTTAACACTACCAGGTGGAAAATGACAAATACTACAAACACCAGTTGAACGTGGGATTCGAACCAGTGAACTTGCAATCACCATCTGCATTGTAGGCGGGATGCTTAACCACTGGGCTACGGAGCCTCCCAAAGATTATGCTAAGCAGAGAGACTTTTCTCAAAGAATATTCTGTGTATGTAGTATTGATGTTGAACTTTATCAAAATCAATTACAATAATAAACACAGTGCAACATCCAACTATGTATTGAGACTGTTAACACTACCAGGTGGAAAATGACAAATACTACAAACACCAGTTGAACCTGGGATTCGAACCAGTGAAACTGCAATCACCATCTGCATTGTAGGCAGGATGCTTAACCACTGGGCTATGGAGCATCCCAAAGATTATGCTAAGCAGAGAGACTTTTCTCAAAGAATATTCTGTGTATGTAGTATTGATGTTGAACTTTATCAAAATCAATTACAATAATAAACACAGTGCAACATCCAACTATGTATTGAGACTGTTAACACTATCAGGTGGAAAATGACAAATACTACAAACACCAGTTGAACCCAGGATTCGAACCAGTGACCCTGCAATCACCATCTGCATTGTAGGCGGGATACTTAACCACTGGGCTATGGAGCCTCCCAAAGATTATGCTAAGCAGAGAGACTTTTCTCAAAGAATATTCTGTGTATGTAGTATTGATGTTGAACTTTATCAAAATCAATTACAATAATAAACACAGTGCAACATCCAACTATGTATTGAGACTGTTAACACTATCAGGTGGAAAATGACAAATACTACAAACACCAGTTGAACCTGGGATTCGAACCAGTGAAACTGCAATCACCATCTAAATTGTAGGCGGGATGCTTAACCACTGGGCTATGGAGCCTCCCAAAGATTATGCTAAGCAGAGAGACTTTTCTCAAAGAATATTCTGTGTATGTAGTATTGATGTTGAACTTTATCAAAATCAATTACAATAATAAACACAGTGCAACATCCAACTATGTATTGAGACTGTTAACACTACCAGGTGGAAAATGACAAATACTACAAACACCAGTTGAACCTGGGATTTGAACCAGTGAAACTGCAATCACCATCTGCATTGTAGGCAGGATGCTTAACCACTGGGCTATGGAGCCTCCCAAAGATTATGCTAAGCAGAGAGACTTTTCTCAAAGAATATTCTGTGTATGTAGTATTGATGTTGAACTTTATCAAAATCAATTACAATAATAAACACAGTGCAACATCCAACTATGTATTGAGACTGTTAACACTACCAGGTGGAAAATGACAAATACTACAAACACCAGTTGAACCTGGGATTCGAACCAGTGACCCTGCAATCACCATCTGCATTGTAGGCGGGATACTTAACCACTGGGCTATGGAGCCTCCCAAAGATTATGCTAAGCAGAGAGACTTTTCTCAAAGAATATTCTGTGTATGTAGTATTGATGTTGAACTTTATCAAAATCAATTACAATAATAAACACAGTGCAACATCCAACTATGTATTGAGACTGTTAACACTACCAGGTGGAAAATGACAAATACTACAAACACCAGTTGAACCTGGGATTCGAACCAGTGACCCTGCAATCACCATCTGCATTGTAGGCGGGATACTTAACCACTGGGCTATGGAGCCTCCCAAAGATTATGCTAAGCAGAGAGACTTTTCTCAAAGAATATTCTGTGTATGTAGTATTGATGTTGAACTTTATCAAAATCAATTACAATAATAAACACAGTGCAACATCCAACTATGTATTGAGACTGTTAACAATACCAGGTGGAAAATGACAAATACTACAAACACCAGTTGAACCAGGGATTCGAACCGGTGACCCTGCAATCACCATCTGCATTGTAGGCGGGATGCTTAACCACTGGGCTATGGAGCCTCCCAAAGATTATGCTAAGCAGAGAGACTTTTCTCAAAGAATATTCTGTGTATGTAGTATTGATGTTGAACTTTATCAAAATCAATTACAATAATAAACACAGTGCAACATCCAACTATGTATTGAGACTGTTAACACTACCAGGTGGAAAATGACAAATACTACAAACACCAGTTGAACCTGGGATTCGAACCAGTGACCCTGCAATCACCATCTGCATTGTAGGCGGGATGCTTAACCACTGGGCTATGGAGCCTCCCAAAGATTATGCTAAGCAGAGAGACTTTTCTCAAAGAATATTCTGTGTATGTAGTATTGATGTTGAACTTTATCAAAATCAATTACAATAATAAACACAGTGCAACATCCAACTATGTATTGAGACTGTTAACACTACCAGGTGGAAAATGACAAATACTACAAACACCAGTTGAACCCGGGATTCGAACCAGTGACCCTGCAATCACCATCTGCATTGTAGGCGGGATGCTTAACCACTGGGCTATGGAGCCTCCCAAAGATTATGCTAAGCAGAGAGACTTTTCTCAAAGAATATTCTGTGTATGTAGTATTGATGTTGAACTTTATCAAAATCAATTACAATAATAAACACAGTGCAACATCCAACTATGTATTGAGACTGTTAACACTACCAGGTGGAAAATGACAAATACTACAAACACCAGTTGAACCTGGGATTCGAACCAGTGACCCTGCAATCACCATCTGCATTGTAGGCGGGATACTTAACCACTGGGCTATGGAGCCTCCCAAAGATTATGCTAAGCAGAGAGACTTTTCTCAAAGAATATTCTGTGTATGTAGTATTGATGTTGAACTTTATCAAAATCAATTACAATAATAAACACAGTGCAACATCCAACTATGTATTGAGACTGTTAACACTACCAGGTGGAAAATGACAAATACTACAAACACCAGTTGAACCTGGGATTCGAACCAGTGACCCTGCAATCACCATCTGCATTGTAGGCGGGATACTTAACCACTGGGCTATGGAGCCTCCCAAAGATTATGCTAAGCAGAGAGACTTTTCTCAAAGAATATTCTGTGTATGTAGTATTGATGTTGAACTTTATCAAAATCAATTACAATAATAAACACAGTGCAACATCCAACTATGTATTGAGACTGTTAACAATACCAGGTGGAAAATGACAAATACTACAAACACCAGTTGAACCAGGGATTCGAACCGGTGACCCTGCAATCACCATCTGCATTGTAGGCGGGATGCTTAACCACTGGGCTATGGAGCCTCCCAAAGATTATGCTAAGCAGAGAGACTTTTCTCAAAGAATATTCTGTGTATGTAGTATTGATGTTGAACTTTATCAAAATCAATTACAATAATAAACACAGTGCAACATCCAACTATGTATTGAGACTGTTAACACTACCAGGTGGAAAATGACAAATACTTCAAACACCAGTTTAACCTGGGATTCGAACCAGTGAACCTGCAATCACCATCTGCATTGTAGGCGGGATGCTTAACCACTGGGCTACGGAGCCTCCCAAAGATTATGCTAAGCAGAGAGACTTTTCTCAAAGAATATTCTGTGTATGTAGTATTGATGTTGAACTTTATCAAAATCAATTACAATAATAAACACAGTGCAACATCCAACTATGTATTGAGACTGTTAACACTATCAGGTGGAAAATGACAAATACTACAAACACCAGTTGAACCTGGGTTTCGAACCAGTGAACCTGCAATCACCATCTGCATTGTAGGCGGGATGCTTAACCACTGGGCTACGAAGCCTCCCAAAGATTATGCTAAGCAGAGAGACTTTTCTCAAAGAATATTCTGTGTATGTAGTATTGATGTTGAACTTTATCAAAATCAATTACAATAATAAACACAGTGCAACATCCAACTATGTATTGAGACTGTTAACACTACCAGGTGGAAAATGACAAATACTACAAACACCAGTTGAACCTGGGATTCGAACCAGTGAACTTGCAATCACCATCTGCATTGTAGGCGGGATGCTTAACCACTTGGCTATGGAGCCTCCCAAACATTATGCTAAGCAGAGAGACTTTTCTCAAAGAATATTCTGTGTATGTAGTATTGATGTTGAACTTTATCAAAATCAATTACAATAATAAACACAGTGCAACATCCAACTATGTATTGAGACTGTTAACACTACCAGGTGGAAAATGACAAATACTACAAACACCAGTTGAACCTGGGATTCGAACCAGTGAACTTGCAATCACCATCTGCATTGTAGGCGGGATGCTTAACCACTTGGCTATGGAGCCTCCCAAAGATTATGCTAAGCAGAGAGACTTTTCTCAAAGAATATTCTGTGTATGTAGTATTGATGTTGAACTTTATCAAAATCAATTACAATAATAAACACAGTGCAACATCCAACTATGTATTGAGACTGTTAACACTACCAGGTGGAAAATGACAAATACTACAAACACCAGTTTAACCTGGGATTCGAACCAGTGAACCTGCAATCACCATCTGCATTGTAGGCGGGATGCTTAACCACTTGGCTATGGAGCCTCCCAAAGATTATGCTAAGCAGAGAGACTTTTCTCAAAGAATATTCTGTGTATGTAGTATTGATGTTGAACTTTATCAAAATCAATTACAATAATAAACACAGTGCAACATCCAACTATGTATTGAGACTGTTAACACTACCAGGTGGAAAATGACAAATACTACAAACACCAGTTGAACCTGGGATTCGAACCAGTGAACTTGCAATCACCATCTGCATTGTAGGCGGGATGCTTAACCACTGGGCTACGGAGCCTCCCAAAGATTATGCTAAGCAGAGAGACTTTTCTCAAAGAATATTCTGTGTATGTAGTATTGATGTTGAACTTTATCAAAATCAATTACAATAATAAACACAGTGCAACATTCAACTATGTATTGAGACTGTTAACACTACCAGGTGGAAAATGACAAATACTACAAACACCAGTTGAACCTGGGATTCGAACCAGTGAACTTGCAATCACCATCTGCATTGTAGGCGGGATGCTTAACCACTGGGCTATGGAGCCTCCCAAAGATTATGCTAAGCAGAGAGACTTTTCTCAAAGAATATTCTGTGTATGTAGTATTGATGTTGAACTTTATCAAAATCAATTACAATAATAAACACAGTGCAACATCCAACTATGTATTGAGACTGTTAACACTACCAGGTGGAAAATGACAAATACTACAAACACCAGTTTAACCTGGGATTCGAACCAGTGAGCCTGCAATCACCATCTGCATTATAGGCGGGATGCTTAACCACTTGGCTATGGAGCCTCCCAAAGATTATGCTAAGCAGAGAGACTTTTCTCAAAGAATATTCTGTGTATGTAGTATTGATGTTGAACTTTATCAAAATCAATTACAATAATAAACACAGTGCAACATCCAACTATGTATTGAGACTGTTAACACTACCAGGTGGAAAATGACAAATACTACAAACACCAGTTGAACCTGGGATTCGAACCAGTGAACTTGCAATCACCATCTGCATTGTAGGCGGGATGCTTAACCACTTGGCTATGGAGCCTCCCAAAGATTATGCTAAGCAGAGAGACTTTTCTCAAAGAATATTCTGTGTATGTAGTATTGATGTTGAACTTTATCAAAATCAATTACAATAATAAACACAGTGCAACATCCAACTATGTATTGAGACTGTTAACACTACCAGGTGGAAAATGACAAATACTACAAACACCAGTTTAACCTGGGATTCGAAACAGTGAACCTGCAATCACCATCTACATTGTAGGCGGGATGCTTAACCACTTGGCTATGGAGCCTCCCAAAGATTATGCTAAGCAGAGAGACTTTTCTCAAAGAATATTCTGTGTATGTAGTATTGATGTTGAACTTTATCAAAATCAATTACAATAATAAACACAGTGCAACATCCAACTATGTATTGAGACTGTTAACACTACCAGGTGGAAAATGACAAATACTACAAACACCAGTTGAACCTGGGATTCGAACCAGTGAACTTGCAATCACCATCTGCATTGTAGGTGGGATGCTTAACCACTGGGCTATGGAGCCTCCCAAAGATTATGCTAAGCAGAGAGACTTTTCTCAAAGAATATTCTGTGTATGTAGTATTGATGTTGAACTTTATCAAAATCAATTACAATAATAAACACAGTGCAACATCCAACTATGTATTGAGACTGTTAACACTACCAGGTGGAAAATGACAAATACTACAAACACCAGTTTAACCTGGGATTCGAACCAGTGAACCTGCAATCACCATCTGCATTGTAGGCGGGATGCTTAACCACTGGGCTACGGAGCCTCCCAAAGATTATGCTAAGCAGAGAGACTTTTCTCAAAGAATATTCTGTGTATGTAGTATTGATGTTGAATTTTATCAAAATCAATTACAATAATAAACACAGTGCAACATCCAACTATGTATTGAGACTGTTAACACTACCAGGTGGAAAATGACAAATACTACAAACACCAGTTGAACGTGGGATTCGAACCAGTGAACTTGCAATCACCATCTGCATTGTAGGCGGGATGCTTAACCACTGGGCTACGGAGCCTCCCAAAGATTATGCTAAGCAGAGAGACTTTTCTCAAAGAATATTCTGTGTATGTAGTATTGATGTTGAACTTTATCAAAATCAATTACAATAATAAACACAGTGCAACATCCAACTATGTATTGAGACTGTTAACACTACCAGGTGGAAAATGACAAATACTACAAACACCAGTTGAACCTGGGATTCGAACCAGTGAAACTGCAATCACCATCTGCATTGTAGGCAGGATGCTTAACCACTGGGCTATGGAGCATCCCAAAGATTATGCTAAGCAGAGAGACTTTTCTCAAAGAATATTCTGTGTATGTAGTATTGATGTTGAACTTTATCAAAATCAATTACAATAATAAACACAGTGCAACATCCAACTATGTATTGAGACTGTTAACACTATCAGGTGGAAAATGACAAATACTACAAACACCAGTTGAACCCAGGATTCGAACCAGTGACCCTGCAATCACCATCTGCATTGTAGGCGGGATACTTAACCACTGGGCTATGGAGCCTCCCAAAGATTATGCTAAGCAGAGAGACTTTTCTCAAAGAATATTCTGTGTATGTAGTATTGATGTTGAACTTTATCAAAATCAATTACAATAATAAACACAGTGCAACATCCAACTATGTATTGAGACTGTTAACACTATCAGGTGGAAAATGACAAATACTACAAACACCAGTTGAACCTGGGATTTGAACCAGTGAAACTGCAATCACCATCTAAATTGTAGGCGGGATGCTTAACCACTGGGCTATGGAGCCTCCCAAAGATTATGCTAAGCAGAGAGACTTTTCTCAAAGAATATTCTGTGTATGTAGTATTGATGTTGAACTTTATCAAAATCAATTACAATAATAAACACAGTGCAACATCCAACTATGTATTGAGACTGTTAACACTACCAGGTGGAAAATGACAAATACTACAAACACCAGTTGAACCTGGGATTTGAACCAGTGAAACTGCAATCACCATCTGCATTGTAGGCAGGATGCTTAACCACTGGGCTATGGAGCCTCCCAAAGATTATGCTAAGCAGAGAGACTTTTCTCAAAGAATATTCTGTGTATGTAGTATTGATGTTGAACTTTATCAAAATCAATTACAATAATAAACACAGTGCAACATCCAACTATGTATTGAGACTGTTAACACTACCAGGTGGAAAATGACAAATACTACAAACACCAGTTGAACCTGGGATTCGAACCAGTGACCCTGCAATCACCATCTGCATTGTAGGCGGGATACTTAACCACTGGGCTATGGAGCCTCCCAAAGATTATGCTAAGCAGAGAGACTTTTCTCAAAGAATATTCTGTGTATGTAGTATTGATGTTGAACTTTATCAAAATCAATTACAATAATAAACACAGTGCAACATCCAACTATGTATTGAGACTGTTAACACTACCAGGTGGAAAATGACAAATACTACAAACACCAGTTGAACCTGGGATTCGAACCAGTGACCCTGCAATCACCATCTGCATTGTAGGCGGGATACTTAACCACTGGGCTATGGAGCCTCCCAAAGATTATGCTAAGCAGAGAGACTTTTCTCAAAGAATATTCTGTGTATGTAGTATTGATGTTGAACTTTATCAAAATCAATTACAATAATAAACACAGTGCAACATCCAACTATGTATTGAGACTGTTAACAATACCAGGTGGAAAATGACAAATACTACAAACACCAGTTGAACCAGGGATTCGAACCGGTGACCCTGCAATCACCATCTGCATTGTAGGCGGGATGCTTAACCACTGGGCTATGGAGCCTCCCAAAGATTATGCTAAGCAGAGAGACTTTTCTCAAAGAATATTCTGTGTATGTAGTATTGATGTTGAACTTTATCAAAATCAATTACAATAATAAACACAGTGCAACATCCAACTATGTATTGAGACTGTTAACACTACCAGGTGGAAAATGACAAATACTACAAACACCAGTTGAACCTGGGATTCGAACCAGTGACCCTGCAATCACCATCTGCATTGTAGGCGGGATGCTTAACCACTGGGCTATGGAGCCTCCCAAAGATTATGCTAAGCAGAGAGACTTTTCTCAAAGAATATTCTGTGTATGTAGTATTGATGTTGAACTTTATCAAAATCAATTACAATAATAAACACAGTGCAACATCCAACTATGTATTGAGACTGTTAACACTACCAGGTGGAAAATGACAAATACTACAAACACCAGTTGAACCCGGGATTCGAACCAGTGACCCTGCAATCACCATCTGCATTGTAGGCGGGATGCTTAACCACTGGGCTATGGAGCCTCCCAAAGATTATGCTAAGCAGAGAGACTTTTCTCAAAGAATATTCTGTGTATGTAGTATTGATGTTGAACTTTATCAAAATCAATTACAATAATAAACACAGTGCAACATCCAACTATGTATTGAGACTGTTAACACTACCAGGTGGAAAATGACAAATACTACAAACACCAGTTGAACCTGGGATTCGAACCAGTGACCCTGCAATCACCATCTGCATTGTAGGCGGGATACTTAACCACTGGGCTATGGAGCCTCCCAAAGATTATGCTAAGCAGAGAGACTTTTCTCAAAGAATATTCTGTGTATGTAGTATTGATGTTGAACTTTATCAAAATCAATTACAATAATAAACACAGTGCAACATCCAACTATGTATTGAGACTGTTAACACTACCAGGTGGAAAATGACAAATACTACAAACACCAGTTGAACCTGGGATTCGAACCAGTGACCCTGCAATCACCATCTGCATTGTAGGCGGGATACTTAACCACTGGGCTATGGAGCCTCCCAAAGATTATGCTAAGCAGAGAGACTTTTCTCAAAGAATATTCTGTGTATGTAGTATTGATGTTGAACTTTATCAAAATCAATTACAATAATAAACACAGTGCAACATCCAACTATGTATTGAGACTGTTAACAATACCAGGTGGAAAATAACAAATACTACAAACACCAGTTGAACCAGGGATTCGAACCGGTGACCCTGCAATCACCATCTGCATTGTAGGCGGGATGCTTAACCACTGGGCTATGGAGCCTCCCAAAGATTATGCTAAGCAGAGAGACTTTTCTCAAAGAATATTCTGTGTATGTAGTATTGATGTTGAACTTTATCAAAATCAATTACAATAATAAACACAGTGCAACATCCAACTATGTATTGAGACTGTTAACACTACCAGGTGGAAAATGACAAATACTACAAACACCAGTTGAACCTGGGATTCGAACCAGTGACCCTACAATCACCATCTGCATTGTAGGCGGGATACTTAACCACTGGGCTATGGAGCCTCCCAAAGATTATGCTAAGCAGAGAGACTTTTCTCAAAGAATATTCTGTGTATGTAGTATTGATGTTGAACTTTATCAAAATCAATTACAATAATAAACACAGTGCAACATCCAACTATGTATTGAGACTGTTAACACTACCAGGTGGAAAATGACAAATACTACAAACACCAGTTGAACCTGGGATTCGAACCAGTGACCCTACAATCACCATCTGCATTGTAGGCGGGATGCTTAACCACTGGGCTATGGAGCCTCCCAAAGATTATGCTAAGCAGAGAGACTTTTCTCAAAGAATATTCTGTGTATGTAGTATTGATGTTGAACTTTATCAAAATCAATTACAATAATAAACACAGTGCAACATCCAACTATGTATTGAGACTGTTAACACTACCAGGTGGAAAATGACAAATACTACAAACACCAGTTGAACCTGAGATTCGAACCAGTGACCCTGCAATCACCATCTGCATTGTAGGCGGGATACTTAACCACTGGGCTATGGAGCCTCCCAAAGATTATGCTAAGCAGAGAGACTTTTCTCAAAGAATATTCTGTGTATGTAGTATTGATGTTGAACTTTATCAAAATCAATTACAATAATAAACACAGTGCAACATCCAACTATGTATTGAGACTGTTAACACTACCAGGTGGAAAATGACAAATACTACAAACACCAGTTGAACCTGGGATTCGAACCAGTGACCCTGCAATCACCATCTGCATTGTAGGCGGGATGCTTAACCACTGGGCTATGGAGCCTCCCAAAGATTATGCTAAGCAGAGAGACTTTTCTCAAAGAATATTCTGTGTATGTAGTATTGATGTTGAACTTTATCAAAATCAATTACAATAATAAACACAGTGCAACATCCAACTATGTATTGAGACTGTTAACACTACCAGGTGGAAAATGACAAATACTACAAACACCAGTTGAACCTGGGATTCGAACCAGTGACCCTGCAATCACCATCTGCATTGTAGGCGGGATACTTAACCACTGGGATATGGAGCCTCCCAAAGATTATGCTAAGCAGAGAGACTTTTCTCAAAGAATATTCTGTGTATGTAGTATTGATGTTGAACTTTATCAAAATCAATTACAATAATAAACACAGTGCAACATCCAACTATGTATTGAGACTGTTAACACTACCAGGTGGAAAATGACAAATACTACAAACACCAGTTGAACCTGGGATTCGAACCAGTGAAACTACAATCACCATCTGCATTGTAGGTGGGATGCTTAACCACTGGGCTATGGAGCCTCCCAAAGATTATGCTAAGCAGAGAGACTTTTCTCAAAGAATATTCTGTGTATGTAGTATTGATGTTGAACTTTATCAAAATCAATTACAATAATAAACACAGTGCAACATCCAATTATGTATTGAGACTGTTAACACTACCAGGTGGAAAATGACAAATACTACAAACACCAGTTGAACCTGGGATTCGAACCAGTGACCCTGCAATCACCATCTGCATTGTAGGCGGGATACTTAACCACTGGGCTATGGAGCCTCCCAAAGATTAGGCTAAGCAGAGAGACTTTTCTCAAAGAATATTCTGTGTATGTAGTATTGATGTTGAACTTTATCAAAATCAATTACAATAATAAACACAGTGCAACATCCAACTATGTATTGAGACTGTTAACACTACCAGGTGGAAAATGACAAATACTACAAACACCAGTTGAACCTGGGATTCGAACCAGTGACCCTGCAATCACCATCTGCATTGTAGGTGGGATGCTTAACCACTGGGCTATGGAGCCTCCCAAAGATTATGCTAAGCAGAGAGACTTTTCTCAAAGAATATTCTGTGTATGTAGTATTGATGTTGAACTTTATCAAAATCAATTACAATAATAAACACAGTGCAACATCCAACTATGTATTGAGACTGTTAACACTATCAGGTGGAAAATGACAAATACTACAAACACCAGTTGAACCTGGGATTCGAACCAGTGACCCTGCAATCACCATCTGCATTGTAGGCGGGATGCTTAACCACTGGGCTATGGAGCCTCCCAAAGATTATGCTAAGCAGAGAGACTTTTCTCAAAGAATATTCTGTGTATGTAGTATTGATGTTGAACTTTATCAAAATCAATTACAATAATAAACACAGTGCAACATCCAACTATGTATTGAGACTGTTAACACTATCAGGTGGAAAATGACAAATACTACAAACACCAGTTGAACCCGGGATTCGAACCAGTGACCCTGCAATCACCATCTGCATTGTAGGCGGGATGCTTAACCACTGGGCTATGGAGCCTCCCAAAGATTATGCTAAGCAGAGAGACTTTTCTCAAAGAATATTCTGTGTATGTAGTATTGATGTTGAACTTTATCAAAATCAATTACAATAATAAACACAGTGCAACATCCAACTATGTATTGAGACTGTTAACACTACCAGGTGGAAAATGACAAATACTACAAACACCAGTTGAACCTGGGATTCGAACCAGTGACCCTGCAATCACCATCTGCATTGTAGGCGGGATACTTAACCACTGGGCTATGGAGCCTCCCAAAGATTATGCTAAGCAGAGAGACTTTTCTCAAAGAATATTCTGTGTATGTAGTATTGATGTTGAACTTTATCAAAATCAATTACAATAATAAACACAGTGCAACATCCAACTATGTATTGAGACTGTTAACACTACCAGGTGGAAAATGACAAATACTACAAACACCAGTTGAACCTGGGATTCGAACCAGTGACCCTGCAATCACCATCTGCATTGTAGGCGGGATGCTTAACCACTGGGCTATGGAGCCTCCCAAAGATTATGCTAAGCAGAGAGACTTTTCTCAAAGAATATTCTGTGTATGTAGTATTGATGTTGAACTTTATCAAAATCAATTACAATAATAAACACAGTGCAACATCCAACTATGTATTGAGACTGTTAACACTACCAGGTGGAAAATGACAAATACTACAAACACCAGTTGAACCTGGGATTCGAACCAGTGACCCTGCAATCACCATCTGCATTGTAGGCGGGATACTTAACCACTGGGCTATGGAGCCTCCCAAAGATTATGCTAAGCAGAGAGACTTTTCTCAAAGAATATTCTGTGTATGTAGTATTGATGTTGAACTTTATCAAAATCAATTACAATAATAAACACAGTGCAACATCCAACTATGTATTGAGACTGTTAACACTACCAGGTGGAAAATGACAAATACTACAAACACCAGTTGAACCTGGGATTCGAACCAGTGACCCTGCAATCACCATCTGCATTGTAGGCGGGATACTTAACCACTGGGCTATGGAGCCTCCCAAAGATTATGCTAAGCAGAGAGACTTTTCTCAAAGAATATTCTGTGTATGTAGTATTGATGTTGAACTTTATCAAAATCAATTACAATAATAAACACAGTGCAACATCCAACTATGTATTGAGACTGTTAACAATACCAGGTGGAAAATGACAAATACTACAAACACCAGTTGAACCAGGGATTCGAACCGGTGACCCTGCAATCACCATCTGCATTGTAGGCGGGATGCTTAACCACTGGGCTATGGAGCCTCCCAAAGATTATGCTAAGCAGAGAGACTTTTCTCAAAGAATATTCTGTGTATGTAGTATTGATGTTGAACTTTATCAAAATCAATTACAATAATAAACACAGTGCAACATCCAACTATGTATTGAGACTGTTAACACTACCAGGTGGAAAATGACAAATACTACAAACACCAGTTGAACCTGGGATTCGAACCAGTGACCCTGCAATCACCATCTGCATTGTAGGCGGGATGCTTAACCACTGGGCTATGGAGCCTCCCAAAGATTATGCTAAGCAGAGATACTTTTCTCAAAGAATATTCTGTGTATGTAGTATTGATGTTGAACTTTATCAAAATCAATTACAATAATAAACACAGTGCAACATCCAACTATGTATTGAGACTGTTAACACTATCAGGTGGAAAATGACAAATACTACAAACACCAGTTGAACCCGGGATTCGAACCAGTGACCCTGCAATCACCATCTGCATTGTAGGCGGGATGCTTAACCACTGGGCTATGGAGCCTCCCAAAGATTATGCTAAGCAGAGAGACTTTTCTCAAAGAATATTCTGTGTATGTAGTATTGATGTTGAACTTTATCAAAATCAATTACAATAATAAACACAGTGCAACATCCAACTATGTATTGAGACTGTTAACACTATCAGGTGGAAAATGACAAATACTACAAACACCAGTTGAACCCGGGAGTCGAACCAGTGACCCTGCAATCACCATCTGCATTGTAGGCGGGATGCTTAACCACTGGGCTATGGAGCCTCCCAAAGATTATGCTAAGCAGAGAGACTTTTCTCAAAGAATATTCTGTGTATGTAGTATTGATGTTGAACTTTATCAAAATCAATTACAATAATAAACACAGTGCAACATCCAACTATGTATTGAGACTGTTAACACTATCAGGTGGAAAATGACAAATACTACAAACACCAGTTGAACCCGGGATTTGAACCAGTGACCCTGCAATCACCATCTGCATTGGAGGCGGGATGCTTAACCACTGGGCTATGGAGCCTCCCAAAGATTATGCTAAGCAGAGAGACTTTTCTCAAAGAATATTCTGTGTATGTAGTATTGATGTTGAACTTTATCAAAATCAATTACAATAATAAACACAGTGCAACATCCAACTATGTATTGAGACTGTTAACACTGCCAGGTGGAAAATGACAAATACTACAAACACCAGTTGAACCTGAGATTCGAACCAGTGACCCTGCAATCACCATCTGCATTGTAGGCAGGATACTTAACCACTGGGCTATGGAGCCTCCCAAAGATTATGCTAAGCAGAGAGACTTTTCTCAAAGAATATTCTGTGTATGTAGTATTGATGTTGAACTTTATCAAAATCAATTACAATAATAAACACAGTGCAACATCCAACTATGTATTGAGACTGTTAACACTACCAGGTGGAAAATGACAAATACTACAAACACCAGTTGAACCTGGGATTCGAACCAGTGACCCTGCAATCACCATCTGCATTGTAGGTGGGATACTTAACCACTGGGATATGGAGCCTCCCAAAGATTATGCTAAGCAGAGAGACTTTTCTCAAAGAATATTCTGTGTATGTAGTATTGATGTTGAACTTTATCAAAATCAATTACAATAATAAACACAGTGCAACATCCAACTATGTATTGAGACTGTTAACACTACCAGGTGGAAAATGACAAATACTACAAACACCAGTTGAACCTAGGATTCGAACCAGTGGCCCTGCAATCACCATCTGCATTGTAGGCGGGATGCTTAACCACTGGGCTATGGAGCCTCCCAAAGATTATGCTAAGCAGAGAGACTTTTCTCAAAGAATATTCTGTGTATGTAGTATTGATGTTGAACTTTATCAAAATCAATTACAATAATAAACACAGTGCAACATCCAACTATGTATTGAGACTGTTAACACTACCAGGTGGAAAATGACAAATACTACAAACACCAGTTGAACCTGGGATTCGAACCAGTGAAACTACAATCACCATCTGCATTGTAGGTGGGATGCTTAACCACTGGGCTACGGAGCCTCCCAAAGATTATGCTAAGCAGAGAGACTTTTCTCAAAGAATATTCTGTGTATGTAGTATTGATGTTGAACTTTATCAAAATCAATTAAAATAATAAACACAGTGCAACATCCAACTATGTATTGAGACTGTTAACACTATCAGGTGGAAAATGACAAATACTACCAACACCAGTTGAACCCGGGATTCGAACCAGTGACTCTTCAATCACCATCTGCATTGTAGGCGGGATGCTTAACCACTGGGCTATGGAGCCTCCCAAAGATTATGCTAAGCAGAGAGACTTTTCTCAAAGAATATTCTGTGTATGTAGTATTGATGTTGAACTTTATCAAAATCAATTACAATAATAAACACAGTGCAACATCCAACTATGTATTGAGACTGTTAACACTACCAGGTGGAAAATGACAAATACTACAAACACCAGTTGAACCTGGGATTCGAACCAGTGACCCTGCAATCACCATCTGCATTGTAGGCGGGATACTTAACCACTGGGCTATGGAGCCTCCCAAAGATTAGGCTAAGCAGAGAGACTTTTCTCAAAGAATATTCTGTGTATGTAGTATTGATGTTGAACTTTATCAAAATCAATTACAATAATAAACACAGTGCAACATCCAACTATGTATTGAGACTGTTAACACTACCAGGTGGAAAATGACAAATACTACAAACACCAGTTGAACCTGGGATTCGAACCAGTGAAACTACAATCACCATCTGCATTGTAGGCGGGATGCTTAACCACTGGGCTACGGAGCCTCCCAAAGATTATGCTAAGCAGAGAGACTTTTCTCAAAGAATATTCTGTGTATGTAGTATTGATGTTGAACTTTATCAAAATCAATTAAAATAATAAACACAGTGCAACATCCAACTATGTATTGAGACTGTTAACACTATCAGGTGGAAAATGACAAATACTACAAACACCAGTTGAACCCGGGATTCGAACCAGTGAAACTGCAATCACCATCTGCATTGTAGGCGGGATGCTTAACCACTGGGCTATGGAGCCTCCCAAAGATTATGCTAAGCAGAGAGACTTTTCTCAAAGAATATTCTGTGTATGTAGTATTGATGTTGAACTTTATCAAAATCAATTACAATAATAAACACAGTGCAACATCCAACTATGTATTGAGACTGTTAACACTACCAGGTGGAAAATGACAAATACTACAAACACCAGTTGAACCTGGGATTCGAACCAGTGACCCTGCAATCACCATCTGCATTGTAGGCGGGATACTTAACCACTGGGCTATGGAGCCTCCCAAAGATTATGCTAAGCAGAGAGACTTTTCTCAAAGAATATTCTGTGTATGTAGTATTGATGTTGAACTTTATCAAAATCAATTACAATAATAAACACAGTGCAACATCCAACTATGTATTGAGACTGTTAACACTACCAGGTGGAAAATGACAAATACTACAAACACCAGTTGAACCTGGGATTCGAACCAGTGAAACTGCAATCACCATCTAAATTGTAGGTGGGATACTTAACCACTGGGCTATGGAGCCTCCCAAAGATTATGCTAAGCAGAGAGACTTTTCTCAAAGAATATTCTGTGTATGTAGTATTGATGTTGAACTTTATCAAAATCAATTACAATAATAAACACAGTGCAACATCCAACTATGTATTGAGACTGTTAACACTACCAGGTGGAAAATGACAAATACTACAAACACCAGTTGAACCTGGGATTTGAACCAGTGAAACTGCAATCACCATCTGCATTGTAGGCAGGATGCTTAACCACTGGGCTATGGAGCCTCCCAAAGATTATGCTAAGCAGAGAGACTTTTCTCAAAGAATATTCTGTGTATGTAGTATTGATGTTGAACTTTATCAAAATCAATTACAATAATAAACACAGTGCAACATCCAACTATGTATTGAGACTGTTAACACTATCAGGTGGAAAATGACAAATACTACAAACACCAGTTGAACCTGGGATTCGAACCAGTGACCCTGCAATCACCATCTGCATTGTAGGCGGGATACTTAACCACTGGGCTATGGAGCCTCCCAAAGATTATGCTAAGCAGAGAGACTTTTCTCAAAGAATATTCTGTGTATGTAGTATTGATGTTGAACTTTATCAAAATCAATTACAATAATAAACACAGTGCAACATCCAACTATGTATTGAGACTGTTAACACTACCAGGTGGAAAATGACAAATACTACAAACACCAGTTTAACCTGGGATTCGAACCAGTGAACCTGCAATCACCATCTGCATTGTAGGCGGGATGCTTAACCACTTGGCTATGGAGCCTCCCAAAGATTATGCTAAGCAGAGAGACTTTTCTCAAAGAATATTCTGTGTATGTAGTATTGATGTTGAACTTTATCAAAATCAATTACAATAATAAACACAGTGCAACATCCAACTATGTATTGAGACTGTTAACACTACCAGGTGGAAAATGACAAATACTACAAACACCAGTTGAACCTGGGATTCGAACCAGTGAACTTGCAATCACCATCTGCATTGTAGGCGGGATGCTTAACCACTTGGCTATGGAGCCTCCCAAAGATTATGCTAAGCAGAGAGACTTTTCTCAAAGAATATTCTGTGTATGTAGTATTGATGTTGAACTTTATCAAAATCAATTACAATAATAAACACAGTGCAACATCCAACTATGTATTGAGACTGTTAACACTACCAGGTGGAAAATGACAAATACTACAAACACCAGTTTAACCTGGGATTCGAAACAGTGAACCTGCAATCACCATCTACATTGTAGGCGGGATGCTTAACCACTTGGCTATGGAGCCTCCCAAAGATTATGCTAAGCAGAGAGACTTTTCTCAAAGAATATTCTGTGTATGTAGTATTGATGTTGAACTTTATCAAAATCAATTACAATAATAAACACAGTGCAACATCCAACTATGTATTGAGACTGTTAACACTACCAGGTGGAAAATGACAAATACTACAAACACCAGTTGAACCTGGGATTCGAACCAGTGAACTTGCAATCACCATCTGTATTGTAGGCGGGATGCTTAACCACTGGGCTACGGAGCCTCCCAAAGATTATGCTAAGCAGAGAGACTTTTCTCAAAGAATATTCTGTGTATGTAGTATTGATGTTGAACTTTATCAAAATCAATTACAATAATAAACACAGTGCAACATCCAACTATGTATTGAGACTGTTAACACTACCAGGTGGAAAATGACAAATACTACAAACACCAGTTGAACCTGGGATTCGAACCAGTGACCCTGCAATCACCATCTGCATTGTAGGCGGGATGCTTAACCACTGGGCTATGGAGCCTCCCAAAGATTATGCTAAGCAGAGAGACTTTTCTCAAAGAATATTCTGTGTATGTAGTATTGATGTTGAACTTTATCAAAATCAATTACAATAATAAACACAGTGCAACATCCAACTATGTATTGAGACTGTTAACACTACCAGGTGGAAAATGACAAATACTACAAACACCAGTTGAACCTGGGATTCGAACCAGTGACCCTGCAATCACCATCTACATTGTAGGCGGGATGCTTAACCACTGGGCTACGGAGCCTCCCAAAGATTATGCTAAGCAGAGAGACTTTTCTCAAAGAATATTCTGTGTATGTAGTATTGATGTTGAACTTTATCAAAATCAATTAAAATAATAAACACAGTGCAACATCCAACTATGTATTGAGACTGTTAACACTACCAGGTGGAAAATGACAAATACTACAAACACCAGTTGAACCTGGGATTCGAACCAGTGACCCTGCAATCACCATCTGCATTGTAGGTGGGATACTTAACCACTGGGATATGGAGCCTCCCAAAGATTATGCTAAGCAGAGAGACTTTTCTCAAAGAATATTCTGTGTATGTAGTATTGATGTTGAACTTTATCAAAATCAATTACAATAATAAACACAGTGCAACATCCAACTATGTATTGAGACTGTTAACACTACCAGGTGGAAAATGACAAATACTACAAACACCAGTTGAACCTAGGATTCGAACCAGTGGCCCTGCAATCACCATCTGCATTGTAGGCGGGATGCTTAACCACTGGGCTATGGAGCCTCCCAAAGATTATGCTAAGCAGAGAGACTTTTCTCAAAGAATATTCTGTGTATGTAGTATTGATGTTGAACTTTATCAAAATCAATTACAATAATAAACACAGTGCAACATCCAACTATGTATTGAGACTGTTAACACTACCAGGTGGAAAATGACAAATACTACAAACACCAGTTGAACCTGGGATTCGAACCAGTGAAACTACAATCACCATCTGCATTGTAGGTGGGATGCTTAACCACTGGGCTACGGAGCCTCCCAAAGATTATGCTAAGCAGAGAGACTTTTCTCAAAGAATATTCTGTGTATGTAGTATTGATGTTGAACTTTATCAAAATCAATTAAAATAATAAACACAGTGCAACATCCAACTATGTATTGAGACTGTTAACACTATCAGGTGGAAAATGACAAATACTACCAACACCAGTTGAACCCGGGATTCGAACCAGTGACTCTTCAATCACCATCTGCATTGTAGGCGGGATGCTTAACCACTGGGCTATGGAGCCTCCCAAAGATTATGCTAAGCAGAGAGACTTTTCTCAAAGAATATTCTGTGTATGTAGTATTGATGTTGAACTTTATCAAAATCAATTACAATAATAAACACAGTGCAACATCCAACTATGTATTGAGACTGTTAACACTACCAGGTGGAAAATGACAAATACTACAAACACCAGTTGAACCTGGGATTCGAACCAGTGACCCTGCAATCACCATCTGCATTGTAGGCGGGATACTTAACCACTGGGCTATGGAGCCTCCCAAAGATTAGGCTAAGCAGAGAGACTTTTCTCAAAGAATATTCTGTGTATGTAGTATTGATGTTGAACTTTATCAAAATCAATTACAATAATAAACACAGTGCAACATCCAACTATGTATTGAGACTGTTAACACTACCAGGTGGAAAATGACAAATACTACAAACACCAGTTGAACCTGGGATTCGAACCAGTGAAACTACAATCACCATCTGCATTGTAGGCGGGATGCTTAACCACTGGGCTACGGAGCCTCCCAAAGATTATGCTAAGCAGAGAGACTTTTCTCAAAGAATATTCTGTGTATGTAGTATTGATGTTGAACTTTATCAAAATCAATTAAAATAATAAACACAGTGCAACATCCAACTATGTATTGAGACTGTTAACACTATCAGGTGGAAAATGACAAATACTACAAACACCAGTTGAACCCGGGATTCGAACCAGTGAAACTGCAATCACCATCTGCATTGTAGGCGGGATGCTTAACCACTGGGCTATGGAGCCTCCCAAAGATTATGCTAAGCAGAGAGACTTTTCTCAAAGAATATTCTGTGTATGTAGTATTGATGTTGAACTTTATCAAAATCAATTACAATAATAAACACAGTGCAACATCCAACTATGTATTGAGACTGTTAACACTACCAGGTGGAAAATGACAAATACTACAAACACCAGTTGAACCTGGGATTCGAACCAGTGACCCTGCAATCACCATCTGCATTGTAGGCGGGATACTTAACCACTGGGCTATGGAGCCTCCCAAAGATTATGCTAAGCAGAGAGACTTTTCTCAAAGAATATTCTGTGTATGTAGTATTGATGTTGAACTTTATCAAAATCAATTACAATAATAAACACAGTGCAACATCCAACTATGTATTGAGACTGTTAACACTACCAGGTGGAAAATGACAAATACTACAAACACCAGTTGAACCTGGGATTCGAACCAGTGAAACTGCAATCACCATCTAAATTGTAGGTGGGATACTTAACCACTGGGCTATGGAGCCTCCCAAAGATTATGCTAAGCAGAGAGACTTTTCTCAAAGAATATTCTGTGTATGTAGTATTGATGTTGAACTTTATCAAAATCAATTACAATAATAAACACAGTGCAACATCCAACTATGTATTGAGACTGTTAACACTACCAGGTGGAAAATGACAAATACTACAAACACCAGTTGAACCTGGGATTTGAACCAGTGAAACTGCAATCACCATCTGCATTGTAGGCAGGATGCTTAACCACTGGGCTATGGAGCCTCCCAAAGATTATGCTAAGCAGAGAGACTTTTCTCAAAGAATATTCTGTGTATGTAGTATTGATGTTGAACTTTATCAAAATCAATTACAATAATAAACACAGTGCAACATCCAACTATGTATTGAGACTGTTAACACTATCAGGTGGAAAATGACAAATACTACAAACACCAGTTGAACCTGGGATTCGAACCAGTGACCCTGCAATCACCATCTGCATTGTAGGCGGGATACTTAACCACTGGGCTATGGAGCCTCCCAAAGATTATGCTAAGCAGAGAGACTTTTCTCAAAGAATATTCTGTGTATGTAGTATTGATGTTGAACTTTATCAAAATCAATTACAATAATAAACACAGTGCAACATCCAACTATGTATTGAGACTGTTAACACTACCAGGTGGAAAATGACAAATACTACAAACACCAGTTTAACCTGGGATTCGAACCAGTGAACCTGCAATCACCATCTGCATTGTAGGCGGGATGCTTAACCACTTGGCTATGGAGCCTCCCAAAGATTATGCTAAGCAGAGAGACTTTTCTCAAAGAATATTCTGTGTATGTAGTATTGATGTTGAACTTTATCAAAATCAATTACAATAATAAACACAGTGCAACATCCAACTATGTATTGAGACTGTTAACACTACCAGGTGGAAAATGACAAATACTACAAACACCAGTTGAACCTGGGATTCGAACCAGTGAACTTGCAATCACCATCTGCATTGTAGGCGGGATGCTTAACCACTTGGCTATGGAGCCTCCCAAAGATTATGCTAAGCAGAGAGACTTTTCTCAAAGAATATTCTGTGTATGTAGTATTGATGTTGAACTTTATCAAAATCAATTACAATAATAAACACAGTGCAACATCCAACTATGTATTGAGACTGTTAACACTACCAGGTGGAAAATGACAAATACTACAAACACCAGTTTAACCTGGGATTCGAAACAGTGAACCTGCAATCACCATCTACATTGTAGGCGGGATGCTTAACCACTTGGCTATGGAGCCTCCCAAAGATTATGCTAAGCAGAGAGACTTTTCTCAAAGAATATTCTGTGTATGTAGTATTGATGTTGAACTTTATCAAAATCAATTACAATAATAAACACAGTGCAACATCCAACTATGTATTGAGACTGTTAACACTACCAGGTGGAAAATGACAAATACTACAAACACCAGTTGAACCTGGGATTCGAACCAGTGAACTTGCAATCACCATCTGTATTGTAGGCGGGATGCTTAACCACTGGGCTACGGAGCCTCCCAAAGATTATGCTAAGCAGAGAGACTTTTCTCAAAGAATATTCTGTGTATGTAGTATTGATGTTGAACTTTATCAAAATCAATTACAATAATAAACACAGTGCAACATCCAACTATGTATTGAGACTGTTAACACTACCAGGTGGAAAATGACAAATACTACAAACACCAGTTGAACCTGGGATTCGAACCAGTGACCCTGCAATCACCATCTGCATTGTAGGCGGGATGCTTAACCACTGGGCTATGGAGCCTCCCAAAGATTATGCTAAGCAGAGAGACTTTTCTCAAAGAATATTCTGTGTATGTAGTATTGATGTTGAACTTTATCAAAATCAATTACAATAATAAACACAGTGCAACATCCAACTATGTATTGAGACTGTTAACACTACCAGGTGGAAAATGACAAATACTACAAACACCAGTTTAACCTGGGATTCGAACCAGTGACCCTGCAATCACCATCTGCATTGTAGGCGGGATACTTAACCACTGGGCTACGGAGCCTCCCAAAGATTATGCTAAGCAGAGAGACTTTTCTCAAAGAATATTCTGTGTATGTAGTATTGATGTTGAACTTTATCAAAATCAATTACAATAATAAACACAGTGCAACATCCAACTATGTATTGAGACTGTTAACACTACCAGGTGGAAAATGACAAATACTACAAACACCAGTTGAACCTGGGATTCGAACCAGTGACCCTGCAATCACCATCTGCATTGTAGGCGGGATGCTTAACCACTGGGCTATGGAGCCTCCCAAAGATTATGCTAAGCAGAGAGACTTTTCTCAAAGAATATTCTGTGTATGTAGTATTGATGTTGAACTTTATCAAAATCAATTACAATAATAAACACAGTGCAACATCCAACTATGTATTGAGACTGTTAACACTACCAGGTGGAAAATGACAAATACTACAAACACCAGTTGAACCTGGGATTCAAACCAGTGACCCTGCAATCACCATCTGCATTGTAGGCGGGATACTTAACCACTGGGCTATGGAGCCTCCCAAAGATTATGCTAAGCAGAGAGACTTTTCTCAAAGAATATTCTGTGTATGTAGTATTGATGTTGAACTTTATCAAAATCAATTACAATAATAAACACAGTGCAACATCCAACTATGTATTGAGACTGTTAACACTACCAGGTGGAAAATGACAAATACTACAAACACCAGTTGAACCTAGGATTCGAACCAGTGACCCTGCAATCACCATCTGCATTGTAGGCGGGATGCTTAACCACTGGGCTATGGAGCCTCCCAAAGATTATGCTAAGCAGAGAGACTTTTCTCAAAGAATATTCTGTGTATGTAGTATTGATGTTGAACTTTATCAAAATCAATTACAATAATAAACACAGTGCAACATCCAACTATGTATTGAGACTGTTAACACTACCAGGTGGAAAATGACAAATACTACAAACACCAGTTGAACCTGGGATTCGAACCAGTGACCCTGCAATCACCATCCGCATTGTAGGCGGGATACTTAACCACTGGGCTATGGAGCCTCCCAAAGATTATGCTAAGCAGAGAGACTTTTCTCAAAGAATATTCTGTGTATGTAGTATTGATGTTGAACTTTATCAAAATCAATTACAATAATAAACACAGTGCAACATCCAACTATGTATTGAGACTGTTAACACTACCAGGTGGAAAATGACAAATACTACAAACACCAGTTGAACCTGGGATTCGAACCATTGACCCTGCAATCACCATCTGCATTGTAGGCGGGATGCTTAACCACTGGGCCATGGAGCCTCCCAAAGATTATGCTAAGCAGAGAGACTTTTCTCAAAGAATATTCTGTGTATGTAGTATTGATGTTGAACTTTATCAAAATCAATTACAATAATAAACACAGTGCAACATCCAACTATGTATTGAGACTGTTAACACTACCAGGTGGAAAATGACAAATACTACAAACACCAGTTGAACCTGGGATTCGAACCAGTGACCCTGCAATCACCATCTGCATTGTAGGCGGGATACTTAACCACTGGGCTATGGAGCCTCCCAAAGATTATGCTAAGCAGAGAGACTTTTCTCAAAGAATATTCTGTGTATGTAGTATTGATGTTGAACTTTATCAAAATCAATTACAATAATGAACACAGTGCAACATCCAATTATGTATTGAGACTGTTAACACTATCAGGTGGAAAATGACAAATACTACAAACACCAGTTGAACCCGGGATTCGAACCAGTGACCCTGCAATCACCATCTGCATTGTAGGCGGGATGCTTAACCACTGGGCTATGGAGCCTCCCAAAGATTATGCTAAGCAGAGAGACTTTTCTCAAAGAATATTCTGTGTATGTAGTATTGATGTTGAACTTTATCAAAATCAATTACAATAATAAACACAGTGCAACATCCAACTATGTATTGAGACTGTTAACACTACCAGGTGGAAAATGACAAATACTACAAACACCAGTTGAACCTGGGATTCGAGCCAGTGACCCTGCAATCACCATCTGCATTGTAGGCGGGATACTTAACCACTGGGCTATGGAGCCTCCCAAAGATTATGCTAAGCAGAGAGACTTTTCTCAAAGAATATTCTGTGTATGTAGTATTGATGTTGAACTTTATCAAAATCAATTACAATAATAAACACAGTGCAACATCCAACTATGTATTGAGACTGTTAACACTACCAGGTGGAAAATGACAAATACTACAAACACCAGTTTAACCTGGGATTCGAACCAGTGACCCTGCAATCACCATCTGCATTGTAGGTGGGATACTTAACCACTGGGCTATGGAGCCTCCCAAAGATTTTGCTAAGCAGAGAGACTTTTCTCAAAGAATATTCTGTGTATGTAGTATTGATGTTGAACTTTATCAAAATCAATTACAATAATAAACACAGTGCAACATCCAACTATGTATTGAGACTGTTAACACTACCAGGTGGAAAATGACAAATACTACAAACACCAGTTGAACCTGGGATTTGAACCAGTGACCCTGCAATCACCATCTGCATTGTAGGCGGGATGCTTAACCACTGGGCTATGGAGCCTCCCAAAGATTATGCTAAGCAGAGAGACTTTTCTCAAAGAATATTCTGTGTATGTAGTATTGATGTTGAACTTTATCAAAATCAATTACAATAATAAACACAGTGCAACATCCAACTATGTATTGAGACTGTTAACACTACCAGGTGGAAAATGACAAATACTACAAACACCAGTTGAACCTGGGATTTGAACCAGTGACCCTGCAATCACCATCTGCATTGTAGGCGGGATACTTAACCACTGGGCTATGGAGCCTCCCAAAGATTATGCTAAGCAGAGAGACTTTTCTCAAAGAATATTCTGTGTATGTAGTATTGATGTTGAACTTTATCAAAATCAATTACAATAATAAACACAGTGCAACATCCAACTATGTATTGAGACTGTTAACACTACCAGGTGGAAAATGACAAATACTACAAACACCAGTTGAACCTGGGATTCGAACCAGTGACCCTGCAATCACCATCTGCATTGTAGGCGGGATACTTAACCACTGGGCTATGGAGCCTCCCAAAGATTATGCTAAGCAGAGAGACTTTTCTCAAAGAATATTCTGTGTATGTAGTATTGATGTTGAACTTTATCAAAATCAATTACAATAATAAACACAGTGCAACATCCAACTATGTATTGAGACTGTTAACACTACCAGGTGGAAAATGACAAATACTACAAACACCAGTTGAACCTGGGATTTGAACCAGTGACCCTGCAATCACCATCTGCATTGTAGGCGGGATACTTAACCACTGGGCTATGGAGCCTCCCAAAGATTATGCTAAGCAGAGAGACTTTTCTCAAAGAATATTCTGTGTATGTAGTATTGATGTTGAACTTTATCAAAATCAATTACAATAATAAACACAGTGCAACATCCAACTATGTATTGAGACTGTTAACACTACCAGGTGGAAAATGACAAATACTACAAACACCAGTTGAACCTGGGATTCGAACCAGTGACCCTGCAATCACCATCTGCATTGTAGGCGGGATACTTAACCACTGGGCTATGGAGCCTCCCAAAGATTATGCTAAGCAGAGAGACTTTTCTCAAAGAATATTCTGTGTATGTAGTATTGATGTTGAACTTTATCAAAATCAATTACAATAATAAACACAGTGCAACATCCAACTATGTATTGAGACTGTTAACACTACCAGGTGGAAAATGACAAATACTACAAACACCAGTTGAACCTGGGATTCGAACCAGTGACCCTGCAATCACCATCTGCATTGTAGGCGGGATGCTTAACCACTGGGCTATGGAGCCTCCCAAAGATTATGCTAAGCAGAGAGACTTTTCTCAAAGAATATTCTGTGTATGTAGTATTGATGTTGAACTTTATCAAAATCAATTACAATAATAAACACAGTGCAACATCCAACTATGTATTGAGACTGTTAACACTACCAGGTGGAAAATGACAAATGCTACAAACACCAGTTGAACCTGGGATTCGAACCAGTGACCCTGCAATCACCATCTGCATTGTAGGCGGGATACTTAACCACTGGGCTATGGAGCCTCCCAAAGATTATGCTAAGCAGAGAGACTTTTCTCAAAGAATATTCTGTGTATGTAGTATTGATGTTGAACTTTATCAAAATCAATTACAATAATAAACACAGTGCAACATCCAACTATGTATTGAGACTGTTAACACTACCAGGTGGAAAATGACAAATACTACAAACACCAGTTGAACCTGGGATTTGAACCAGTGACCCTGCAATCACCATCTGCATTGTAGGCGGGATGCTTAACCACTGGGCTATGGAGCCTCCCAAAGATTATGCTAAGCAGAGAGACTTTTCTCAAAGAATATTCTGTGTATGTAGTATTGATGTTGAACTTTATCAAAATCAATTACAATAATAAACACAGTGCAACATCCAACTATGTATTGAGACTGTTAACACTACCAGGTGGAAAATGACAAATACTACAAACACCAGTTGAACCCGGGATTCGAACCAGTGACCCTGCAATCACCATCTGCATTGTAGGCGGGATGCTTAACCACTGGGCTATGGAGCCTCCCAAAGATTATGCTAAGCAGAGAGACTTTTCTCAAAGAATATTCTGTGTATGTAGTATTGATGTTGAACTTTATCAAAATCAATTACAATAATAAACACAGTGCAACATCCAACTATGTATTGAGACTGTTAACACTACCAGGTGGAAAATGACAAATACTACAAACACCAGTTGAACCTGGGATTCGAACCAGTGACCCTGCAATCACCATCTGCATTGTAGGCGGGATACTTAACCACTGGGCTATGGAGCCTCCCAAAGATTATGCTAAGCAGAGAGACTTTTCTCAAAGAATATTCTGTGTATGTAGTATTGATGTTGAACTTTATCAAAATCAATTACAATAATAAACACAGTGCAACATCCAACTATGTATTGAGACTGTTAACACTACCAGGTGGAAAATGACAAATACTACAAACACCAGTTGAACCTGGGATTTGAACCAGTGACCCTGCAATCACCATCTGCATTGTAGGCGGGATACTTAACCACTGGGCTATGGAGCCTCCCAAAGATTATGCTAAGCAGAGAGACTTTTCTCAAAGAATATTCTGTGTATGTAGTATTGATGTTGAACTTTATCAAAATCAATTACAATAATAAACACAGTGCAACATCCAACTATGTATTGAGACTGTTAACACTACCAGGTGGAAAATGACAAATACTACAAACACCAGTTGAACCTGGGATTCGAACCAGTGACCCTGCAATCACCATCTGCATTGTAGGCGGGATACTTAACCACTGGGCTATGGAGCCTCCCAAAGATTATGCTAAGCAGAGAGACTTTTCTCAAAGAATATTCTGTGTATGTAGTATTGATGTTGAACTTTATCAAAATCAATTACAATAATAAACACAGTGCAACATCCAACTATGTATTGAGACTGTTAACACTACCAGGTGGAAAATGACAAATACTACAAACACCAGTTGAACCTGGGATTTGAACCAGTGACGCTGCAATCACCATCTGCATTGTAGGCGGGATACTTAACCACTGGGCTATGGAGCCTCCCAAAGATTATGCTAAGCAGAGAGACTTTTCTCAAAGAATATTCTGTGTATGTAGTATTGATGTTGAACTTTATCAAAATCAATTACAATAATAAACACAGTGCAACATCCAACTATGTATTGAGACTGTTAACACTACCAGGTGGAAAATGACAAATACTACAAACACCAGTTGAACCTGGGATTCGAACCAGTGACCCTGCAATCACCATCTGCATTGTAGGCGGGATACTTAACCACTGGGCTATGGAGCCTCCCAAAGATTATGCTAAGCAGAGAGACTTTTCTCAAAGAATATTCTGTGTATGTAGTATTGATGTTGAACTTTATCAAAATCAATTACAATAATAAACACAGTGCAACATCCAACTATGTATTGAGACTGTTAACACTACCAGGTGGAAAATGACAAATGCTACAAACACCAGTTGAACCTGGGATTCGAACCAGTGACCCTGCAATCACCATCTGCATTGTAGGCGGGATACTTAACCACTGGGCTATGGAGCCTCCCAAAGATTATGCTAAGCAGAGAGACTTTTCTCAAAGAATATTCTGTGTATGTAGTATTGATGTTGAACTTTATCAAAATCAATTACAATAATAAACACAGTGCAACATCCAACTATGTATTGAGACTGTTAACACTACCAGGTGGAAAATGACAAATGCTACAAACACCAGTTGAACCTGGGATTCGAACCAGTGACCCTGCAATCACCATCTGCATTGTAGGCGGGATACTTAACCACTGGGCTATGGAGCCTCCCAAAGATTATGCTAAGCAGAGAGACTTTTCTCAAAGAATATTCTGTGTATGTAGTATTGATGTTGAACTTTATCAAAATCAATTACAATAATAAACACAGTGCAACATCCAACTATGTATTGAGACTGTTAACACTACCAGGTGGAAAATGACAAATACTACAAACACCAGTTGAACCTGGGATTCGAACCAGTGACCCTGCAATCACCATCTGCATTGTAGGCGGGATGCTTAACCACTGGGCTATGGAGCCTCCCAAAGATTATGCTAAGCAGAGAGACTTTTCTCAAAGAATATTCTGTGTATGTAGTATTGATGTTGAACTTTATCAAAATCAATTACAATAATAAACACAGTGCAACATCCAACTATGTATTGAGACTGTTAACACTACCAGGTGGAAAATGACAAATGCTACAAACACCAGTTGAACCTGGGATTCGAACCAGTGACCCTGCAATCACCATCTGCATTGTAGGCGGGATACTTAACCACTGGGCTATGGAGCCTCCCAAAGATTATGCTAAGCAGAGAGACTTTTCTCAAAGAATATTCTGTGTATGTAGTATTGATGTTGAACTTTATCAAAATCAATTACAATAATAAACACAGTGCAACATCCAACTATGTATTGAGACTGTTAACACTACCAGGTGGAAAATGACAAATACTACAAACACCAGTTGAACCTGGGATTCGAACCAGTGACCCTGCAATCACCATCTGCATTGTAGGCGGGATGCTTAACCACTGGGCTATGGAGCCTCCCAAAGATTATGCTAAGCAGAGAGACTTTTCTCAAAGAATATTCTGTGTATGTAGTATTGATGTTGAACTTTATCAAAATCAATTACAATAATAAACACAGTGCAACATCCAACTATGTATTGAGACTGTTAACACTACCAGGTGGAAAATGACAAATACTACAAACACCAGTTGAACCCGGGATTCGAACCAGTGACCCTGCAATCACCATCTGCATTGTAGGCGGGATGCTTAACCACTGGGCTATGGAGCCTCCCGAAGATTATGCTAAGCAGAGAGACTTTTCTCAAAGAATATTCTGTGTATGTAGTATTGATGTTGAACTTTATCAAAATCAATTACAATAATAAACACAGTGCAACATCCAACTATGTATTGAGACTGTTAACACTACCAGGTGGAAAATGACAAATACTACAAACACCAGTTGAACCTGGGATTCGAACCAGTGACCCTGCAATCACCATCTGCATTGTAGGCGGGATGCTTAACCACTGGGCTATGGAGCCTCCCAAAGATTATGCTAAGCAGAGAGACTTTTCTCAAAGAATATTCTGTGTATGTAGTATTGATGTTGAACTTTATCAAAATCAATTACAATAATAAACACAGTGCAACATCCAACTATGTATTGAGACTGTTAACACTACCAGGTGGAAAATGACAAATACTACAAACACCAGTTGAACCCGGGATTCGAACCAGTGACCCTGCAATCACCATCTGCATTGTAGGCGGGATGCTTAACCACTGGGCTATGGAGCCTCCCGAAGATTATGCTAAGCAGAGAGACTTTTCTCAAAGAATATTCTGTGTATGTAGTATTGATGTTGAACTTTATCAAAATCAATTACAATAATAAACACAGTGCAACATCCAACTATGTATTGAGACTGTTAACACTACCAGGTGGAAAATGACAAATGCTACAAACACCAGTTGAACCTGGGATTCGAACCAGTGACCCTGCAATCACCATCTGCATTGTAGGCGGGATACTTAACCACTGGGCTATGGAGCCTCCCAAAGATTATGCTAAGCAGAGAGACTTTTCTCAAAGAATATTCTGTGTATGTAGTATTGATGTTGAACTTTATCAAAATCAATTACAATAATAAACACAGTGCAACATCCAACTATGTATTGAGACTGTTAACACTACCAGGTGGAAAATGACAAATACTACAAACACCAGTTGAACCTGGGATTCGAACCAGTGACCCTGCAATCACCATCTGCATTGTAGGCGGGATGCTTAACCACTGGGCTATGGAGCCTCCCAAAGATTATGCTAAGCAGAGAGACTTTTCTCAAAGAATATTCTGTGTATGTAGTATTGATGTTGAACTTTATCAAAATCAATTACAATAATAAACACAGTGCAACATCCAACTATGTATTGAGACTGTTAACACTACCAGGTGGAAAATGACAAATACTACAAACACCAGTTGAACCCGGGATTCGAACCAGTGACCCTGCAATCACCATCTGCATTGTAGGCGGGATGCTTAACCACTGGGCTATGGAGCCTCCCAAAGATTATGCTAAGCAGAGAGACTTTTCTCAAAGAATATTCTGTGTATGTAGTATTGATGTTGAACTTTATCAAAATCAATTACAATAATAAACACAGTGCAACATCCAACTATGTATTGAGACTGTTAACACTACCAGGTGGAAAATGACAAATACTACAAACACCAGTTGAACCTGGGATTCGAACCAGTGACCCTGCAATCACCATCTGCATTGTAGGCGGGATACTTAACCACTGGGCTATGGAGCCTCCCAAAGATTATGCTAAGCAGAGAGACTTTTCTCAAAGAATATTCTGTGTATGTAGTATTGATGTTGAACTTTATCAAAATCAATTACAATAATAAACAGTGCAACATCCAACTATGTATTGAGACTGTTAACACTACCAGGTGGAAAATGACAAATACTACAAACACCAGTTGAACCTGGGATTCGAACCAGTGACCCTGCAATCACCATCTGCATTGTAGGCGGGATGCTTAACCACTGGGCTATGGAGCCTCCCAAAGATTATGCTAAGCAGAGAGACTTTTCTCAAAGAATATTCTGTGTATGTAGTATTGATGTTGAACTTTATCAAAATCAATTACAATAATAAACACAGTGCAACATCCAACTATGTATTGAGACTGTTAACAGTACCAGGTGGAAAATGACAAATACTACAAACACCAGTTGAACCTGGGATTCGAACCAGTGACCCTGCAATCACCATCTGCATTGTAGGCGGGATACTTAACCACTGGGCTATGGAGCCTCCCAAAGATTATGCTAAGCAGAGAGACTTTTCTCAAAGAATATTCTGTGTATGTAGTATTGATGTTGAACTTTATCAAAATCAATTACAATAATAAACACAGTGCAACATCCAACTATGTATTGAGACTGTTAACACTACCAGGTGGAAAATGACAAATACTACAAACACCAGTTGAACCTGGGATTCGCACCAGTGTCCCTGCAATCACCATCTGCATTGTAGGCGGGATGCTTAACCACTGGGCTATGGAGCCTCCCAAAGATTATGCTAAGCAGAGAGACTTTTCTCAAAGAATATTCTGTGTATGTAGTATTGATGTTGAACTTTATCAAAATCAATTACAATAATAAACACAGTGCAACATCCAACTATGTATTGAGACTGTTAACACTACCAGGTGGAAAATGACAAATACTACAAACACCAGTTGAACCTGGGATTCGAACCAGTGAAACTACAATCACCATCTGCATTGTAGGTGGGATGCTTAACCACTGGGCTACGGAGCCTCCCAAAGATTATGCTAAGCAGAGAGACTTTTCTCAAAGAATATTCTGTGTATGTAGTATTGATGTTGAACTTTATCAAAATCAATTACAATAATAAACACAGTGCAACATCCAACTATGTATTGAGACTGTTAACACTATCAGGTGGAAAATTACAAATACTACCAACACCAGTTGAACCTGGGATTCGAACCAGTGACCCTGCAATCACCATCTGCATTGTAGGCGGGATGCTTAACCACTGGGCTATGGAGCCTCCCAAAGATTATGCTAAGCAGAGAGACTTTTCTCAAAGAATATTCTGTGTATGTAGTATTGATGTTGAACTTTATCAAAATCAATTACAATAATAAACACTGCAACATCCAACTATGTATTGAGACTGTTAACACTACCAGGTGGAAAATGACAAATACTACAAACACCAGTTGAACCTGGGATTCGAACCAGTGACCCTGCAATCACCATCTGCATTGTAGGCGGGATATTTAACCACTGGGCTATGGAGCCTCCCAAAGATTATGCTAAGCAGAGAGACTTTTCTCAAAGAATATTCTGTGTATGTAGTATTGATGTTGAACTTTATCAAAATCAATTACAATAATAAACACAGTGCAACATCCAACTATGTATTGAGACTGTTAACACTACCAGGTGGAAAATGACAAATACTACAAACACCAGTTGAACCCGGGATTCGAACCAGTGACCCTGCAATCACCATCTGCATTGTAGGCGGGATACTTAACCACTGGGCTATGGAGCCTCCCAAAGATTATGCTAAGCAGAGAGACTTTTCTCAAAGAATATTCTGTGTATGTAGTATTGATGTTGAACTTTATCAAAATCAATTACAATAATAAACACAGTGCAACATCCAACTATGTATTGAGACTGTTAACACTACCAGGTGGAAAATGACAAATACTACAAACACCAGTTGAACCTGGGATTCGAACCAGTGACCCTGCAATCACCATCTGCATTGTAGGCGGGATACTTAACCACTGGGCTATGGAACCTCCCAAAGATTATGCTAAGCAGAGAGACTTTTCTCAAAGAATATTCTGTGTATGTAGTATTGATGTTGAACTTTATCAAAATCAATTACAATAATAAACACAGTGCAACATCCAACTATGTATTGAGACTGTTAACACTACCAGGTGGAAAATGACAAATACTACAAACACCAGTTGAACCTGGGATTCGAACCAGTGACCCTGCAATCACCATCTGCATTGTAGGCGGGATGCTTAACCACTGGGCTATGGAGCCTCCCAAAGATTATGCTAAGCAGAGAGACTTTTCTCAAAGAATATTCTGTGTATGTAGTATTGATGTTGAACTTTATCAAAATCAATTACAATAATAAACACAGTGCAACATCCAACTATGTATTGAGACTGTTAACACTACCAGGTGGAAAATGACAAATACTACAAACACCAGTTGAACCTGGGATTCGAACCAGTGACGCTGCAATCACCATCTGCATTGTAGGCGGGATGCTTAACCACTGGGCTATGGAGCCTCCCAAAGATTATGCTAAGCAGAGAGACTTTTCTCAAAGAATATTCTGTGTATGTAGTATTGATGTTGAACTTTATCAAAATCAATTACAATAATAAACACAGTGCAACATCCAACTATGTATTGAGACTGTTAACACTACCAGGTGGAAAATGACAAATACTACAAACACCAGTTGAACCTGGGATTCGAACCAGTGACCCTGCAATCACCATCTGCATTGTAGGCGGGATACTTAACCACTGGGCTATGGAGCCTCCCAAAGATTATGCTAAGCAGAGAGACTTTTCTCAAAGAATATTCTGTGTATGTAGTATTGATGTTGAACTTTATCAAAATCAATTACAATAATAAACACAGTGCAACATCCAACTATGTATTGAGACTGTTAACACTACCAGGTGGAAAATGACAAATACTACAAACACCAGTTGAACCTGGGATTTGAACCAGTGACCCTGCAATCACCATCTGCATTGTAGGCGGGATGCTTAACCACTGGGCTATGGAGCCTCCCAAAGATTATGCTAAGCAGAGAGACTTTTCTCAAAGAATATTCTGTGTATGTAGTATTGATGTTGAACTTTATCAAAATCAATTACAATAATAAACACAGTGCAACATCCAACTATGTATTGAGACTGTTAACACTACCAGGTGGAAAATGACAAATACTACAAACACCAGTTGAACCTGGGATTCGAACCAGTGACCCTGCAATCACCATCTGCATTGTAGGCGGGATACTTAACCACTGGGCTATGGAGCCTCCCAAAGATTATGCTAAGCAGAGAGACTTTTCTCAAAGAATATTCTGTGTATGTAGTATTGATGTTGAACTTTATCAAAATCAATTACAATAATAAACACAGTGCAACATCCAACTATGTATTGAGACTGTTAACACTACCAGGTGGAAAATGACAAATACTACAAACACCAGTTGAACCTGGGATTCGAACCAGTGACCCTGCAATCACCATCTGCATTGTAGGCGGGATACTTAACCACTGGGCTATGGAGCCTCCCAAAGATTATGCTAAGCAGAGAGACTTTTCTCAAAGAATATTCTGTGTATGTAGTATTGATGTTGAACTTTATCAAAATCAATTACAATAATAAACACAGTGCAACATCCAACTATGTATTGAGACTGTTAACACTACCAGGTGGAAAATGACAAATACTACAAACACCAGTTGAACCTGGGATTCGCACCAGTGTCCCTGCAATCACCATCTGCATTGTAGGCGGGATGCTTAACCACTGGGCTATGGAGCCTCCCAAAGATTATGCTAAGCAGAGAGACTTTTCTCAAAGAATATTCTGTGTATGTAGTATTGATGTTGAACTTTATCAAAATCAATTACAATAATAAACACAGTGCAACATCCAACTATGTATTGAGACTGTTAACACTACCAGGTGGAAAATGACAAATACTACAAACACCAGTTGAACCTGGGATTCGAACCAGTGAAACTACAATCACCATCTGCATTGTAGGTGGGATGCTTAACCACTGGGCTACGGAGCCTCCCAAAGATTATGCTAAGCAGAGAGACTTTTCTCAAAGAATATTCTGTGTATGTAGTATTGAAGTTGAACTTTATCAAAATCAATTACAATAATAAACACAGTGCAACATCCAACTATGTATTGAGACTGTTAACACTATCAGGTGGAAAATTACAAATACTACCAACACCAGTTGAACCTGGGATTCGAACCAGTGACCCTGCAATCACCATCTGCATTGTAGGCGGGATGCTTAACCACTGGGCTATGGAGCCTCCCAAAGATTATGCTAAGCAGAGAGACTTTTCTCAAAGAATATTCTGTGTATGTAGTATTGATGTTGAACTTTATCAAAATCAATTACAATAATAAACACAGTGCAACATCCAACTATGTATTGAGACTGTTAACACTACCAGGTGGAAAATGACAAATACTACAAACACCAGTTGAACCTGGGATTCGAACCAGTGACGCTGCAATCACCATCTGCATTGTAGGCGGGATGCTTAACCACTGGGCTATGGAGCCTCCCAAAGATTATGCTAAGCAGAGAGACTTTTCTCAAAGAATATTCTGTGTATGTAGTATTGATGTTGAACTTTATCAAAATCAATTACAATAATAAACACAGTGCAACATCCAACTATGTATTGAGACTGTTAACACTACCAGGTGGAAAATGACAAATACTACAAACACCAGTTGAACCTGGGATTCGAACCAGTGACCCTGCAATCACCATCTGCATTGTAGGCGGGATACTTAACCACTGGGCTATGGAGCCTCCCAAAGATTATGCTAAGCAGAGAGACTTTTCTCAAAGAATATTCTGTGTATGTAGTATTGATGTTGAACTTTATCAAAATCAATTACAATAATAAACACAGTGCAACATCCAACTATGTATTGAGACTGTTAACACTACCAGGTGGAAAATGACAAATACTACAAACACCAGTTGAACCTGGGATTTGAACCAGTGACCCTGCAATCACCATCTGCATTGTAGGCGGGATGCTTAACCACTGGGCTATGGAGCCTCCCAAAGATTATGCTAAGCAGAGAGACTTTTCTCAAAGAATATTCTGTGTATGTAGTATTGATGTTGAACTTTATCAAAATCAATTACAATAATAAACACAGTGCAACATCCAACTATGTATTGAGACTGTTAACACTACCAGGTGGAAAATGACAAATACTACAAACACCAGTTGAACCTGGGATTCGAACCAGTGACCCTGCAATCACCATCTGCATTGTAGGCGGGATACTTAACCACTGGGCTATGGAGCCTCCCAAAGATTATGCTAAGCAGAGAGACTTTTCTCAAAGAATATTCTGTGTATGTAGTATTGATGTTGAACTTTATCAAAATCAATTACAATAATAAACACAGTGCAACATCCAACTATGTATTGAGACTGTTAACACTACCAGGTGGAAAATGACAAATACTACAAACACCAGTTGAACCTGGGATTCGAACCAGTGACCCTGCAATCACCATCTGCATTGTAGGCGGGATACTTAACCACTGGGCTATGGAGCCTCCCAAAGATTATGCTAAGCAGAGAGACTTTTCTCAAAGAATATTCTGTGTATGTAGTATTGATGTTGAACTTTATCAAAATCAATTACAATAATAAACACAGTGCAACATCCAACTATGTATTGAGACTGTTAACACTACCAGGTGGAAAATGACAAATACTACAAACACCAGTTGAACCTGGGATTCGCACCAGTGTCCCTGCAATCACCATCTGCATTGTAGGCGGGATGCTTAACCACTGGGCTATGGAGCCTCCCAAAGATTATGCTAAGCAGATAGACTTTTCTCAAAGAATATTCTGTGTATGTAGTATTGATGTTGAACTTTATCAAAATCAATTACAATAATAAACACAGTGCAACATCCAACTATGTATTGAGACTGTTAACACTACCAGGTGGAAAATGACAAATACTACAAACACCAGTTGAACCTGGGATTCGAACCAGTGAAACTACAATCACCATCTGCATTGTAGGTGGGATGCTTAACCACTGGGCTACGGAGCCTCCCAAAGATTATGCTAAGCAGAGAGACTTTTCTCAAAGAATATTCTGTGTATGTAGTATTGAAGTTGAACTTTATCAAAATCAATTACAATAATAAACACAGTGCAACATCCAACTATGTATTGAGACTGTTAACACTATCAGGTGGAAAATTACAAATACTACCAACACCAGTTGAACCTGGGATTCGAACCAGTGACCCTGCAATCACCATCTGCATTGTAGGCGGGATGCTTAACCACTGGGCTATGGAGCCTCCCAAAGATTATGCTAAGCAGAGAGACTTTTCTCAAAGAATATTCTGTGTATGTAGTATTGATGTTGAACTTTATCAAAATCAATTACAATAATAAACACAGTGCAACATCCAACTATGTATTGAGACTGTTAACACTACCAGGTGGAAAATGACAAATACTACAAACACCAGTTGAACCTGGGATTCGAACCAGTGACCCTGCAATCACCATCTGCATTGTAGGCGGGATATTTAACCACTGGGCTATGGAGCCTCCCAAAGATTATGCTAAGCAGAGAGACTTTTCTCAAAGAATATTCTGTGTATGTAGTATTGATGTTGAACTTTATCAAAATCAATTACAATAATAAACACAGTGCAACATCCAACTATGTATTGAGACTGTTAACACTACCAGGTGGAAAATGACAAATACTACAAACACCAGTTGAACCCGGGATTCGAACCAGTGACCCTGCAATCACCATCTGCATTGTAGGCGGGATACTTAACCACTGGGCTATGGAGCCTCCCAAAGATTATGCTAAGCAGAGAGACTTTTCTCAAAGAATATTCTGTGTATGTAGTATTGATGTTGAACTTTATCAAAATCAATTACAATAATAAACACAGTGCAACATCCAACTATGTATTGAGACTGTTAACACTACCAGGTGGAAAATGACAAATACTACAAACACCAGTTGAACCTGGGATTCGAACCAGTGACCCTGCAATCACCATCTGCATTGTAGGCGGGATACTTAACCACTGGGCTATGGAACCTCCCAAAGATTATGCTAAGCAGAGAGACTTTTCTCAAAGAATATTCTGTGTATGTAGTATTGATGTTGAACTTTATCAAAATCAATTACAATAATAAACACAGTGCAACATCCAACTATGTATTGAGACTGTTAACACTACCAGGTGGAAAATGACAAATACTACAAACACCAGTTGAACCTGGGATTCGAACCAGTGACCCTGCAATCACCATCTGCATTGTAGGCGGGATGCTTAACCACTGGGCTATGGAGCCTCCCAAAGATTATGCTAAGCAGAGAGACTTTTCTCAAAGAATATTCTGTGTATGTAGTATTGATGTTGAACTTTATCAAAATCAATTACAATAATAAACACAGTGCAACATCCAACTATGTATTGAGACTGTTAACACTACCAGGTGGAAAATGACAAATACTACAAACACCAGTTGAACCTGGGATTCGAACCAGTGACGCTGCAATCACCATCTGCATTGTAGGCGGGATGCTTAACCACTGGGCTATGGAGCCTCCCAAAGATTATGCTAAGCAGAGAGACTTTTCTCAAAGAATATTCTGTGTATGTAGTATTGATGTTGAACTTTATCAAAATCAATTACAATAATAAACACAGTGCAACATCCAACTATGTATTGAGACTGTTAACACTACCAGGTGGAAAATGACAAATACTACAAACACCAGTTGAACCTGGGATTCGAACCAGTGACCCTGCAATCACCATCTGCATTGTAGGCGGGATACTTAACCACTGGGCTATGGAGCCTCCCAAAGATTATGCTAAGCAGAGAGACTTTTCTCAAAGAATATTCTGTGTATGTAGTATTGATGTTGAACTTTATCAAAATCAATTACAATAATAAACACAGTGCAACATCCAACTATGTATTGAGACTGTTAACACTACCAGGTGGAAAATGACAAATACTACAAACACCAGTTGAACCTGGGATTTGAACCAGTGACCCTGCAATCACCATCTGCATTGTAGGCGGGATGCTTAACCACTGGGCTATGGAGCCTCCCAAAGATTATGCTAAGCAGAGAGACTTTTCTCAAAGAATATTCTGTGTATGTAGTATTGATGTTGAACTTTATCAAAATCAATTACAATAATAAACACAGTGCAACATCCAACTATGTATTGAGACTGTTAACACTACCAGGTGGAAAATGACAAATACTACAAACACCAGTTGAACCTGGGATTCGAACCAGTGACCCTGCAATCACCATCTGCATTGTAGGCGGGATACTTAACCACTGGGCTATGGAGCCTCCCAAAGATTATGCTAAGCAGAGAGACTTTTCTCAAAGAATATTCTGTGTATGTAGTATTGATGTTGAACTTTATCAAAATCAATTACAATAATAAACACAGTGCAACATCCAACTATGTATTGAGACTGTTAACACTACCAGGTGGAAAATGACAAATACTACAAACACCAGTTGAACCTGGGATTCGAACCAGTGACCCTGCAATCACCATCTGCATTGTAGGCGGGATACTTAACCACTGGGCTATGGAGCCTCCCAAAGATTATGCTAAGCAGAGAGACTTTTCTCAAAGAATATTCTGTGTATGTAGTATTGATGTTGAACTTTATCAAAATCAATTACAATAATAAACACAGTGCAACATCCAACTATGTATTGAGACTGTTAACACTACCAGGTGGAAAATGACAAATACTACAAACACCAGTTGAACCTGGGATTCGCACCAGTGTCCCTGCAATCACCATCTGCATTGTAGGCGGGATGCTTAACCACTGGGCTATGGAGCCTCCCAAAGATTATGCTAAGCAGAGAGACTTTTCTCAAAGAATATTCTGTGTATGTAGTATTGATGTTGAACTTTATCAAAATCAATTACAATAATAAACACAGTGCAACATCCAACTATGTATTGAGACTGTTAACACTACCAGGTGGAAAATGACAAATACTACAAACACCAGTTGAACCTGGGATTCGAACCAGTGAAACTACAATCACCATCTGCATTGTAGGTGGGATGCTTAACCACTGGGCTACGGAGCCTCCCAAAGATTATGCTAAGCAGAGAGACTTTTCTCAAAGAATATTCTGTGTATGTAGTATTGAAGTTGAACTTTATCAAAATCAATTACAATAATAAACACAGTGCAACATCCAACTATGTATTGAGACTGTTAACACTATCAGGTGGAAAATTACAAATACTACCAACACCAGTTGAACCTGGGATTCGAACCAGTGACCCTGCAATCACCATCTGCATTGTAGGCGGGATGCTTAACCACTGGGCTATGGAGCCTCCCAAAGATTATGCTAAGCAGAGAGACTTTTCTCAAAGAATATTCTGTGTATGTAGTATTGATGTTGAACTTTATCAAAATCAATTACAATAATAAACACAGTGCAACATCCAACTATGTATTGAGACTGTTAACACTACCAGGTGGAAAATGACAAATACTACAAACACCAGTTGAACCTGGGATTCGAACCAGTGACGCTGCAATCACCATCTGCATTGTAGGCGGGATGCTTAACCACTGGGCTATGGAGCCTCCCAAAGATTATGCTAAGCAGAGAGACTTTTCTCAAAGAATATTCTGTGTATGTAGTATTGATGTTGAACTTTATCAAAATCAATTACAATAATAAACACAGTGCAACATCCAACTATGTATTGAGACTGTTAACACTACCAGGTGGAAAATGACAAATACTACAAACACCAGTTGAACCTGGGATTCGAACCAGTGACCCTGCAATCACCATCTGCATTGTAGGCGGGATACTTAACCACTGGGCTATGGAGCCTCCCAAAGATTATGCTAAGCAGAGAGACTTTTCTCAAAGAATATTCTGTGTATGTAGTATTGATGTTGAACTTTATCAAAATCAATTACAATAATAAACACAGTGCAACATCCAACTATGTATTGAGACTGTTAACACTACCAGGTGGAAAATGACAAATACTACAAACACCAGTTGAACCTGGGATTTGAACCAGTGACCCTGCAATCACCATCTGCATTGTAGGCGGGATGCTTAACCACTGGGCTATGGAGCCTCCCAAAGATTATGCTAAGCAGAGAGACTTTTCTCAAAGAATATTCTGTGTATGTAGTATTGATGTTGAACTTTATCAAAATCAATTACAATAATAAACACAGTGCAACATCCAACTATGTATTGAGACTGTTAACACTACCAGGTGGAAAATGACAAATACTACAAACACCAGTTGAACCTGGGATTCGAACCAGTGACCCTGCAATCACCATCTGCATTGTAGGCGGGATACTTAACCACTGGGCTATGGAGCCTCCCAAAGATTATGCTAAGCAGAGAGACTTTTCTCAAAGAATATTCTGTGTATGTAGTATTGATGTTGAACTTTATCAAAATCAATTACAATAATAAACACAGTGCAACATCCAACTATGTATTGAGACTGTTAACACTACCAGGTGGAAAATGACAAATACTACAAACACCAGTTGAACCTGGGATTCGAACCAGTGACCCTGCAATCACCATCTGCATTGTAGGCGGGATACTTAACCACTGGGCTATGGAGCCTCCCAAAGATTATGCTAAGCAGAGAGACTTTTCTCAAAGAATATTCTGTGTATGTAGTATTGATGTTGAACTTTATCAAAATCAATTACAATAATAAACACAGTGCAACATCCAACTATGTATTGAGACTGTTAACACTACCAGGTGGAAAATGACAAATACTACAAACACCAGTTGAACCTGGGATTCGCACCAGTGTCCCTGCAATCACCATCTGCATTGTAGGCGGGATGCTTAACCACTGGGCTATGGAGCCTCCCAAAGATTATGCTAAGCAGATAGACTTTTCTCATAAGAATATTCTGTGTATGTAGTATTGATGTTGAACTTTATCAAAATCAATTACAATAATAAACACAGTGCAACATCCAACTATGTATTGAGACTGTTAACACTACCAGGTGGAAAATGACAAATACTACAAACACCAGTTGAACCTGGGATTCGAACCAGTGAAACTACAATCACCATCTGCATTGTAGGTGGGATGCTTAACCACTGGGCTACGGAGCCTCCCAAAGATTATGCTAAGCAGAGAGACTTTTCTCAAAGAATATTCTGTGTATGTAGTATTGAAGTTGAACTTTATCAAAATCAATTACAATAATAAACACAGTGCAACATCCAACTATGTATTGAGACTGTTAACACTATCAGGTGGAAAATTACAAATACTACCAACACCAGTTGAACCTGGGATTCGAACCAGTGACCCTGCAATCACCATCTGCATTGTAGGCGGGATGCTTAACCACTGGGCTATGGAGCCTCCCAAAGATTATGCTAAGCAGAGAGACTTTTCTCAAAGAATATTCTGTGTATGTAGTATTGATGTTGAACTTTATCAAAATCAATTACAATAATAAACACAGTGCAACATCCAACTATGTATTGAGACTGTTAACACTACCAGGTGGAAAATGACAAATACTACAAACACCAGTTGAACCTGGGATTCGAACCAGTGACCCTGCAATCACCATCTGCATTGTAGGCGGGATATTTAACCACTGGGCTATGGAGCCTCCCAAAGATTATGCTAAGCAGAGAGACTTTTCTCAAAGAATATTCTGTGTATGTAGTATTGATGTTGAACTTTATCAAAATCAATTACAATAATAAACACAGTGCAACATCCAACTATGTATTGAGACTGTTAACACTACCAGGTGGAAAATGACAAATACTACAAACACCAGTTGAACCCGGGATTCGAACCAGTGACCCTGCAATCACCATCTGCATTGTAGGCGGGATACTTAACCACTGGGCTATGGAGCCTCCCAAAGATTATGCTAAGCAGAGAGACTTTTCTCAAAGAATATTCTGTGTATGTAGTATTGATGTTGAACTTTATCAAAATCAATTACAATAATAAACACAGTGCAACATCCAACTATGTATTGAGACTGTTAACACTACCAGGTGGAAAATGACAAATACTACAAACACCAGTTGAACCTGGGATTCGAACCAGTGACCCTGCAATCACCATCTGCATTGTAGGCGGGATACTTAACCACTGGGCTATGGAGCCTCCCAAAGATTATGCTAAGCAGAGAGACTTTTCTCAAAGAATATTCTGTGTATGTAGTATTGATGTTGAACTTTATCAAAATCAATTACAATAATAAACACAGTGCAACATCCAACTATGTATTGAGACTGTTAACACTACCAGGTGGAAAATGACAAATACTACAAACACCAGTTGAACCTGGGATTCGAACCAGTGACCCTGCAATCACCATCTGCATTGTAGGCGGGATACTTAACCACTGGGCTATGGAGCCTCCCAAAGATTATGCTAAGCAGAGAGACTTTTCTCAAAGAATATTCTGTGTATGTAGTATTGATGTTGAACTTTATCAAAATCAATTACAATAATAAACACAGTGCAACATCCAACTATGTATTGAGACTGTTAACACTACCAGGTGGAAAATGACAAATACTACAAACACCAGTTGAACCCGGGATTCGAACCAGTGACCCTGCAATCACCATCTGCATTGTAGGCGGGATACTTAACCACTGGGCTATGGAGCCTCCCAAAGATTATGCTAAGCAGAGAGACTTTTCTCAAAGAATATTCTGTGTATGTAGTATTGATGTTGAACTTTATCAAAATCAATTACAATAATAAACACAGTGCAACATCCAACTATGTATTGAGACTGTTAACACTACCAGGTGGAAAATGACAAATACTACAAACACCAGTTGAACCTGGGATTCGAACCAGTGACCCTGCAATCACCATCTGCATTGTAGGCGGGATACTTAACCACTGGGCTATGGAACCTCCCAAAGATTATGCTAAGCAGAGAGACTTTTCTCAAAGAATATTCTGTGTATGTAGTATTGATGTTGAACTTTATCAAAATCAATTACAATAATAAACACAGTGCAACATCCAACTATGTATTGAGACTGTTAACACTACCAGGTGGAAAATGACAAATACTACAAACACCAGTTGAACCTGGGATTCGAACCAGTGACCCTGCAATCACCATCTGCATTGTAGGCGGGATGCTTAACCACTGGGCTATGGAGCCTCCCAAAGATTATGCTAAGCAGAGAGACTTTTCTCAAAGAATATTCTGTGTATGTAGTATTGATGTTGAACTTTATCAAAATCAATTACAATAAGAAACACAGTGCAACATCCAACTATGTATTGAGACTGTTAACACTACCAGGTGGAAAATGACAAATACTACAAACACCAGTTGAACCTGGGATTCGAACCAGTGACGCTGCAATCACCATCTGCATTGTAGGCGGGATGCTTAACCACTGGGCTATGGAGCCTCCCAAAGATTATGCTAAGCAGAGAGACTTTTCTCAAAGAATATTCTGTGTATGTAGTATTGATGTTGAACTTTATCAAAATCAATTACAATAATAAACACAGTGCAACATCCAACTATGTATTGAGACTGTTAACACTACCAGGTGGAAAATGACAAATACTACAAACACCAGTTGAACCTGGGATTCGAACCAGTGACCCTGCAATCACCATCTGCATTGTAGGCGGGATACTTAACCACTGGGCTATGGAGCCTCCCAAAGATTATGCTAAGCAGAGAGACTTTTCTCAAAGAATATTCTGTGTATGTAGTATTGATGTTGAACTTTATCAAAATCAATTACAATAATAAACACAGTGCAACATCCAACTATGTATTGAGACTGTTAACACTACCAGGTGGAAAATGACAAATACTACAAACACCAGTTGAACCTGGGATTTGAACCAGTGACCCTGCAATCACCATCTGCATTGTAGGCGGGATGCTTAACCACTGGGCTATGGAGCCTCCCGAAGATTATGCTAAGCAGAGAGACTTTTCTCAAAGAATATTCTGTGTATGTAGTATTGATGTTGAACTTTATCAAAATCAATTACAATAATAAACACAGTGCAACATCCAACTATGTATTGAGACTGTTAACACTACCAGGTGGAAAATGACAAATACTACAAACACCAGTTGAACCTGGGATTCGAACCAGTGACCCTGCAATCACCATCTGCATTGTAGGCGGGATACTTAACCACTGGGCTATGGAGCCTCCCAAAGATTATGCTAAGCAGAGAGACTTTTCTCAAAGAATATTCTGTGTATGTAGTATTGATGTTGAACTTTATCAAAATCAATTACAATAATAAACACAGTGCAACATCCAACTATGTATTGAGACTGTTAACACTACCAGGTGGAAAATGACAAATACTACCAACACCAGTTGAACCTGGGATTCGAACCAGTGACCCTGCAATCACCATCTGCATTGTAGGCGGGATGCTTAACCACTGGGCTATGGAGCCTCCCAAAGATTATGCTAAGCAGAGAGACTTTTCTCAAAGAATATTCTGTGTATGTAGTATTGATGTTGAACTTTATCAAAATCAATTACAATAATAAACACAGTGCAACATCCAACTATGTATTGAGACTGTTAACACTACCAGGTGGAAAATGACAAATACTACAAACACCAGTTGAACCTGGGATTCGAACCAGTGACGCTGCAATCACCATCTGCATTGTAGGCGGGATGCTTAACCACTGGGCTATGGAGCCTACCAAAGATTATGCTAAGCAGAGAGACTTTTCTCAAAGAATATTCTGTGTATGTAGTATTGATGTTGAACTTTATCAAAATCAATTACAATAATAAACACAGTGCAACATCCAACTATGTATTGAGACTGTTAACACTACCAGGTGGAAAATGACAAATACTACAAACACCAGTTGAACCTGGGATTCGAACCAGTGACCCTGCAATCACCATCTGCATTGTAGGCGGGATACTTAACCACTGGGCTATGGAGCCTCCCAAAGATTATGCTAAGCAGAGAGACTTTTCTCAAAGAATATTCTGTGTATGTAGTATTGATGTTGAACTTTATCAAAATCAATTACAATAATAAACACAGTGCAACATCCAACTATGTATTGAGACTGTTAACACTACCAGGTGGAAAATGACAAATACTACAAACACCAGTTGAACCTGGGATTCGAACCAGTGACCCTGCAATCACCATCTGCATTGTAGGCGGGATACTTAACCACTGGGCTATGGAGCCTCCCAAAGATTATGCTAAGCAGAGAGACTTTTCTCAAAGAATATTCTGTGTATGTAGTATTGATGTTGAACTTTATCAAAATCAATTACAATAATAAACACAGTGCAACATCCAACTATGTATTGAGACTGTTAACACTACCAGGTGGAAAATGACAAATACTACAAACACCAGTTGAACCTGGGATTCGCACCAGTGTCCCTGCAATCACCATCTGCATTGTAGGCGGGATGCTTAACCACTGGGCTATGGAGCCTCCCAAAGATTATGCTAAGCAGAGAGACTTTTCTCAAAGAATATTCTGTGTATGTAGTATTGATGTTGAACTTTATCAAAATCAATTACAATAATAAACACAGTGCAACATCCAACTATGTATTGAGACTGTTAACACTACCAGGTGGAAAATGACAAATACTACAAACACCAGTTGAACCTGGGATTCGAACCAGTGAAACTACAATCACCATCTGCATTGTAGGTGGGATGCTTAACCACTGGGCTACGGAGCCTCCCAAAGATTATGCTAAGCAGAGAGACTTTTCTCAAAGAATATTCTGTGTATGTAGTATTGAAGTTGAACTTTATCAAAATCAATTACAATAATAAACACAGTGCAACATCCAACTATGTATTGAGACTGTTAACACTATCAGGTGGAAAATTACAAATACTACCAACACCAGTTGAACCTGGGATTCGAACCAGTGACCCTGCAATCACCATCTGCATTGTAGGCGGGATGCTTAACCACTGGGCTATGGAGCCTCCCAAAGATTATGCTAAGCAGAGAGACTTTTCTCAAAGAATATTCTGTGTATGTAGTATTGATGTTGAACTTTATCAAAATCAATTACAATAATAAACACAGTGCAACATCCAACTATGTATTGAGACTGTTAACACTACCAGGTGGAAAATGACAAATACTACAAACACCAGTTGAACCTGGGATTCGAACCAGTGACCCTGCAATCACCATCTGCATTGTAGGCGGGATACTTAACCACTGGGCTATGGAGCCTCCCAAAGATTATGCTAAGCAGAGAGACTTTTCTCAAAGAATATTCTGTGTATGTAGTATTGATGTTGAACTTTATCAAAATCAATTACAATAATAAACACAGTGCAACATCCAACTATGTATTGAGACTGTTAACACTACCAGGTGGAAAATGACAAATACTACAAACACCAGTTGAACCTGGGATTCAGCACCAGTGTCCCTGCAATCACCATCTGCATTGTAGGCGGGATACTTAACCACTGGGCTATGGAGCCTCCCAAAGATTATGCTAAGCAGAGAGACTTTTCTCAAAGAATATTCTGTGTATGTAGTATTGATGTTGAACTTTATCAAAATCAATTACAATAATAAACACAGTGCAACATCCAACTATGTATTGAGACTGTTAACACTACCAGGTGGAAAATGACAAATACTACAAACACCAGTTGAACCTGGGATTCGAACCAGTGACCCTGCAATCACCATCTGCATTGTAGGCGGGATACTTAACCACTGGGCTATGGAGCCTCCCAAAGATTATGCTAAGCAGAGAGACTTTTCTCAAAGAATATTCTGTGTATGTAGTATTGATGTTGAACTTTATCAAAATCAATTACAATAATAAACACAGTGCAACATCCAACTATGTATTGAGACTGTTAACACTACCAGGTGGAAAATGACAAATACTACAAACACCAGTTGAACCTGGGATTCGAACCAGTGACCCTGCAATCACCATCTGCATTGTAGGCGGGATGCTTAACCACTGGGCTATGGAGCCTCCCAAAGATTATGCTAAGCAGAGAGACTTTTCTCAAAGAATATTCTGTGTATGTAGTATTGATGTTGAACTTTATCAAAATCAATTACAATAATAAACACAGTGCAACATCCAACTATGTATTGAGACTGTTAACACTACCAGGTGGAAAATGACAAATACTACAAACACCAGTTGAACCTGGGATTCGAACCAGTGACCCTGCAATCACCATCTGCATTGTAGGCGGGATGCTTAACCACTGGGCTATGGAGCCTCCCAAAGATTATGCTAAGCAGAGAGACTTTTCTCAAAGAATATTCTGTGTATGTAGTATTGATGTTGAACTTTATCAAAATCAATTACAATAATAAACACAGTGCAACATCCAACTATGTATTGAGACTGTTAACACTACCAGGTGGAAAATGACAAATACTACAAACACCAGTTGAACCTGGGATTCGAACCAGTGACCCTGCAATCACCATCTGCATTGTAGGCGGGATACTTAACCACTGGGCTATGGAGCCTCCCAAAGATTATGCTAAGCAGAGAGACTTTTCTCAAAGAATATTCTGTGTATGTAGTATTGATGTTGAACTTTATCAAAATCAATTACAATAATAAACACAGTGCAACATCCAACTATGTATTGAGACTGTTAACACTACCAGGTGGAAAATGACAAATACTACGAACACCAGTTGAACCTGGGATTCAGAACCAGTGACCCTGCTATCACCATCTGCATTGTAGGCGGGATACTTAACCACTGGGCTATGGAGCCTCCCAAAGATTATGCTAAGCAGAGAGACTTTTCTCAAAGAATATTCTGTGTATGTAGTATTGATGTTGAACTTTATCAAAATCAATTACAATAATAAACACAGTGCAACATCCAACTATGTATTGAGACTGTTAACACTACCAGGTGGAAAATGACAAATACTACAAACACCAGTTGAACCTGGGATTCGAACCAGTGACCCTGCAATCACCATCTGCATTGTAGGCGGGATGCTTAACCACTGGGCTATGGAGCCTCCCAAAGATTATGCTAAGCAGAGAGACTTTTCTCAAAGAATATTCTGTGTATGTAGTATTGATGTTGAACTTTATCAAAATCAATTACAATAATAAACACAGTGCAACATCCAACTATGTATTGAGACTGTTAACACTACCAGGTGGAAAATGACAAATACTACAAACACCAGTTGAACCTGGGATTCGAACCAGTGAAACTACAATCACCATCTGCATTGTAGGTGGGATGCTTAACCACTGGGCTACGGAGCCTCCCAAAAATTATGCTAAGCAGAGAGACTTTTCTCAAAGAATATTCTGTGTATGTAGTATTGATGTTGAACTTTATCAAAATCAATTACAATAATAAACACAGTGCAACATCCAACTATGTATTGAGACTGTTAACACTATCAGGTGGAAAATGACAAATACTACCAACACCAGTTGAACCCGGGATTCGAACCAGTGACCCTGCAATCACCATCTGCATTGTAGGCGGGATGCTTAACCACTGGGCTATGGAGCCTCCCAAAGATTATGCTAAGCAGAGAGACTTTTCTCAAAGAATATTCTGTGTATGTAGTATTGATGTTGAACTTTATCAAAATCAATTACAATAATAAACACAGTGCAACATCCAACTATGTATTGAGACTGTTAACACTACCAGGTGGAAAATGACAAATACTACGAACACCAGTTGAACCTGGGATTCAGAACCAGTGACCCTGCTATCACCATCTGCATTGTAGGCGGGATACTTAACCACTGGGCTATGGAGCCTCCCAAAGATTATGCTAAGCAGAGAGACTTTTCTCAAAGAATATTCTGTGTATGTAGTATTGATGTTGAACTTTATCAAAATCAATTACAATAATAAACACAGTGCAACATCCAACTATGTATTGAGACTGTTAACACTACCAGGTGGAAAATGACAAATACTACAAACACCAGTTGAACCTGGGATTCGAACCAGTGACGCTGCAATCACCATCTGCATTGTAGGCGGGATGCTTAACCACTGGGCTATGGAGCCTCCCAAAGATTATGCTAAGCAGAGAGACTTTTCTCAAAGAATATTCTGTGTATGTAGTATTGATGTTGAACTTTATCAAAATCAATTACAATAATAAACACAGTGCAACATCCAACTATGTATTGAGACTGTTAACACTACCAGGTGGAAAATGACAAATACTACAAACACCAGTTGAACCTGGGATTCGAACCAGTGACCCTGCAATCACCATCTGCATTGTAGGCGGGATACTTAACCACTGGGCTATGGAGCCTCCCAAAGATTATGCTAAGCAGAGAGACTTTTCTCAAAGAATATTCTGTGTATGTAGTATTGATGTTGAACTTTATCAAAATCAATTACAATAATAAACACAGTGCAACATCCAACTATGTATTGAGACTGTTAACACTACCAGGTGGAAAATGACAAATACTACAAACACCAGTTGAACCTGGGATTTGAACCAGTGACCCTGCAATCACCATCTGCATTGTAGGCGGGATGCTTAACCACTGGGCTATGGAGCCTCCCAAAGATTATGCTAAGCAGAGAGACTTTTCTCAAAGAATATTCTGTGTATGTAGTATTGATGTTGAACTTTATCAAAATCAATTACAATAATAAACACATTGCAACATCCAACTATGTATTGAGACTGTTAACACTACCAGGTGGAAAATGACAAATACTACAAACACCAGTTGAACCTGGGATTCGAACCAGTGACCCTGCAATCACCATCTGCATTGTAGGCGGGATACTTAACCACTGGGCTATGGAGCCTCCCAAAGATTATGCTAAGCAGAGAGACTTTTCTCAAAGAATATTCTGTGTATGTAGTATTGATGTTGAACTTTATCAAAATCAATTACAATAATAAACACAGTGCAACATCCAACTATGTATTGAGACTGTTAACACTACCAGGTGGAAAATGACAAATACTACAAACACCAGTTGAACCTGGGATTCGAACCAGTGACCCTGCAATCACCATCTGCATTGTAAGCGGGATACTTAACCACTGGGCTATGGAGCCTCCCAAAGATTATGCTAAGCAGAGAGACTTTTCTCAAAGAATATTCTGTGTATGTAGTATTGATGTTGAACTTTATCAAAATCAATTACAATAATAAACACAGTGCAACATCCAACTATGTATTGAGACTGTTAACACTACCAGGTGGAAAATGACAAATACTACAAACACCAGTTGAACCTGGGATTCGCACCAGTGTCCCTGCAATCACCATCTGCATTGTAGGCGGGATGCTTAACCACTGGGCTATGGAGCCTCCCAAAGATTATGCTAAGCAGAGAGACTTTTCTCAAAGAATATTCTGTGTATGTAGTATTGATGTTGAACTTTATCAAAATCAATTACAATAATAAACACAGTGCAACATCCAACTATGTATTGAGACTGTTAACACTACCAGGTGGAAAATGACAAATACTACAAACACCAGTTGAACCTGGGATTCGAACCAGTGACCCTGCAATCACCATCTGCATTGTAGGCGGGATGCTTAACCACTGGGCTATGGAGCCTCCCAAAGATTATGCTAAGCAGAGAGACTTTTCTCAAAGAATATTCTGTGTATGTAGTATTGATGTTGAACTTTATCAAAATCAATTACAATAATAAACACAGTGCAACATCCAACTATGTATTGAGACTGTTAACACTACCAGGTGGAAAATGACAAATACTACAAACACCAGTTGAACCTGGGATTCGAACCAGTGACCCTGCAATCACCATCTGCATTGTAGGCGGGATACTTAACCACTGGGCTATGGAGCCTCCCAAAGATTATGCTAAGCAGAGAGACTTTTCTCAAAGAATATTCTGTGTATGTAGTATTGATGTTGAACTTTATCAAAATCAATTACAATAATAAACACAGTGCAACATCCAACTATGTATTGAGACTGTTAACACTACCAGGTGGAAAATGACAAATACTACAAACACCAGTTGAACCTGGGATTCGAACCAGTGACCCTGCAATCACCATCTGCATTGTAGGCGGGATGCTTAACCACTGGGCTATGGAGCCTCCCAAAGATTATGCTAAGCAGAGAGACTTTTCTCAAAGAATATTCTGTGTATGTAGTATTGATGTTGAACTTTATCAAAATCAATTACAATAATAAACACAGTGCAACATCCAACTATGTATTGAGACTGTTAACACTACCAGGTGGAAAATGACAAATACTACAAACACCAGTTGAACCTGGGATTCGAACCAGTGAAACTACAATCACCATCTGCATTGTAGGTGGGATGCTTAACCACTGGGCTACGGAGCCTCCCAAAAATTATGCTAAGCAGAGAGACTTTTCTCAAAGAATATTCTGTGTATGTAGTATTGATGTTGAACTTTATCAAAATCAATTACAATAATAAACACAGTGCAACATCCAACTATGTATTGAGACTGTTAACACTATCAGGTGGAAAATGACAAATACTACCAACACAAGTTGAACCCGGGATTCGAACCAGTGACCCTGCAATCACCATCTGCATTGTAGGCGGGATGCTTAACCACTGGGCTATGGAGCCTCCCAAAGATTATGCTAAGCAGAGAGACTTTTCTCAAAGAATATTCTGTGTATGTAGTATTGATGTTGAACTTTATCAAAATCAATTACAATAATAAACACAGTGCAACATCCAACTATGTATTGAGACTGTTAACACTACCAGGTGGAAAATGACAAATACTACGAACACCAGTTGAACCTGGGATTCAGAACCAGTGACCCTGCTATCACCATCTGCATTGTAGGCGGGATACTTAACCACTGGGCTATGGAGCCTCCCAAAGATTATGCTAAGCAGAGAGACTTTTCTCAAAGAATATTCTGTGTATGTAGTATTGATGTTGAACTTTATCAAAATCAATTACAATAATAAACACAGTGCAACATCCAACTATGTATTGAGACTGTTAACACTACCAGGTGGAAAATGACAAATACTACAAACACCAGTTGAACCTGGGATTCGAACCAGTGACCCTGCAATCACCATCTGCATTGTAGGCGGGATGCTTAACCACTGGGCTATGGAGCCTCCCAAAGATTATGCTAAGCAGAGAGACTTTTCTCAAAGAATATTCTGTGTATGTAGTATTGATGTTGAACTTTATCAAAATCAATTACAATAATAAACACAGTGCAACATCCAACTATGTATTGAGACTGTTAACACTACCAGGTGGAAAATGACAAATACTACAAACACCAGTTGAACCTGGGATTTGAACCAGTGACCCTGCAATCACCATCTGCATTGTAGGCGGGATGCTTAACCACTGGGCTACGGAGCCTCCCAAAAATTATGCTAAGCAGAGAGACTTTTCTCAAAGAATATTCTGTGTATGTAGTATTGATGTTGAACTTTATCAAAATCAATTACAATAATAAACACAGTGCAACATCCAACTATGTATTGAGACTGTTAACACTATCAGGTGGAAAATGACAAATACTACCAACACCAGTTGAACCCGGGATTCGAACCAGTGACCCTGCAATCACCATCTGCCTTGTAGGCGGGATGCTTAACCACTGGGCTATGGAGCCTCCCAAAGATTATGCTAAGCAGAGAGACTTTTCTCAAAGAATATTCTGTGTATGTAGTATTGATGTTGAACTTTATCAAAATCAATTACAATAATAAACACAGTGCAACATCCAACTATGTATTGAGACTGTTAACACTACCAGGTGGAAAATGACAAATACTACAAACACCAGTTGAACCTGGGATTCGAACCAGTGACCCTGCAATCACCATCTGCATTGTAGGCGGGATGCTTAACCACTGGGCTATGGAGCCTCCCAAAGATTATGCTAAGCAGAGAGACTTTTCTCAAAGAATATTCTGTGTATGTAGTATTGATGTTGAACTTTATCAAAATCAATTACAATAATAAACACAGTGCAACATCCAACTATGTATTGAGACTGTTAACACTACCAGGTGGAAAATGACAAATACTACAAACACCAGTTGAACCTGGGATTCGAACCAGTGACCCTGCAATCACCATCTGCATTGTAGGCGGGATACTTAACCACTGGGCTATGGAGCCTCCCAAAGATTATGCTAAGCAGAGAGACTTTTCTCAAAGAATATTCTGTGTATGTAGTATTGATGTTGAACTTTATCAAAATCAATTACAATAATAAACACAGTGCAACATCCAACTATGTATTGAGACTGTTAACACTACCAGGTGGAAAATGACAAATACTACAAACACCAGTTGAACCTGGGATTTGAACCAGTGACCCTGCAATCACCATCTGCATTGTAGGCGGGATGCTTAACCACTGGGCTATGGAGCCTCCCAAAGATTATGCTAAGCAGAGAGACTTTTCTCAAAGAATATTCTGTGTATGTAGTATTGATGTTGAACTTTATCAAAATCAATTACAATAATAAACACAGTGCAACATCCAACTATGTATTGAGACTGTTAACACTACCAGGTGGAAAATGACAAATACTACAAACACCAGTTGAACCTGGGATTCGAACCAGTGAAACTACAATCACCATCTGCATTGTAGGTGGGATGCTTAACCACTGGGCTACGGAGCCTCCCAAAAATTATGCTAAGCAGAGAGACTTTTCTCAAAGAATATTCTGTGTATGTAGTATTGATGTTGAACTTTATCAAAATCAATTACAATAATAAACACAGTGCAACATCCAACTATGTATTGAGACTGTTAACACTATCAGGTGGAAAATGACAAATACTACCAACACCAGTTGAACCCGGGATTCGAACCAGTGACCCTGCAATCACCATCTGCATTGTAGGCGGGATGCTTAACCACTGGGCTATGGAGCCTCCCAAAGATTATGCTAAGCAGAGAGACTTTTCTCAAAGAATATTCTGTGTATGTAGTATTGATGTTGAACTTTATCAAAATCAATTACAATAATAAACACAGTGCAACATCCAACTATGTATTGAGACTGTTAACACTACCAGGTGGAAAATGACAAATACTACGAACACCAGTTGAACCTGGGATTCAGAACCAGTGACCCTGCTATCACCATCTGCATTGTAGGCGGGATACTTAACCACTGGGCTATGGAGCCTCCCAAAGATTATGCTAAGCAGAGAGACTTTTCTCAAAGAATATTCTGTGTATGTAGTATTGATGTTGAACTTTATCAAAATCAATTACAATAATAAACACAGTGCAACATCCAACTATGTATTGAGACTGTTAACACTACCAGGTGGAAAATGACAAATACTACAAACACCAGTTGAACCTGGGATTCGAACCAGTGACGCTGCAATCACCATCTGCATTGTAGGCGGGATGCTTAACCACTGGGCTATGGAGCCTCCCAAAGATTATGCTAAGCAGAGAGACTTTTCTCAAAGAATATTCTGTGTATGTAGTATTGATGTTGAACTTTATCAAAATCAATTACAATAATAAACACAGTGCAACATCCAACTATGTATTGAGACTGTTAACACTACCAGGTGGAAAATGACAAATACTACAAACACCAGTTGAACCTGGGATTCGAACCAGTGACCCTGCAATCACCATCTGCATTGTAGGCGGGATACTTAACCACTGGGCTATGGAGCCTCCCAAAGATTATGCTAAGCAGAGAGACTTTTCTCAAAGAATATTCTGTGTATGTAGTATTGATGTTGAACTTTATCAAAATCAATTACAATAATAAACACAGTGCAACATCCAACTATGTATTGAGACTGTTAACACTACCAGGTGGAAAATGACAAATACTACAAACACCAGTTGAACCTGGGATTTGAACCAGTGACCCTGCAATCACCATCTGCATTGTAGGCGGGATGCTTAACCACTGGGCTATGGAGCCTCCCAAAGATTATGCTAAGCAGAGAGACTTTTCTCAAAGAATATTCTGTGTATGTAGTATTGATGTTGAACTTTATCAAAATCAATTACAATAATAAACACAGTGCAACATCCAACTATGTATTGAGACTGTTAACACTACCAGGTGGAAAATGACAAATACTACAAACACCAGTTGAACCTGGGATTCGAACCAGTGACCCTGCAATCACCATCTGCATTGTAGGCGGGATACTTAACCACTGGGCTATGGAGCCTCCCAAAGATTATGCTAAGCAGAGAGACTTTTCTCAAAGAATATTCTGTGTATGTAGTATTGATGTTGAACTTTATCAAAATCAATTACAATAATAAACACAGTGCAACATCCAACTATGTATTGAGACTGTTAACACTACCAGGTGGAAAATGACAAATACTACAAACACCAGTTGAACCTGGGATTCGAACCAGTGACCCTGCAATCACCATCTGCATTGTAAGCGGGATACTTAACCACTGGGCTATGGAGCCTCCCAAAGATTATGCTAAGCAGAGAGACTTTTCTCAAAGAATATTCTGTGTATGTAGTATTGATGTTGAACTTTATCAAAATCAATTACAATAATAAACACAGTGCAACATCCAACTATGTATTGAGACTGTTAACACTACCAGGTGGAAAATGACAAATACTACAAACACCAGTTGAACCTGGGATTCGCACCAGTGTCCCTGCAATCACCATCTGCATTGTAGGCGGGATGCTTAACCACTGGGCTATGGAGCCTCCCAAAGATTATGCTAAGCAGAGAGACTTTTCTCAAAGAATATTCTGTGTATGTAGTATTGATGTTGAACTTTATCAAAATCAATTACAATAATAAACAGTGCAACATCCAACTATGTATTGAGACTGTTAACACTACCAGGTGGAAAATGACAAATACTACAAACACCAGTTGAACCTGGGATTCGAACCAGTGAAACTACAATCACCATCTGCATTGTAGGTGGGATGCTTAACCACTGGGCTACGGAGCCTCCCAAAGATTATGCTAAGCAGAGAGACTTTTCTCAAAGAATATTCTGTGTATGTAGTATTGATGTTGAACTTTATCAAAATCAATTACAATAATAAACACAGTGCAACATCCAACTATGTATTGAGACTGTTAACACTATCAGGTGGAAAATTACAAATACTACCAACACCAGTTGAACCTGGGATTCGAACCAGTGACCCTGCAATCACCATCTGCATTGTAGGCGGGATGCTTAACCACTGGGCTATGGAGCCTCCCAAAGATTATGCTAAGCAGAGAGACTTTTCTCAAAGAATATTCTGTGTATGTAGTATTGATGTTGAACTTTATCAAAATCAATTACAATAATAAACACAGTGCAACATCCAACTATGTATTGAGACTGTTAACACTACCAGGTGGAAAATGACAAATACTACAAACACCAGTTGAACCTGGGATTCGAACCAGTGACCCTGCAATCACCATCTGCATTGTAGGCGGGATATTTAACCACTGGGCTATGGAGCCTCCCAAAGATTATGCTAAGCAGAGAGACTTTTCTCAAAGAATATTCTGTGTATGTAGTATTGATGTTGAACTTTATCAAAATCAATTACAATAATAAACACAGTGCAACATCCAACTATGTATTGAGACTGTTAACACTACCAGGTGGAAAATGACAAATACTACAAACACCAGTTGAACCCGGGATTCGAACCAGTGACCCTGCAATCACCATCTGCATTGTAGGCGGGATACTTAACCACTGGGCTATGGAGCCTCCCAAAGATTATGCTAAGCAGAGAGACTTTTCTCAAAGAATATTCTGTGTATGTAGTATTGATGTTGAACTTTATCAAAATCAATTACAATAATAAACACAGTGCAACATCCAACTATGTATTGAGACTGTTAACACTACCAGGTGGAAAATGACAAATACTACAAACACCAGTTGAACCTGGGATTCGAACCAGTGACCCTGCAATCACCATCTGCATTGTAGGCGGGATGCTTAACCACTGGGCTATGGAGCCTCCCAAAGATTATGCTAAGCAGAGAGACTTTTCTCAAAGAATATTCTGTGTATGTAGTATTGATGTTGAACTTTATCAAAATCAATTACAATAATAAACACAGTGCAACATCCAACTATGTATTGAGACTGTTAACACTACCAGGTGGAAAATGACAAATACTACAAACACCAGTTGAACCTGGGATTCGAACCAGTGAAACTACAATCACCATCTGCATTGTAGGTGGGATGCTTAACCACTGGGCTACGGAGCCTCCCAAAAATTATGCTAAGCAGAGAGACTTTTCTCAAAGAATATTCTGTGTATGTAGTATTGATGTTGAACTTTATCAAAATCAATTACAATAATAAACACAGTGCAACATCCAACTATGTATTGAGACTGTTAACACTATCAGGTGGAAAATGACAAATACTACCAACACCAGTTGAACCCGGGATTCGAACCAGTGACCCTGCAATCACCATCTGCATTGTAGGCGGGATGCTTAACCACTGGGCTATGGAGCCTCCCAAAGATTATGCTAAGCAGAGAGACTTTTCTCAAAGAATATTCTGTGTATGTAGTATTGATGTTGAACTTTATCAAAATCAATTACAATAATAAACACAGTGCAACATCCAACTATGTATTGAGACTGTTAACACTACCAGGTGGAAAATGACAAATACTACGAACACCAGTTGAACCTGGGATTCAGAACCAGTGACCCTGCTATCACCATCTGCATTGTAGGCGGGATACTTAACCACTGGGCTATGGAGCCTCCCAAAGATTATGCTAAGCAGAGAGACTTTTCTCAAAGAATATTCTGTGTATGTAGTATTGATGTTGAACTTTATCAAAATCAATTACAATAATAAACACAGTGCAACATCCAACTATGTATTGAGACTGTTAACACTACCAGGTGGAAAATGACAAATACTACAAACACCAGTTGAACCTGGGATTCGAACCAGTGACGCTGCAATCACCATCTGCATTGTAGGCGGGATGCTTAACCACTGGGCTATGGAGCCTCCCAAAGATTATGCTAAGCAGAGAGACTTTTCTCAAAGAATATTCTGTGTATGTAGTATTGATGTTGAACTTTATCAAAATCAATTACAATAATAAACACAGTGCAACATCCAACTATGTATTGAGACTGTTAACACTACCAGGTGGAAAATGACAAATACTACAAACACCAGTTGAACCTGGGATTCGAACCAGTGACCCTGCAATCACCATCTGCATTGTAGGCGGGATACTTAACCACTGGGCTATGGAGCCTCCCAAAGATTATGCTAAGCAGAGAGACTTTTCTCAAAGAATATTCTGTGTATGTAGTATTGATGTTGAACTTTATCAAAATCAATTACAATAATAAACACAGTGCAACATCCAACTATGTATTGAGACTGTTAACACTACCAGGTGGAAAATGACAAATACTACAAACACCAGTTGAACCTGGGATTTGAACCAGTGACCCTGCAATCACCATCTGCATTGTAGGCGGGATGTTTAACCACTGGGCTATGGAGCCTCCCAAAGATTATGCTAAGCAGAGAGACTTTTCTCAAAGAATATTCTGTGTATGTAGTATTGATGTTGAACTTTATCAAAATCAATTACAATAATAAACACAGTGCAACATCCAACTATGTATTGAGACTGTTAACACTACCAGGTGGAAAATGACAAATACTACAAACACCAGTTGAACCTGGGATTCGAACCAGTGACCCTGCAATCACCATCTGCATTGTAGGCGGGATACTTAACCACTGGGCTATGGAGCCTCCCAAAGATTATGCTAAGCAGAGAGACTTTTCTCAAAGAATATTCTGTGTATGTAGTATTGATGTTGAACTTTATCAAAATCAATTACAATAATAAACACAGTGCAACATCCAACTATGTATTGAGACTGTTAACACTACCAGGTGGAAAATGACAAATACTACAAACACCAGTTGAACCTGGGATTCGAACCAGTGACCCTGCAATCACCATCTGCATTGTAAGCGGGATACTTAACCACTGGGCTATGGAGCCTCCCAAAGATTATGCTAAGCAGAGAGACTTTTCTCAAAGAATATTCTGTGTATGTAGTATTGATGTTGAACTTTATCAAAATCAATTACAATAATAAACACAGTGCAACATCCAACTATGTATTGAGACTGTTAACACTACCAGGTGGAAAATGACAAATACTACAAACACCAGTTGAACCTGGGATTCGCACCAGTGTCCCTGCAATCACCATCTGCATTGTAGGCGGGATGCTTAACCACTGGGCTATGGAGCCTCCCAAAGATTATGCTAAGCAGAGAGACTTTTCTCAAAGAATATTCTGTGTATGTAGTATTGATGTTGAACTTTATCAAAATCAATTACAATAATAAACACAGTGCAACATCCAACTATGTATTGAGACTGTTAACACTACCAGGTGGAAAATGACAAATACTACAAACACCAGTTGAACCTGGGATTCGAACCAGTGAAACTACAATCACCATCTGCATTGTAGGTGGGATGCTTAACCACTGGGCTACGGAGCCTCCCAAAGATTATGCTAAGCAGAGAGACTTTTCTCAAAGAATATTCTGTGTATGTAGTATTGATGTTGAACTTTATCAAAATCAATTACAATAATAAACACAGTGCAACATCCAACTATGTATTGAGACTGTTAACACTATCAGGTGGAAAATTACAAATACTACCAACACCAGTTGAACCTGGGATTCGAACCAGTGACCCTGCAATCACCATCTGCATTGTAGGCGGGATGCTTAACCACTGGGCTATGGAGCCTCCCAAAGATTATGCTAAGCAGAGAGACTTTTCTCAAAGAATATTCTGTGTATGTAGTATTGATGTTGAACTTTATCAAAATCAATTACAATAATAAACACAGTGCAACATCCAACTATGTATTGAGACTGTTAACACTACCAGGTGGAAAATGACAAATACTACAAACACCAGTTGAACCTGGGATTCGAACCAGTGACCCTGCAATCACCATCTGCATTGTAGGCGGGATATTTAACCACTGGGCTATGGAGCCTCCCAAAGATTATGCTAAGCAGAGAGACTTTTCTCAAAGAATATTCTGTGTATGTAGTATTGATGTTGAACTTTATCAAAATCAATTACAATAATAAACACAGTGCAACATCCAACTATGTATTGAGACTGTTAACACTACCAGGTGGAAAATGACAAATACTACAAACACCAGTTGAACCCGGGATTCGAACCAGTGACCCTGCAATCACCATCTGCATTGTAGGCGGGATACTTAACCACTGGGCTATGGAGCCTCCCAAAGATTATGCTAAGCAGAGAGACTTTTCTCAAAGAATATTCTGTGTATGTAGTATTGATGTTGAACTTTATCAAAATCAATTACAATAATAAACACAGTGCAACATCCAACTATGTATTGAGACTGTTAACACTACCAGGTGGAAAATGACAAATACTACAAACACCAGTTGAACCTGGGATTCGAACCAGTGACCCTGCAATCACCATCTGCATTGTAGGCGGTATACTTAACCACTGGGCTATGGAGCCTCCCAAAGATTATGCTAAGCAGAGAGACTTTTCTCAAAGAATATTCTGTGTATGTAGTATTGATGTTGAACTTTATCAAAATCAATTACAATAATAAACACAGTGCAACATCCAACTATGTATTGAGACTGTTAACACTACCAGGTGGAAAATGACAAATACTACAAACACCAGTTGAACCTGGGATTCGAACCAGTGACCCTGCAATCACCATCTGCATTGTAGGCGGGATGCTTAACCACTGGGCTATGGAGCCTCCCAAAGATTATGCTAAGCAGAGAGACTTTTCTCAAAGAATATTCTGTGTATGTAGTATTGATGTTGAACTTTATCAAAATCAATTACAATAATAAACACAGTGCAACATCCAACTATGTATTGAGACTGTTAACACTACCAGGTGGAAAATGACAAATACTACAAACACCAGTTGAACCTGGGATTCGAACCAGTGAAACTACAATCACCATCTGCATTGTAGGTGGGATGCTTAACCACTGGGCTACGGAGCCTCCCAAAAATTATGCTAAGCAGAGAGACTTTTCTCAAAGAATATTCTGTGTATGTAGTATTGATGTTGAACTTTATCAAAATCAATTACAATAATAAACACAGTGCAACATCCAACTATGTATTGAGACTGTTAACACTATCAGGTGGAAAATGACAAATACTACCAACACCAGTTGAACCCGGGATTCGAACCAGTGACCCTGCAATCACCATCTGCATTGTAGGCGGGATGCTTAACCACTGGGCTATGGAGCCTCCCAAAGATTATGCTAAGCAGAGAGACTTTTCTCAAAGAATATTCTGTGTATGTAGTATTGATGTTGAACTTTATCAAAATCAATTACAATAATAAACACAGTGCAACATCCAACTATGTATTGAGACTGTTAACACTACCAGGTGGAAAATGACAAATACTACGAACACCAGTTGAACCTGGGATTCAGAACCAGTGACCCTGCTATCACCATCTGCATTGTAGGCGGGATACTTAACCACTGGGCTATGGAGCCTCCCAAAGATTATGCTAAGCAGAGAGACTTTTCTCAAAGAATATTCTGTGTATGTAGTATTGATGTTGAACTTTATCAAAATCAATTACAATAATAAACACAGTGCAACATCCAACTATGTATTGAGACTGTTAACACTACCAGGTGGAAAATGACAAATACTACAAACACCAGTTGAACCTGGGATTCGAACCAGTGACCTTGCAATCAACCATCTGCATTGTAGGCGGGATGCTTAACCACTGGGCTATGGATCCTCCCAAAGATTATGCTAAGCATAGAGACTTTTCTCAAAGAATATTCTGTGTATGTAGTATTGATGTTGAACTTTATCAAAATCAATTACAATAATAAACACAGTGCAACATCCAACTATGTATTGAGACTGTTAACACTACCAGGTGGAAAATGACAAATACTACAAACACCAGTTGAACCTGGGATTCGAACCAGTGACCCTGCAATCACCATCTGCATTGTAGGCGGGATACTTAACCACTGGGCTATGGAGCCTCCCAAAGATTATGCTAAGCAGAGAGACTTTTCTCAAAGAATATTCTGTGTATGTAGTATTGATGTTGAACTTTATCAAAATCAATTACAATAATAAACACAGTGCAACATCCAACTATGTATTGAGACTGTTAACACTACCAGGTGGAAAATGACAAATACTACAAACACCAGTTGAACCTGGGATTCGAACCAGTGACCCTGCAATCACCATCTGCATTGTAGGCGGGATGCTTAACCACTGGGCTATGGAGCCTCCCAAAGATTATGCTAAGCAGAGAGACTTTTCTCAAAGAATATTCTGTGTATGTAGTATTGATGTTGAACTTTATCAAAATCAATTACAATAATAAACACAGTGCAACATCCAACTATGTATTGAGACTGTTAACACTACCAGGTGGAAAATGACAAATACTACAAACACCAGTTGAACCCGGGATTCGAACCAGTGACCCTGCAATCACCATCTGCATTGTAGGCGGGATGCTTAACCACTGGGCTATGGAGCCTCCCAAAGATTATGCTAAGCAGAGGGACTTTTCTCAAAGAATATTCTGTGTATGTAGTATTGATGTTGAACTTTATCAAAATCAATTACAATAATAAACAGAGTGCAACATCCAACTATGTATTGAGACTGTTAACACTACCAGGTGGAAAATGACAAATACCAGTTGAACCTGGGATTCGAACCAGTGACCCTGCAATCACCATCTGCATTGTAGGCGGGATACTTAACCACTGGGCTATGGAGCCTCCCAAAGATTATGCTAAGCAGAGAGACTTTTCTCAAAGAATATTCTGTGTATGTAGTATTGATGTTGAACTTTATCAAAATCAATTACAATAATAAACACAGTGCAACATCCAACTATGTATTGAGACTGTTAACACTACCAGGTGGAAAATGACAAATACTACAAACACCAGTTGAACCTGGGATTCGAACCAGTGACCCTGCAATCACCATCTGCATTGTAGGCGGGATACTTAACCACTGGGCTATGGAGCCTCCCAAAGATTATGCTAAGCAGAGAGACTTTTCTCAAAGAATATTCTGTGTATGTAGTATTGATGTTGAACTTTATCAAAATCAATTACAATAATAAACACAGTGCAACATCCAACTATGTATTGAGACTGTTAACACTACCAGGTGGAAAATGACAAATACTACAAACACCAGTTGAACCTGGGATTCGAACCAGTGACCCTGCGATCACCATCTGCATTGTAGGTGGGATGCTTAACCACTGGGCTATGGAGCCTCCCAAAGATTATGCTAAGCAGAGAGACTTTTCTCAAAGAATATTCTGTGTATGTAGTATTGATGTTGAACTTTATCAAAATCAATTACAATAATAAACACAGTGCAACATCCAACTATGTATTGAGACTGTTAACACTACCAGGTGGAAAATGACAAATACTACAAACACCAGTTGAACCTGGGATTCGAACCAGTGACCCTGCAATCACCATCTGCATTGTAGGCGGGATGCTTAACCACTGGGCTATGGAGCCTCCCAAAGATTATGCTAAGCAGAGAGACTTTTCTCAAAGAATATTCTGTGTATGTAGTATTGATGTTGAACTTTATCAAAATCAATTACAATAATAAACACAGTGCAACATCCAACTATGTATTGAGACTGTTAACACTACCAGGTGGAAAATGACAAATACTACAAACACCAGTTGAACCTGGGATTCGAACCAGTGAAACTACAATCACCATCTGCATTGTAGGTGGGATGCTTAACCACTGGGCTACGGAGCCTCCCAAAGATTTTGCTAAGCAGAGAGACTTTTCTCAAAGAATATTCTGTGTATGTAGTATTGATGTTGAACTTTATCAAAATCAATTACAATAATAAACACAGTGCAACATCCAACTATGTATTGAGACTGTTAACACTACCAGGTGGAAAATGACAAATACTACAAACACCAGTTGAACCTGGGATTCGAACCAGTGACCCTGCAATCACCATCTGCATTGTAGGCGGGATACTTAACCACTGGGCTATGGAGCCTCCCAAAGATTATGCTAAGCAGAGAGACTTTTCTCAAAGAATATTCTGTGTATGTAGTATTGATGTTGAACTTTATCAAAATCAATTACAATAATAAACACAGTGCAACATCCAACTATGTATTGAGACTGTTAACACTACCAGGCGGAAAATGACAAATACTACAAACACCAGTTGAACCTGGGATTCGAACCAGTGACCCTGCAATCACCATCTGCATTGTAGGCGGGATGCTTAACCACTGGGCTATGGAGCCTCCCAAAGATTATGCTAAGCAGAGAGACTTTTCTCAAAGAATATTCTGTGTATGTAGTATTGATGTTGAACTTTACCAAAATCAATTACAATAATAAACACAGTGCAACATCCAACTATGTATTGAGACTGTTAACACTACCAGGTGGAAAATGACAAATACTACAAACACCAGTTGAACCTGGGATTTGAACCAGTGACCCTGCAATCACCATCTGCATTGTAGGTGGGATACTTAACCACTGGGCTATGGAGCCTCCCAAAGATTATGCTAAGCAGAGAGACTTTTCTCAAAGAATATTCTGTGTATGTAGTATTGATGTTGAACTTTATCAAAATCAATTACAATAATAAACACAGTGCAACATCCATCTATGTATTGAGACTGTTAACACTACCAGGTGGAAAATGACAAATACTACAAACACCAGTTGAACCTGGGATTCGAACCAGTGACCCTACAATCACCATCTGCATTGTAGGCGGGATGCTTAACCACTGGGCTATGGAGCCTCCCAAAGATTATGCTAAGCAGAGAGACTTTTCTCAAAGAATATTCTGTGTATGTAGTATTGATGTTGAACTTTATCAAAATCAATTACAATAATAAACACAGTGCAACATCCAACTATGTATTGAGACTGTTAACACTACCAGGTGGAAAATGACAAATACTACAAACACCAGTTGAACCTGGGATTCGAACCAGTGAAACTACAATCACCATCTGCATTGTAGGTGGGATGCTTAACCACTGGGCTACGGAGCCTCCCAAAGATTATGCTAAGCAGAGAGACTTTTCTCAAAGAATATTCTGTGTATGTAGTATTGATGTTGAACTTTATCAAAATCAATTACAATAATAAACACAGTGCAACATCCAACTATGTATTGAGACTGTTAACACTACCAGGTGGAAAATGACAAATACTACAAACACCAGTTGAACCTGGGATTCGAACCAGTGACCCTGCAATCACCATCTGCATTGTAGGCGGGATACTTAACCACTGGGCTATGGAGCCTCCCAAGGATTATGCTAAGCAGAGAGACTTTTCTCAAAGAATATTCTGTGTATGTAGTATTGATGTTGAACTTTATCAAAATCAATTACAATAATAAACACAGTGCAACATCCAACTATGTATTGAGACTGTTAACACTACCAGGTGGAAAATGACAAATACTACAAACACCAGTTGAACCTGGGATTCGAACCAGTGACCCTGCGATCACCATCTGCATTGTAGGTGGGATGCTTAACCACTGGGCTATGGAGCCTCCCAAAGATTATGCTAAGCAGAGAGACTTTTCTCAAAGAATATTCTGTGTATGTAGTATTGATGTTGAACTTTATCAAAATCAATTACAATAATAAACACAGTGCAACATCCAACTATGTATTGAGACTGTTAACACTACCAGGTGGAAAATGACAAATACTACAAACACCAGTTGAACCTGGGATTCGAACCAGTGACCCTGCAATCACCATCTGCATTGTAGGCGGGATGCTTAACCACTGGGCTATGGAGCCTCCCAAAGATTATGCTAAGCAGAGAGACTTTTCTCAAAGAATATTCTGTGTATGTAGTATTGATGTTGAACTTTATCAAAATCAATTACAATAATAAACACAGTGCAACATCCAACTATGTATTGAGACTGTTAACACTACCAGGTGGAAAATGACAAATACTACAAACACCAGTTGAACCTGGGATTCGAACCAGTGAAACTACAATCACCATCTGCATTGTAGGTGGGATGCTTAACCACTGGGCTACGGAGCCTCCCAAAGATTATGCTAAGCAGAGAGACTTTTCTCAAAGAATATTCTGTGTATGTAGTATTGATGTTGAACTTTATCAAAATCAATTACAATAATAAACACAGTGCAACATCCAACTATGTATTGAGACTGTTAACACTACCAGGTGGAAAATGACAAATACTACAAACACCAGTTGAACCTGGGATTCGAACCAGTGACCCTGCAATCACCATCTGCATTGTAGGCGGGATACTTAACCACTGGGCTATGGAGCCTCCCAAAGATTATGCTAAGCAGAGAGACTTTTCTCAAAGAATATTCTGTGTATGTAGTATTGATGTTGAACTTTATCAAAATCAATTACAATAATAAACACAGTGCAACATCCAACTATGTATTGAGACTGTTAACACTACCAGGCGGAAAATGACAAATACTACAAACACCAGTTGAACCTGGGATTCGAACCAGTGACCCTGCAATCACCATCTGCATTGTAGGCGGGATGCTTAACCACTGGGCTATGGAGCCTCCCAAAGATTATGCTAAGCAGAGAGACTTTTCTCAAAGAATATTCTGTGTATGTAGTATTGATGTTGAACTTTACCAAAATCAATTACAATAATAAACACAGTGCAACATCCAACTATGTATTGAGACTGTTAACACTACCAGGTGGAAAATGACAAATACTACAAACACCAGTTGAACCTGGGATTTGAACCAGTGACCCTGCAATCACCATCTGCATTGTAGGTGGGATACTTAACCACTGGGCTATGGAGCCTCCCAAAGATTAGGCTAAGCAGAGAGACTTTTCTCAAAGAATATTCTGTGTATGTAGTATTGATGTTGAACTTTATCAAAATCAATTACAATAATAAACACAGTGCAACATCCATCTATGTATTGAGACTGTTAACACTACCAGGTGGAAAATGACAAATACTACAAACACCAGTTGAACCTGGGATTCGAACCAGTGACCCTACAATCACCATCTGCATTGTAGGCGGGATGCTTAACCACTGGGCTATGGAGCCTCCCAAAGATTATGCTAAGCAGAGAGACTTTTCTCAAAGAATATTCTGTGTATGTAGTATTGATGTTGAACTTTATCAAAATCAATTACAATAATAAACACAGTGCAACATCCAACTATGTATTGAGACTGTTAACACTACCAGGTGGAAAATGACAAATACTACAAACACCAGTTGAACCTGGGATTCGAACCAGTGAAACTACAATCACCATCTGCATTGTAGGTGGGATGCTTAACCACTGGGCTACGGAGCCTCCCAAAGATTATGCTAAGCAGAGAGACTTTTCTCAAAGAATATTCTGTGTATGTAGTATTGATGTTGAACTTTATCAAAATCAATTACAATAATAAACACAGTGCAACATCCAACTATGTATTGAGACTGTTAACACTATCAGGTGGAAAATGACAAATACTACCAACACCAGTTGAACCCGGGATTCGAACCAGTGACCCTGCAATCACCATCTGCATTGTAGGCGGGATGCTTAACCACTGGGCTATGGAGCCTCCCAAAGATTATGCTAAGCAGAGAGACTTTTCTCAAAGAATATTCTGTGTATGTAGTATTGATGTTGAACTTTATCAAAATCAATTACAATAATAAACACAGTGCAACATCCAACTATGTATTGAGACTGTTAACACTACCAGGTGGAAAATGACAAATACTACAAACACCAGTTGAACCCGGGATTCGAACCAGTGACCCTGCAATCACCATCTGCATTGTAGGCGGGATACTTAACCACAGGGCTATGGAGCCTCCCAAAGATTATGCTAAGCAGAGAGACTTTTCTCAAAGAATATTCTGTGTATGTAGTATTGATGTTGAACTTTATCAAAATCAATTACAATAATAAACACAGTGCAACATCCAACTATGTATTGAGACTGTTAACACTACCAGGTGGAAAATGACAAATACTACAAACACCAGTTGAACCTGGGATTCGAACCAGTGACCCTGCAATCACCATCTGCATTGTAGGCGGGATACTTAACCACTGGGCTATGGAGCCTCCCAAAGATTATGCTAAGCAGAGAGACTTTTCTCAAAGAATATTCTGTGTATGTAGTATTGATGTTGAACTTTATCAAAATCAATTACAATAATAAACACAGTGCAACATCCAACTATGTATTGAGACTGTTAACACTACCAGGTGGAAAATGACAAATACTACAAACACCAGTTGAACCTGGGATTCGAACCAGTGACCCTGCAATCACCATCTGCATTGTAGGCGGGATACTTAACCACAGGGCTATGGAGCCTCCCAAAGATTATGCTAAGCAGAGAGACTTTTCTCAAAGAATATTCTGTGTATGTAGTATTGATGTTGAACTTTATCAAAATCAATTACAATAATAAACACAGTGCAACATCCAACTATGTATTGAGACTGTTAACACTACCAGGTGGAAAATGACAAATACTACAAACACCAGTTGAACCTGGGATTCGAACCAGTGACCCTGCAATCACCATCTGCATTGTAGGCGGGATACTTAACCACTGGGCTATGGAGCCTCCCAAAGATTATGCTAAGCAGAGAGACTTTTCTCAAAGAATATTCTGTGTATGTAGTATTGATGTTGAACTTTATCAAAATCAATTACAATAATAAACACAGTGCAACATCCAACTATGTATTGAGACTGTTAACACTACCAGGTGGAAAATGACAAATACTACAAACACCAGTTGAACCTGGGATTCGAACCAGTGACCCTGCAATCACCATCTGCATTGTAGGCGGGATACTTAACCACTGGGCTATGGAGCCTCCCAAAGATTATGCTAAGCAGAGAGACTTTTCTCAAAGAATATACTGTGTATGTAGTATTGATGTTGAACTTTATCAAAATCAATTACAATAATAAACACAGTGCAACATCCACCTATGTATTGAGACTGTTAACACTACCAGGTGGAAAATGACAAATACTACAAACACCAGTTGAACCTGGGATTCGAACCAGTGACCCTGCAATCACCATCTGCATTGTAGGCGGGATGCTTAACCACTGGGCTATGGAGCCTCCCAAAGATTATGCTAAGCAGAGAGACTTTTCTCAAAGAATATTCTGTGTATGTAGTATTGATGTTGAACTTTATCAAAATCAATTACAATAATAAACACAGTGCAACATCCAACTATGTATTGAGACTGTTAACACTACCAGGTGGAAAATGACAAATACTACAAACACCAGTTGAACCTGGGATTCGAACCAGTGACCCTGCAATCACCATCTGCATTGTAGGCGGGATACTTAACCACTGGGCTATGGAGCCTCCCAAAGATTATGCTAAGCAGAGAGACTTTTCTCAAAGAATATTCTGTGTATGTAGTATTGATGTTGAACTTTATCAAAATCAATTACAATAATAAACACAGTGCAACATCCAACTATGTATTGAGACTGTTAACACTACCAGGTGGAAAATGACAAATACTACAAACACCAGTTGAACCTGGGATTCGAACCAGTGACCCTGCAATCACCATCTGCATTGTAGGCGGGATGCTTAACCACTGGGCTATGGAGCCTCCCAAAGATTATGCTAAGCAGAGAGACTTTTCTCAAAGAATATTCTGTGTATGTAGTATTGATGTTGAACTTTATCAAAATCAATTACAATAATAAACACAGTGCAACATCCAACTATGTATTGAGACTGTTAACACTACCAGGTGGAAAATGACAAATACTACAAACACCAGTTGAACCTGTGATTCGAACCAGTGACCCTGCAATCACCATCTGCATTGTAGGCGGGATGCTTAACCACTGGGCTATGGAGCCTCCCAAAGATTATGCTAAGCAGAGAGACTTTTCTCAAAGAATATTCTGTGTATGTAGTATTGATGTTGAACTTTATCAAAATCAATTACAATAATAAACACAGTGCAACATCCAACTATGTATTGAGACTGTTAACACTACCAGGTGGAAAATGACAAATACTACAAACACCAGTTGAACCTGGGATTCGAACCAGTGAAACTACAATCACCATCTGCATTGTAGGTGGGATGCTTAACCACTGGGCTACGGAGCCTCCCAAAGATTATGCTAAGCAGAGAGACTTTTCTCAAAGAATATTCTGTGTATGTAGTATTGATGTTGAACTTTATCAAAATCAATTACAATAATAAACACAGTGCAACATCCAACTATGTATTGAGACTGTTAACACTACCAGGTGGAAAATGACAAATACTACAAACACCAGTTGAACCTGGGATTCGAACCAGTGACCCTGCAATCACCATCTGCATTGTAGGCGGGATACTTAACCACTGGGCTATGGAGCCTCCCAAAGATTATGCTAAGCAGAGAGACTTTTCTCAAAGAATATTCTGTGTATGTAGTATTGATGTTGAACTTTATCAAAATCAATTACAATAATAAACACAGTGCAACATCCAACTATGTATTGAGACTGTTAACACTACCAGGTGGAAAATGACAAATACTACAAACACCAGTTGAACCCGGGATTCGAACCAGTGACCCTGCAATCACCATCTGCATTGTAGGCGGGATACTTAACCACAGGGCTATGGAGCCTCCCAAAGATTATGCTAAGCAGAGAGACTTTTCTCAAAGAATATTCTGTGTATGTAGTATTGATGTTGAACTTTATCAAAATCAATTACAATAATAAACACAGTGCAACATCCAACTATGTATTGAGACTGTTAACACTACCAGGTGGAAAATGACAAATACTACAAACACCAGTTGAACCTGGGATTCGAACCAGTGACCCTGCAATCACCATCTGCATTGTAGGCGGGATACTTAACCACTGGGCTATGGAGCCTCCCAAAGATTATGCTAAGCAGAGAGACTTTTCTCAAAGAATATTCTGTGTATGTAGTATTGATGTTGAACTTTATCAAAATCAATTACAATAATAAACACAGTGCAACATCCAACTATGTATTGAGACTGTTAACACTACCAGGTGGAAAATGACAAACACTACAAACACCAGTTGAACCTGGGATTCGAACCAGTGACCCTGCAATCACCATCTGCATTGTAGGCGGGATACTTAACCACTGGGCTATGGAGCCTCCCAAAGATTATGCTAAGCAGAGAGACTTTTCTCAAAGAATATTCTGTGTATGTAGTATTGATGTTGAACTTTATCAAAATCAATTACAATAATAAACACAGTGCAACATCCAACTATGTATTGAGACTGTTAACACTACCAGGTGGAAAATGACAAATACTACAAACACCAGTTGAACCTGGGATTCGAACCAGTGACCCTGCAATCACCATCTGCATTGTAGGCGGGATACTTAACCACTGGGCTATGGAGCCTCCCAAAGATTATGCTAAGCAGAGAGACTTTTCTCAAAGAATATTCTGTGTATGTAGTATTGATGTTGAACTTTATCAAAATCAATTACAATAATAAACACAGTGCAACATCCAACTATGTATTGAGACTGTTAACACTACCAGGTGGAAAATAACAAATACTACAAACACCAGTTGAACCTGGGATTCGAACCAGTGACCCTGCAATCACCATCTGCATTGTAGGCGGGATACTTAACCACTGGGCTATGGAGCCTCCCAAAGATTATGCTAAGCAGAGAGACTTTTCTCAAAGAATATTCTGTGTATGTAGTATTGATGTTGAACTTTATCAAAATCAATTACAATAATAAACACAGTGCAACATCCAACTATGTATTGAGACTGTTAACACTACCAGGTGGAAAATGACAAATACTACAAACACCAGTTGAACCTGGGATTCGAACCAGTGAAACTACAATCACCATCTGCATTGTAGGTGGGATGCTTAACCACTGGGCTACGGAGCCTCCCAAAGATTATGCTAAGCAGAGAGACTTTTCTCAAAGAATATTCTGTGTATGTAGTATTGATGTTGAACTTTATCAAAATCAATTACAATAATAAACACAGTGCAACATCCAACTATGTATTGAGACTGTTAACACTATCAGGTGGAAAATGACAAATACTACCAACACCAGTTGAACCCGGGATTCGAACCAGTGACCCTGCAATCACCATCTGCATTGTAGGCGGGATGCTTAACCACTGGGCTATGGAGCCTCCCAAAGATTATGCTAAGCAGAGAGACTTTTCTCAAAGAATATTCTGTGTATGTAGTATTGATGTTGAACTTTATCAAAATCAATTACAATAATAAACACAGTGCAACATCCAACTATGTATTGAGACTGTTAACACTACCAGGTGGAAAATGACAAATACTACAAACACCAGTTGAACCCGGGATTCGAACCAGTGACCCTGCAATCACCATCTGCATTGTAGGCGGGATACTTAACCACAGGGCTATGGAGCCTCCCAAAGATTATGCTAAGCAGAGAGACTTTTCTCAAAGAATATTCTGTGTATGTAGTATTGATGTTGAACTTTATCAAAATCAATTACAATAATAAACACAGTGCAACATCCAACTATGTATTGAGACTGTTAACACTACCAGGTGGAAAATGACAAATACTACAAACACCAGTTGAACCTGGGATTCGAACCAGTGACCCTGCAATCACCATCTGCATTGTAGGCGGGATACTTAACCACTGGGCTATGGAGCCTCCCAAAGATTATGCTAAGCAGAGAGACTTTTCTCAAAGAATATTCTGTGTATGTAGTATTGATGTTGAACTTTATCAAAATCAATTACAATAATAAACACAGTGCAACATCCAACTATGTATTGAGACTGTTAACACTACCAGGTGGAAAATGACAAATACTACAAACACCAGTTGAACCTGGGATTCGAACCAGTGACCCTGCAATCACCATCTGCATTGTAGGCGGGATACTTAACCACTGGGCTATGGAGCCTCCCAAAGATTATGCTAAGCAGAGAGACTTTTCTCAAAGAATATTCTGTGTATGTAGTATTGATGTTGAACTTTATCAAAATCAATTACAATAATAAACACAGTGCAACATCCAACTATGTATTGAGACTGTTAACACTACCAGGTGGAAAATGACAAATACTACAAACACCAGTTGAACCTGGGATTCGAACCAGTGACCCTGCAATCACCATCTGCATTGTAGGCGGGATACTTAACCACTGGGCTATGGAGCCTCCCAAAGATTATGCTAAGCAGAGAGACTTTTCTCAAAGAATATTCTGTGTATGTAGTATTGATGTTGAACTTTATCAAAATCAATTACAATAATAAACACAGTGCAACATCCAACTATGTATTGAGACTGTTAACACTACCAGGTGGAAAATGACAAATACTACAAACACCAGTTGAACCTGGGATTCGAACCAGTGACCCTGCAATCACCATCTGCATTGTAGGCGGGATACTTAACCACTGGGCTATGGAGCCTCCCAAAGATTATGCTAAGCAGAGAGACTTTTCTCAAAGAATATTCTGTGTATGTAGTATTGATGTTGAACTTTATCAAAATCAATTACAATAATAAACACAGTGCAACATCCAACTATGTATTGAGACTGTTAACACTACCAGGTGGAAAATGACAAATACTACAAACACCAGTTGAACCCGGTATTCGAACCAGTGACCCTGCAATCACCATCTGCATTGTAGGCGGGATGCTTAACCACTGGGCTATGGAGCCTCCCAAAGATTATGCTAAGCTGAGAGACTTTTCTCAAAGAATATTCTGTGTATGTAGTATTGATGTTGAACTTTATCAAAATCAATTACAATAATAAACACAGTGCAACATCCAACTATGTATTGAGACTGTTAACACTACCAGGTGGAAAATGACAAATACTACAAACACCAGTTGAACCTGGGATTCGAACCAGTGAAACTACAATCACCATCTGCATTGTAGGTGGGATGCTTAACCACTGGGCTACGGAGCCTCCCAAAGATTATGCTAAGCAGAGAGACTTTTCTCAAAGAATATTCTGTGTATGTAGTATTGATGTTGAACTTTATCAAAATCAATTACAATAATAAACACAGTGCAACATCCAACTATGTATTGAGACTGTTAACACTATCAGGTGGAAAATGACAAATACTACCAACACCAGTTGAACCCGGGATTCGAACCAGTGACCCTGCAATCACCATCTGCATTGTAGGCGGGATGCTTAACCACTGGGCTATGGAGCCTCCCAAAGATTATGCTAAGCAGAGAGACTTTTCTCAAAGAATATTCTGTGTATGTAGTATTGATGTTGAACTTTATCAAAATCAATTACAATAATAAACACAGTGCAACATCCAACTATGTATTGAGACTGTTAACACTACCAGGTGGAAAATGACAAATACTACAAACACCAGTTGAACCCGGGATTCGAACCAGTGACCCTGCAATCACCATCTGCATTGTAGGCGGGATACTTAACCACAGGGCTATGGAGCCTCCCAAAGATTATGCTAAGCAGAGAGACTTTTCTCAAAGAATATTCTGTGTATGTAGTATTGATGTTGAACTTTATCAAAATCAATTACAATAATAAACACAGTGCAACATCCAACTATGTATTGAGACTGTTAACACTACCAGGTGGAAAATGACAAATACTACAAACACCAGTTGAACCTGGGATTCGAACCAGTGACCCTGCAATCACCATCTGCATTGTAGGCGGGATACTTAACCACTGGGCTATGGAGCCTCCCAAAGATTATGCTAAGCAGAGAGACTTTTCTCAAAGAATATTCTGTGTATGTAGTATTGATGTTGAACTTTATCAAAATCAATTACAATAATAAACACAGTGCAACATCCAACTATGTATTGAGACTGTTAACACTACCAGGTGGAAAATGACAAATACTACAAACACCAGTTGAACCTGGGATTCGAACCAGTGACCCTGCAATCACCATCTGCATTGTAGGCGGGATACTTAACCACTGGGCTATGGAGCCTCCCAAAGATTATGCTAAGCAGAGAGACTTTTCTCAAAGAATATTCTGTGTATGTAGTATTGATGTTGAACTTTATCAAAATCAATTACAATAATAAACACAGTGCAACATCCAACTATGTATTGAGACTGTTAACACTACCAGGTGGAAAATGACAAATACTACAAACACCAGTTGAACCTGGGATTCGAACCAGTGACCCTGCAATCACCATCTGCATTGTAGGCGGGATACTTAACCACTGGGCTATGGAGCCTCCCAAAGATTATGCTAAGCAGAGAGACTTTTCTCAAAGAATATTCTGTGTATGTAGTATTGATGTTGAACTTTATCAAAATCAATTACAATAATAAACACAGTGCAACATCCAACTATGTATTGAGACTGTTAACACTACCAGGTGGAAAATGACAAATACTACAAACACCAGTTGAACCTGGGATTCGAACCAGTGACCCTGCAATCACCATCTGCATTGTAGGCGGGATACTTAACCACTGGGCTATGGAGCCTCCCAAAGATTATGCTAAGCAGAGAGACTTTTCTCAAAGAATATTCTGTGTATGTAGTATTGATGTTGAACTTTATCAAAATCAATTACAATAATAAACACAGTGCAACATCCAACTATGTATTGAGACTGTTAACACTACCAGGTGGAAAATGACAAATACTACAAACACCAGTTGAACCCGGTATTCGAACCAGTGACCCTGCAATCACCATCTGCATTGTAGGCGGGATGCTTAACCACTGGGCTATGGAGCCTCCCAAAGATTATGCTAAGCTGAGAGACTTTTCTCAAAGAATATTCTGTGTATGTAGTATTGATGTTGAACTTTATCAAAATCAATTACAATAATAAACACAGTGCAACATCCAACTATGTATTGAGACTGTTAACACTACCAGGTGGAAAATGACAAATACTACAAACACCAGTTTAACCTGGGATTCGAACCAGTGAACCTGCAATCGCAATCTGCATTGTAGGCGGGATGCTTAACCACTTGGCTTTGGAGCCTCCCAAAGATTATGCTAAGCAGAGAGACTTTTCTCAAAGAATATTCTGTGTATGTAGTATTGATGTTGAACTTTATCAAAATCAATTACAATAATAAACACAGTGCAACATCCAACTATGTATTGAGACTGTTAACACTACCAGGTGGAAAATGACAAATACTACAAACACCAGTTGAACCTGGGATTCGAACCAGTGACCCTGCAATCACCATCTGCATTGTAGGCGGGATGCTTAACCACTGGGCTATGGAGCCTCCCAAAGATTATGCTAAGCAGAGAGACTTTTCTCAAAGAATATTCTGTGTATGTAGTATTGATGTTGAACTTTATCAAAATCAATTACAATAATAAACAGAGTGCAACATCCAACTATGTATTGAGACTGTTAACACTACCAGGTGGAAAATGACAAATACCAGTTGAACCTGGGATTCGAACCAGTGACCCTGCAATCACCATCTGCATTGTAGGCGGGATACTTAACCACTGGGCTATGGAGCCTCCCAAAGATTATGCTAAGCAGAGAGACTTTTCTCAAAGAATATTCTGTGTATGTAGTATTGATGTTGAACTTTATCAAAATCAATTACAATAATAAACACAGTGCAACATCCAACTATGTATTGAGACTGTTAACACTACCAGGTGGAAAATGACAAATACTACAAACACCAGTTGAACCTGGGATTCGAACCAGTGACCCTGCAATCACCATCTGCATTGTAGGCGGGATACTTAACCACTGGGCTATGGAGCCTCCCAAAGATTATGCTAAGCAGAGAGACTTTTCTCAAAGAATATTCTGTGTATGTAGTATTGATGTTGAACTTTATCAAAATCAATTACAATAATAAACACAGTGCAACATCCAACTATGTATTGAGACTGTTAACACTACCAGGTGGAAAATGACAAATACTACAAACACCAGTTGAACCTGGGATTCGAACCAGTGACCCTGCAATCACCATCTGCATTGTAGGCGGGATGCTTAACCACTGGGCTATGGAGCCTCCCAAAGATTATGCTAAGCAGAGAGACTTTTCTCAAAGAATATTCTGTGTATGTAGTATTGATGTTGAACTTTATCAAAATCAATTACAATAATAAACACAGTGCAACATCCAACTATGTATTGAGACTGTTAACACTACCAGGTGGAAAATGACAAATACTACAAACACCAGTTGAACCTGGGATTCGAACCAGTGACCCTGCAATCACCATCTGCATTGTAGGCGGGATGCTTAACCACTGGGCTATGGAGCCTCCCAAAGATTATGCTAAGCAGAGAGACTTTTCTCAAAGAATATTCTGTGTATGTAGTATTGATGTTGAACTTTATCAAAATCAATTACAATAATAAACACAGTGCAACATCCAACTATGTATTGAGACTGTTAACACTACCAGGTGGAAAATGACAAATACTACAAACACCAGTTGAACCTGGGATTCGAACCAGTGAAACTACAATCACCATCTGCATTGTAGGTGGGATGCTTAACCACTGGGCTACGGAGCCTCCCAAAGATTATGCTAAGCAGAGAGACTTTTCTCAAAGAATATTCTGTGTATGTAGTATTGATGTTGAACTTTATCAAAATCAATTACAATAATAAACACAGTGCAACATCCAACTATGTATTGAGACTGTTAACACTACCAGGTGGAAAATGACAAATACTACAAACACCAGTTGAACCTGGGATTCGAACCAGTGACCCTGCAATCACCATCTGCATTGTAGGCGGGATACTTAACCACTGGGCTATGGAGCCTCCCAAAGATTATGCTAAGCAGAGAGACTTTTCTCAAAGAATATTCTGTGTATGTAGTATTGATGTTGAACTTTATCAAAATCAATTACAATAATAAACACAGTGCAACATCCAACTATGTATTGAGACTGTTAACACTACCAGGTGGAAAATGACAAATACTACAAACACCAGTTGAACCTGGGATTCGAACCAGTGACCCTGCAATCACCATCTGCATTGTAGGCGGGATGCTTAACCACTGGGCTATGGAGCCTCCCAAAGATTATGCTAAGCAGAGAGACTTTTCTCAAAGAATATTCTGTGTATGTAGTATTGATGTTGAACTTTACCAAAATCAATTACAATAATAAACACAGTGCAACATCCAACTATGTATTGAGACTGTTAACACTACCAGGTGGAAAATGACAAATACTACAAACACCAGTTGAACCTGGGATTCGAACCAGTGACCCTGCAATCACCATCTGCATTGTAGGCGGGATGCTTAACCACTGGGCTATGGAGCCTCCCAAAGATTATGCTAAGCAGAGAGACTTTTCTCAAAGAATATTCTGTGTATGTAGTATTGATGTTGAACTTTATCAAAATCAATTACAATAATAAACACAGTGCAACATCCAACTATGTATTGAGACTGTTAACACTACCAGGTGGAAAATGACAAATACTACAAACACCAGTTGAACCTGGGATTCGAACCAGTGAAACTACAATCACCATCTGCATTGTAGGTGGGATGCTTAACCACTGGGCTACGGAGCCTCCCAAAGATTATGCTAAGCAGAGAGACTTTTCTCAAAGAATATTCTGTGTATGTAGTATTGATGTTGAACTTTATCAAAATCAATTACAATAATAAACACAGTGCAACATCCAACTATGTATTGAGACTGTTAACACTATCAGGTGGAAAATGACAAATACTACCAACACCAGTTGAACCCGGGATTCGAACCAGTGACCCTGCAATCACCATCTGCATTGTAGGCGGGATGCTTAACCACTGGGCTATGGAGCCTCCCAAAGATTATGCTAAGCAGAGAGACTTTTCTCAAAGAATATTCTGTGTATGTAGTATTGATGTTGAACTTTATCAAAATCAATTACAATAATAAACACAGTGCAACATCCAACTATGTATTGAGACTGTTAACACTACCAGGTGGAAAATGACAAATACTACAAACACCAGTTGAACCCGGGATTCGAACCAGTGACCCTGCAATCACCATCTGCATTGTAGGCGGGATACTTAACCACAGGGCTATGGAGCCTCCCAAAGATTATGCTAAGCAGAGAGACTTTTCTCAAAGAATATTCTGTGTATGTAGTATTGATGTTGAACTTTATCAAAATCAATTACAATAATAAACACAGTGCAACATCCAACTATGTATTGAGACTGTTAACACTACCAGGTGGAAAATGACAAATACTACAAACACCAGTTGAACCTGGGATTCGAACCAGTGACCCTGCAATCACCATCTGCATTGTAGGCGGGATACTTAACCACTGGGCTATGGAGCCTCCCAAAGATTATGCTAAGCAGAGAGACTTTTCTCAAAGAATATTCTGTGTATGTAGTATTGATGTTGAACTTTATCAAAATCAATTACAATAATAAACACAGTGCAACATCCAACTATGTATTGAGACTGTTAACACTACCAGGTGGAAAATGACAAATACTACAAACACCAGTTGAACCCGGTATTCGAACCAGTGACCCTGCAATCACCATCTGCATTGTAGGCGGGATGCTTAACCACTGGGCTATGGAGCCTCCCAAAGATTATGCTAAGCTGAGAGACTTTTCTCAAAGAATATTCTGTGTATGTAGTATTGATGTTGAACTTTATCAAAATCAATTACAATAATAAACACAGTGCAACATCCAACTATGTATTGAGACTGTTAACACTACCAGGTGGAAAATGACAAATACTACAAACACCAGTTTAACCTGGGATTCGAACCAGTGAACCTGCAATCGCAATCTGCATTGTAGGCGGGATGCTTAACCACTTGGCTTTGGAGCCTCCCAAAGATTATGCTAAGCAGAGAGACTTTTCTCAAAGAATATTCTGTGTATGTAGTATTGATGTTGAACTTTATCAAAATCAATTACAATAATAAACACAGTGCAACATCCAACTATGTATTGAGACTGTTAACACTACCAGGTGGAAAATGACAAATACTACAAACACCAGTTGAACCTGGGATTCGAACCAGTGACCCTGCAATCACCATCTGCATTGTAGGCGGGATACTTAACCACTGGGCTATGGAGCCTCCCAAAGATTATGCTAAGCTGAGAGACTTTTCTCAAAGAATATTCTGTGTATGTAGTATTGATGTTGAACTTTATCAAAATCAATTACAATAATAAACACAGTGCAACATCCAACTATGTATTGAGACTGTTAACACTACCAGGTGGAAAATGACAAATACTACAAACACCAGTTTAACCTGGGATTCGAACCAGTGAACCTGCAATCGCAATCTGCATTGTAGGCGGGATGCTTAACCACTTGGCTTTGGAGCCTCCCAAAGATTATGCTAAGCAGAGAGACTTTTCTCAAAGAATATTCTGTGTATGTAGTATTGATGTTGAACTTTATCAAAATCAATTACAATAATAAACACAGTGCAACATCCAACTATGTATTGAGACTGTTAACACTATCAGGTGGAAAATGACAAATACTACCAACACCAGTTGAACCCGGGATTCGAACCAGTGACCCTGCAATCACCATCTGCATTGTAGGCGGGATGCTTAACCACTGGGCTATGGAGCCTCCCAAAGATTATGCTAAGCAGAGAGACTTTTCTCAAAGAATATTCTGTGTATGTAGTATTGATGTTGAACTTTATCAAAATCAATTACAATAATAAACACAGTGCAACATCCAACTATGTATTGAGACTGTTAACACTACCAGGTGGAAAATGACAAATACTACAAACACCAGTTGAACCTGGGATTCGAACCAGTGACCCTGCAATCACCATCTGCATTGTAGGCGGGATACTTAACCACTGGGCTATGGAGCCTCCCAAAGATTATGCTAAGCAGAGAGACTTTTCTCAAAGAATATTCTGTGTATGTAGTATTGATGTTGAACTTTATCAAAATCAATTACAATAATAAACACAGTGCAACATCCAACTATGTATTGAGACTGTTAACACTACCAGGTGGAAAATGACAAATACTACAAACACCAGTTGAACCTGGGATTCGAACCAGTGACCCTGCAATCACCATCTGCATTGTAGGCGGGATACTTAACCACTGGGCTATGGAGCCTCCCAAAGATTATGCTAAGCAGAGAGACTTTTCTCAAAGAATATTCTGTGTATGTAGTATTGATGTTGAACTTTATCAAAATCAATTACAATAATAAACACAGTGCAACATCCAACTATGTATTGAGACTGTTAACACTACCAGGTGGAAAATGACAAATACTACAAACACCAGTTGAACCCGGGATTCGAACCAGTGACCCTGCAATCACCATCTGCATTGTAGGCGGGATGCTTAACCACTGGGCTATGGAGCCTCCCAAAGATTATGCTAAGCTGAGAGACTTTTCTCAAAGAATATTCTGTGTATGTAGTATTGATTTTGAACTTTATCAAAATCAATTACAATAATAAACACAGTGCAACATCCAACTATGTATTGAGACTGTTAACACTACCAGGTGGAAAATGACAAATACTACAAACACCAGTTTAACCTGGGATTCGAACCAGTGTACCTGCAATCGCAATCTGCATTGTAGGCGGGATGCTTAACCACTTAGCTTTGGAGCCTCCCAAAGATTATGCTAAGCAGAGAGACTTTTCTCAAAGAATATTCTGTGTATGTAGTATTGATGTTGAACTTTATCAAAATCAATTACAATAATAAACACAGTGCAACATCCAACTATGTATTGAGACTGTTAACACTACCAGGTGGAAAATGACAAATACTACAAACACCAGTTTAACCTGGGATTCGAACCAGTGAACCTGCAATCGCAATCTGCATTGTAGGCGGGATGCTTAACCACTTGGCTTTGGAGCCTCCCAAAGATTATGTTAAGCAGAGAGACTTTTCTCAAAGAATATTCTGTGTATGTAGTATTGATGTTGAACTTTATCAAAATCAATTACAATAATAAACACAGTGCAACATCCAACTATGTATTGAGACTGTTAACACTACCAGGTGGAAAATGACAAATACTACAAACACCAGTTGAACCTGGGATTCGAACCAGTGAAACTACAATCACCATCTGCATTGTAGGCGGGATGCTTAACCACTGGGCTACGGAGCCTCCCGAAGATTATGCTAAGCAGAGAGACTTTTCTCAAAGAATATTCTGTGTATGTAGTATTGATGTTGAACTTTATCAAAATCAATTACAATAATAAACACAGTGCAACACCCAACTATGTATTGAGACTGTTAACACTACCAGGTGGAAAATGACAAATACTACAAACACCAGTTGAACCTGGGATTTGAACCAGGGAACCTGCAATCACCATCTGCATTGTAGGCGGGATGCTTAACCACTGGGATATGGAGCCTCCCAAAGATTATGCTAAGCAGAGAGACTTTTCTCAAAGAATATTCTGTGTATGTAGTATTGATGTTGAACTTTATCAAAATCAATTACAATAATAAACACAGTGCAACATCCAGCTATGTATTGAGACTGTTAACACTATCAGGTGGAAAATGACAAATACTACAAACACCAGTTGAACCTGGGATTTGAACCAGTGACCCTGCAATCACCATCTGCATTGTAGGCAGGATGCTTAACCACTGGGCTATGGAGCCTCCCAAAGATTATGCTAAGCAGAGAGACTTTTCTCAAAGAATATTCTGTGTATGTAGTATTGATGTTGAACTTTATCAAAATCAATTACAATAATAAACACAGTGCAACATCCAACTATGTATTGAGACTGTTAACACTACCAGGTGGAAAATGACAAATACTACAAACACCAGTTGAACCTGGGATTCGAACCAGTGACCCTGCAATCACCATCTGCATTGTAGGCGGGATACTTAACCACTGGGCTATGGAGCCTCCCAAAGATTATGCTAAGCAGAGAGACTTTTCTCAAAGAATATTCTGTGTATGTAGTATTGATGTTGAACTTTATCAAAATCAATTACAATAATAAACACAGTGCAACATCCAACTATGTATTGAGACTGTTAACACTACCAGGTGGAAAATGACAAATACTACAAACACCAGTTGAACCTGGGATTCGCACCAGTGTCCCTGCAATCACCATCTGCATTGTAGGCGGGATGCTTAACCACTGGGCTATGGAGCCTCCCAAAGATTATGCTAAGCAGAGAGACTTTTCTCAAAGAATATTCTGTGTATGTAGTATTGATGTTGAACTTTATCAAAATCAATTACAATAATAAACACAGTGCAACATCCAACTATGTATTGAGACTGTTAACACTACCAGGTGGAAAATGACAAATACTACAAACACCAGTTGAACCTGGGATTCGAACCAGTGAAACTACAATCACCATCTGCATTGTAGGTGGGATGCTTAACCACTGGGCTACGGAGCCTCCCAAAGATTATGCTAAGCAGAGAGACTTTTCTCAAAGAATATTCTGTGTATGTAGTATTGATGTTGAACTTTATCAAAATCAATTACAATAATAAACACAGTGCAACATCCAACTATGTATTGAGACTGTTAACACTATCAGGTGGAAAATTACAAATACTACCAACACCAGTTGAACCTGGGATTCGAACCAGTGACCCTGCAATCACCATCTGCATTGTAGGCGGGATGCTTAACCACTGGGCTATGGAGCCTCCCAAAGATTATGCTAAGCAGAGAGACTTTTCTCAAAGAATATTCTGTGTATGTAGTATTGATGTTGAACTTTATCAAAATCAATTACAATAATAAACACAGTGCAACATCCAACTATGTATTGAGACTGTTAACACTACCAGGTGGAAAATGACAAATACTACAAACACCAGTTGAACCCGGGATTCAAACCAGTGACCCTGCAATCACCATCTGCATTGTAGGCGGGATACTTAACCACTGGGCTATGGAGCCTCCCAAAGATTATGCTAAGCAGAGAGACTTTTCTCAAAGAATATTCTGTGTATGTAGTATTGATGTTGAACTTTATCAAAATCAATTACAATAATAAACACAGTGCAACATCCAACTATGTATTGAGACTGTTAACACTACCAGGTGGAAAATGACAAATACTACAAACACCAGTTGAACCTGGGATTCGAACCAGTGACCCTGCAATCACCATCTGTATTGTAGGCGGGATACTTAACCACTGGGCTATGGAGCCTCCCAAAGATTATGCTAAGCAGAGAGACTTTTCTCAAAGAATATTCTGTGTATGTAGTATTGATGTTGAACTTTATCAAAATCAATTACAATAATAAACACAGTGCAACATCCAACTATGTATTGAGACTGTTAACACTACCAGGTGGAAAATGACAAATACTACAAACACCAGTTGAACCTGGGATTCGAACCAGTGACCCTACAATCACCATCTGCATTGTAGGCGGGATGCTTAACCACTGGGCTATGGAGCCTCCCAAAGATTATGCTAAGCAGAGAGACTTTTCTCAAAGAATATTCTGTGTATGTAGTATTGATGTTGAACTTTATCAAAATCAATTACAATAATAAACACAGTGCAACATCCAACTATGTATTGAGACTGTTAACACTACCAGGTGGAAAATGACAAATACTACAAACACCAGTTGAACCTGGGATTCGAACCAGTGACCCTGCAATCACCATCTGCATTGTAGGCGGGATACTTAACCACTGGGCTATGGAGCCTCCCAAAGATTATGCTAAGCAGAGAGACTTTTCTCAAAGAATATTCTGTGTATGTAGTATTGATGTTGAACTTTATCAAAATCAATTACAATAATAAACACAGTGCAACATCCAACTATGTATTGAGACTGTTAACACTACCAGGTGGAAAATGACAAATACTACAAACACCAGTTGAACCTGGGATTCGAACCAGTGACCCTGCAATCACCATCTGCATTGTAGGCGGGATGCTTAACCACTGGGCTATGGAGCCTCCCAAAGATTATGCTAAGCAGAGAGACTTTTCTCAAAGAATATTCTGTGTATGTAGTATTGATGTTGAACTTTATCAAAATCAATTACAATAATAAACACAGTGCAACATCCAACTATGTATTGAGACTGTAAACACTACCAGGTGGAAAATGACAAATACTACAAACACCAGTTGAACCTGGGATTCGAACCAGTGAAACTACAATCACCATCTGCATTGTAGGTGGGATGCTTAACCACTGGGCTACGGAGCCTCCCAAAAATTATGCTAAGCAGAGAGACTTTTCTCAAAGAATATTCTGTGTATGTAGTATTGATGTTGAACTTTATCAAAATCAATTACAATAATAAACACAGTGCAACATCCAACTATGTATTGAGACTGTTAACACTATCAGGTGGAAAATGACAAATACTACCAACACCAGTTGAACCCGGGATTCGAACCAGTGACCCTGCAATCACCATCTGCATTGTAGGCGGGATGCTTAACCACTGGGCTATGGAGCCTCCCAAAGATTATGCTAAGCAGAGAGACTTTTCTCAAAGAATATTCTGTGTATGTAGTATTGATGTTGAACTTTATCAAAATCAATTACAATAATAAACACAGTGCAACATCCAACTATGTATTGAGACTGTTAACAATACCAGGTGGAAAATGACAAATACTACAAACACCAGTTGAACCAGGGATTCGAACCGGTGACCCTGCAATCACCATCTGCATTGTAGGCGGGATGCTTAACCACTGGGCTATGGAGCCTCCCAAAGATTATGCTAAGCAGAGAGACTTTTCTCAAAGAATATTCTGTGTATGTAGTATTGATGTTGAACTTTATCAAAATCAATTACAATAATAAACACAGTGCAACATCCAACTATGTATTGAGACTGTTAACACTACCAGGTGGAAAATGACAAATACTACAAACACCAGTTGAACCTGGGATTTGAACCAGTGACCCTGCAATCACCATCTGCATTGTAGGCGGGATACTTAACCACTGGGCTATGGAGCCTCCCAAAGATTATGCTAAGCAGAGAGACTTTTCTCAAAGAATATTCTGTGTATGTAGTATTGATGTTGAACTTTATCAAAATCAATTACAATAATAAACACAGTGCAACATCCAACCATGTATTGAGACTGTTAACAATACCAGGTGGAAAATGACAAATACTACAAACACCAGTTGAACCAGGGATTCGAACCGGTGACCCTGCAATCACCATCTACATTGTAGGCGGGATGCTTAACCACTGGGCTATGGAGCCTCCCAAAGATTATGCTAAGCAGAGAGACTTTTCTCAAAGAATATTCTGTGTATGTAGTATTGATGTTGAACTTTATCAAAATCAATTACAATAATAAACACAGTGCAACATCCAACTATGTATTGAGACTGTTAACACTACCAGGTGGAAAATGACAAATACTACAAACACCAGTTGAACCTGGGATTCGAACCAGTGACCCTACAATCACCATCTGCATTGTAGGCGGGATACTTAACCACTGGGCTATGGAGCCTCCCAAAGATTATGCTAAGCAGAGAGACTTTTCTCAAAGAATATTCTGTGTATGTAGTATTGATGTTGAACTTTATCAAAATCAATTACAATAATAAACACAGTGCAACATCCAACTATGTATTGAGACTGTTAACACTACCAAGTGGAAAATGACAAATACTACAAACACCAGTTGAACCTGGGATTCGAACCAGTGAAACTACAATCACCATCTGCATTGTAGGTGGGATGCTTAACCACTGGGCTACGGAGCCTCCCAAAGATTATGCTAAGCAGAGAGACTTTTCTCAAAGAATATTCTGTGTATGTAGTATTGATGTTGAACTTTATCAAAATCAATTACAATAATAAACACAGTGCAACATCCAACTATGTATTGAGACTGTTAACACTATCAGGTGGAAAATGACAAATACTACCAACACCAGTTGAACCCGGGATTCGAACCAGTGACCCTGCAATCACCATCTGCATTGTAGGCGGGATGCTTAACCACTGGGCTATGGAGCCTCCCAAAGATTATGCTAAGCAGAGAGACTTTTCTCAAAGAATATTCTGTGTATGTAGTATTGATGTTGAACTTTATCAAAATCAATTACAATAATAAACACAGTGCAACATCCAACTATGTATTGAGACTGTTAACACTACCAGGTGGAAAATGACAAATACTACAAACACCAGTTGAACCTGGGATTCGAACCAGTGACCCTGCAATCACCATCTGCATTGTAGGCGGGATACTTAACCACTGGGCTATGGAGCCTCCCAAAGATTATGCTAAGCAGAGAGACTTTTCTCAAAGAATATTCTGTGTATGTAGTATTGATGTTGAACTTTATCAAAATCAATTACAATAATAAACACAGTGCAACATCCAACTATGTATTGAGACTGTTAACACTACCAGGTGGAAAATGACAAATACTACAAACACCAGTTGAACCTGGGATTCGAACCAGTGACCCTGCAATCACCATCTGCATTGTAGGCGGGATACTTAACCACTGGGCTATGGAGCCTCCCAAAGATTATGCTAAGCAGAGAGACTTTTCTCAAAGAATATTCTGTGTATGTAGTATTGATGTTGAACTTTATCAAAATCAATTACAATAATAAACACAGTGCAACATCCAACTATGTATTGAGACTGTTAACACTACCAGGTGGAAAATGACAAATACTACAAACACCAGTTGAACCCGGGATTCGAACCAGTGACCCTGCAATCACCATCTGCATTGTAGGCGGGATGCTTAACCACTGGGCTATGGAGCCTCCCAAAGATTATGCTAAGCTGAGAGACTTTTCTCAAAGAATATTCTGTGTATGTAGTATTGATTTTGAACTTTATCAAAATCAATTACAATAATAAACACAGTGCAACATCCAACTATGTATTGAGACTGTTAACACTACCAGGTGGAAAATGACAAATACTACAAACACCAGTTTAACCTGGGATTCGAACCAGTGTACCTGCAATCGCAATCTGCATTGTAGGCGGGATGCTTAACCACTTAGCTTTGGAGCCTCCCAAAGATTATGCTAAGCAGAGAGACTTTTCTCAAAGAATATTCTGTGTATGTAGTATTGATGTTGAACTTTATCAAAATCAATTACAATAATAAACACAGTGCAACATCCAACTATGTATTGAGACTGTTAACACTACCAGGTGGAAAATGACAAATACTACAAACACCAGTTTAACCTGGGATTCGAACCAGTGAACCTGCAATCGCAATCTGCATTGTAGGCGGGATGCTTAACCACTTGGCTTTGGAGCCTCCCAAAGATTATGTTAAGCAGAGAGACTTTTCTCAAAGAATATTCTGTGTATGTAGTATTGATGTTGAACTTTATCAAAATCAATTACAATAATAAACACAGTGCAACATCCAACTATGTATTGAGACTGTTAACACTACCAGGTGGAAAATGACAAATACTACAAACACCAGTTGAACCTGGGATTCGAACCAGTGAAACTACAATCACCATCTGCATTGTAGGCGGGATGCTTAACCACTGGGCTACGGAGCCTCCCGAAGATTATGCTAAGCAGAGAGACTTTTCTCAAAGAATATTCTGTGTATGTAGTATTGATGTTGAACTTTATCAAAATCAATTACAATAATAAACACAGTGCAACACCCAACTATGTATTGAGACTGTTAACACTACCAGGTGGAAAATGACAAATACTACAAACACCAGTTGAACCTGGGATTTGAACCAGGGAACCTGCAATCACCATCTGCATTGTAGGCGGGATGCTTAACCACTGGGATATGGAGCCTCCCAAAGATTATGCTAAGCAGAGAGACTTTTCTCAAAGAATATTCTGTGTATGTAGTATTGATGTTGAACTTTATCAAAATCAATTACAATAATAAACACAGTGCAACATCCAGCTATGTATTGAGACTGTTAACACTATCAGGTGGAAAATGACAAATACTACAAACACCAGTTGAACCTGGGATTTGAACCAGTGACCCTGCAATCACCATCTGCATTGTAGGCAGGATGCTTAACCACTGGGCTATGGAGCCTCCCAAAGATTATGCTAAGCAGAGAGACTTTTCTCAGAGAATATTCTGTGTATGTAGTATTGATGTTGAACTTTATCAAAATCAATTACAATAATAAACACAGTGCAACATCCAACTATGTATTGAGACTGTTAACACTACCAGGTGGAAAATGACAAATACTACAAACACCAGTTGAACCTGGGATTCGAACCAGTGACCCTGCAATCACCATCTGCATTGTAGGCGGGATGCTTAACCACTGGGCTATGGAGCCTCCCAAAGATTATGCTAAGCAGAGAGACTTTTCTCAAAGAATATTCTGTGTATGTAGTATTGATGTTGAACTTTATCAAAATCAATTACAATAATAAACACAGTGCAACATCCAACTATGTATTGAGACTGTTAACACTACCAGGTGGAAAATGACAAATACTACAAACACCAGTTGAACCTGGGATTCGAACCAGTGACCCTGCAATCACCATCTGCATTGTAGGCGGGATACTTAACCACTGGGCTATGGAGCCTCCCAAAGATTATGCTAAGCAGAGAGACTTTTCTCAAAGAATATTCTGTGTATGTAGTATTGATGTTGAACTTTATCAAAATCAATTACAATAATAAACACAGTGCAACATCCAACTATGTATTGAGACTGTTAACACTACCAGGTGGAAAATGACAAATACTACAAACACCAGTTGAACCTGGGATTCGAACCAGTGACCCTGCAATCACCATCTGCATTGTAGGCGGGATACTTAACCACTGGGCTATGGAGCCTCCCAAAGATTATGCTAAGCAGAGAGACTTTTCTCAAAGAATATTCTGTGTATGTAGTATTGATGTTGAACTTTATCAAAATCAATTACAATAATAAACACAGTGCAACATCCAACTATGTATTGAGACTGTTAACACTACCAGGTGGAAAATGACAAATACTACAAACACCAGTTGAACCTGGGATTCGCACCAGTGTCCCTGCAATCACCATCTGCATTGTAGGCGGGATGCTTAACCACTGGGCTATGGAGCCTCCCAAAGATTATGCTAAGCAGAGAGACTTTTCTCAAAGAATATTCTGTGTATGTAGTATTGATGTTGAACTTTATCAAAATCAATTACAATAATAAACACAGTGCAACATCCAACTATGTATTGAGACTGTTAACACTACCAGGTGGAAAATGACAAATACTACAAACACCAGTTGAACCTGGGATTCGAACCAGTGAAACTACAATCACCATCTGCATTGTAGGTGGGATGCTTAACCACTGGGCTACGGAGCCTCCCAAAGATTATGCTAAGCAGAGAGACTTTTCTCAAAGAATATTCTGTGTATGTAGTATTGATGTTGAACTTTATCAAAATCAATTACAATAATAAACACAGTGCAACATCCAACTATGTATTGAGACTGTTAACACTATCAGGTGGAAAATTACAAATACTACCAACACCAGTTGAACCTGGGATTCGAACCAGTGACCCTGCAATCACCATCTGCATTGTAGGCGGGATGCTTAACCACTGGGCTATGGAGCCTCCCAAAGATTATGCTAAGCAGAGAGACTTTTCTCAAAGAATATTCTGTGTATGTAGTATTGATGTTGAACTTTATCAAAATCAATTACAATAATAAACACAGTGCAACATCCAACTATGTATTGAGACTGTTAACACTACCAGGTGGAAAATGACAAATACTACAAACACCAGTTGAACCCGGGATTCAAACCAGTGACCCTGCAATCACCATCTGCATTGTAGGCGGGATACTTAACCACTGGGCTATGGAGCCTCCCAAAGATTATGCTAAGCAGAGAGACTTTTCTCAAAGAATATTCTGTGTATGTAGTATTGATGTTGAACTTTATCAAAATCAATTACAATAATAAACACAGTGCAACATCCAACTATGTATTGAGACTGTTAACACTACCAGGTGGAAAATGACAAATACTACAAACACCAGTTGAACCTGGGATTCGAACCAGTGACCCTGCAATCACCATCTGTATTGTAGGCGGGATACTTAACCACTGGGCTATGGAGCCTCCCAAAGATTATGCTAAGCAGAGAGACTTTTCTCAAAGAATATTCTGTGTATGTAGTATTGATGTTGAACTTTATCAAAATCAATTACAATAATAAACACAGTGCAACATCCAACTATGTATTGAGACTGTTAACACTACCAGGTGGAAAATGACAAATACTACAAACACCAGTTGAACCTGGGATTCGAACCAGTGACCCTACAATCACCATCTGCATTGTAGGCGGGATGCTTAACCACTGGGCTATGGAGCCTCCCAAAGATTATGCTAAGCAGAGAGACTTTTCTCAAAGAATATTCTGTGTATGTAGTATTGATGTTGAACTTTATCAAAATCAATTACAATAATAAACACAGTGCAACATCCAACTATGTATTGAGACTGTTAACACTACCAGGTGGAAAATGACAAATACTACAAACACCAGTTGAACCTGGGATTCGAACCAGTGACTCTGCAATCACCATCTGCATTGTAGGCGGGATACTTAACCACTGGGCTATGGAGCCTCCCAAAGATTATGCTAAGCAGAGAGACTTTTCTCAAAGAATATTCTGTGTATGTAGTATTGATGTTGAACTTTATCAAAATCAATTACAATAATAAACACAGTGCAACATCCAACTATGTATTGAGACTGTTAACACTACCAGGTGGAAAATGACAAATACTACAAACACCAGTTGAACCTGGGATTCGAACCAGTGACCCTGCAATCACCATCTGCATTGTAGGCGGGATGCTTAACCACTGGGCTATGGAGCCTCCCAAAGATTATGCTAAGCAGAGAGACTTTTCTCAAAGAATATTCTGTGTATGTAGTATTGATGTTGAACTTTATCAAAATCAATTACAATAATAAACACAGTGCAACATCCAACTATGTATTGAGACTGTAAACACTACCAGGTGGAAAATGACAAATACTACAAACACCAGTTGAACCTGGGATTCGAACCAGTGAAACTACAATCACCATCTGCATTGTAGGTGGGATGCTTAACCACTGGGCTACGGAGCCTCCCAAAAATTATGCTAAGCAGAGAGACTTTTCTCAAAGAATATTCTGTGTATGTAGTATTGATGTTGAACTTTATCAAAATCAATTACAATAATAAACACAGTGCAACATCCAACTATGTATTGAGACTGTTAACACTATCAGGTGGAAAATGACAAATACTACCAACACCAGTTGAACCCGGGATTCGAACCAGTGACCCTGCAATCACCATCTGCATTGTAGGCGGGATGCTTAACCACTGGGCTATGGAGCCTCCCAAAGATTATGCTAAGCAGAGAGACTTTTCTCAAAGAATATTCTGTGTATGTAGTATTGATGTTGAACTTTATCAAAATCAATTACAATAATAAACACAGTGCAACATCCAACTATGTATTGAGACTGTTAACAATACCAGGTGGAAAATGACAAATACTACAAACACCAGTTGAACCAGGGATTCGAACCGGTGACCCTGCAATCACCATCTGCATTGTAGGCGGGATGCTTAACCACTGGGCTATGGAGCCTCCCAAAGATTATGCTAAGCAGAGAGACTTTTCTCAAAGAATATTCTGTGTATGTAGTATTGATGTTGAACTTTATCAAAATCAATTACAATAATAAACACAGTGCAACATCCAACTATGTATTGAGACTGTTAACACTACCAGGTGGAAAATGACAAATACTACAAACACCAGTTGAACCTGGGATTTGAACCAGTGACCCTGCAATCACCATCTGCATTGTAGGCGGGATACTTAACCACTGGGCTATGGAGCCTCCCAAAGATTATGCTAAGCAGAGAGACTTTTCTCAAAGAATATTCTGTGTATGTAGTATTGATGTTGAACTTTATCAAAATCAATTACAATAATAAACACAGTGCAACATCCAACCATGTATTGAGACTGTTAACAATACCAGGTGGAAAATGACAAATACTACAAACACCAGTTGAACCAGGGATTCGAACCGGTGACCCTGCAATCACCATCTACATTGTAGGCGGGATGCTTAACCACTGGGCTATGGAGCCTCCCAAAGATTATGCTAAGCAGAGAGACTTTTCTCAAAGAATATTCTGTGTATGTAGTATTGATGTTGAACTTTATCAAAATCAATTACAATAATAAACACAGTGCAACATCCAACTATGTATTGAGACTGTTAACACTACCAGGTGGAAAATGACAAATACTACAAACACCAGTTGAACCTGGGATTCGAACCAGTGACCCTACAATCACCATCTGCATTGTAGGCGGGATACTTAACCACTGGGCTATGGAGCCTCCCAAAGATTATGCTAAGCAGAGAGACTTTTCTCAAAGAATATTCTGTGTATGTAGTATTGATGTTGAACTTTATCAAAATCAATTACAATAATAAACACAGTGCAACATCCAACTATGTATTGAGACTGTTAACACTATCAGGTGGAAAATGACAAATACTACAAACACCAGTTGAACCCGGGATTCGAACCAGTGACCCTGCAATCACCATCTGCATTGTAGGCGGGATGCTTAACCACTGGGCTATGGAGCCTCCCAAAGATTATGCTAAGCAGAGAGACTTTTCTCAAAGAATATTCTGTGTATGTAGTATTGATGTTGAACTTTATCAAAATCAATTACAATAATAAACACTGCAACATCCAACTATGTATTGAGACTGTTAACACTACCAGGTGGAAAATGACAAATACTACAAACACCAGTTGAACCTGGGATTCGAACCAGTGACCCTGCAATCACCATCTGCATTGTAGGCGGGATATTTAACCACTGGGCTATGGAGCCTCCCCAAGATTATGCTAAGCAGAGAGACTTTTCTCAAAGAATATTCTGTGTATGTAGTATTGATGTTGAACTTTATCAAAATCAATTACAATAATAAACACAGTGCAACATCCAACTATGTATTGAGACTGTTAACACTACCAGGTGGAAAATGACAAATACTACAAACACCAGTTGAACCTGGGATTCGAACCAGTGACCCTGCAATCACCATCTGCATTGTAGGGGGGATGCTTAACCACTGGGCTATGGAGCCTCCCAAAGATTATGCTAAGCAGAGAGACTTTTCTCATAGAATATTCTGTGTATGTAGTATTGATGTTGAACTTTATCAAAATCAATTACAATAATAAACACAGTGCAACATCCAACTATGTATTGAGACTGTTAACACTATCAGGTGGAAAATGACAAATACTACAAACACCAGTTGAACCTGGGATTCGAACCAGTGACCCTGCAATCACCATCTGCATTGTAGGTGGGATGCTTAACCACTGGGCTATGGAGCCTCCCAAAGATTATGCTAAGCAGAGAGACTTTTCTCAAAGAATATTCTGTGTATGTAGTATTGATGTTGAACTTTATCAAAATCAATTACAATAATAAACACAGTGCAACATCCAACTATGTATTGAGACTGTTAACACTACCAGGTGGAACATGACAAATACTACAAACACCAGTTGAACCTGGGATTCAAACCAGTGAAACTACAATCACCATCTGCATTGTAGGTGGGATGCTTAACCACTGGGCTACGGAGCCTCCCAAAGATTATGCTAAGCAGAGAGACTTTTCTCAAAGAATATTCTGTGTATGTAGTATTGATGTTGAACTTTATCAAAATCAATTACAATAATAAACACAGTGCAACATCCAACTATGTATTGAGACTGTTACTATCAGGTAGAAAATGACAAATACTACAAACACCAGTTGAACCCGGGATTCAAACCAGTGACCCTGCAATCACCATCTGCATTGTAGGCGGGATGCTTAACCACTGGGCTATGGAGCCTCCCAAAGATTATGCTAAGCAGAGAGACTTTTCTCAAAGAATATTCTGTGTATGTAGTATTGATGTTGAACTTTATCAAAATCAATTACAATAATAAACACAGTGCAACATCCAACTATGTATTGAGACTGTTAACACTACCAGGTGGAAAATGACAAATACTACAAACACCAGTTGAACCTGGGATTCGAACCAGTGACCCTGCAATCACCATCTGCATTGTAGGCAGGATGCTTAACCACTGGGCTATGGAGCCTCCCAAAGATTATGCTAAGCAGAGAGACTTTTCTCAAAGAATATTCTGTGTATGTAGTATTGATGTTGAACTTTATCAAAATCAATTACAATAATAAACACAGTGCAACATCCAACTATGTATTGAGACTGTTAACACTATCAGTTTGAAAATGACAAATACTACAAACACCAGTTGAACCCGGGATTCGAACCAGTGACCCTGCAATCACCATCTGCATTGTAGGCGGGATGCTTAACCACTGTGCTATGGAGCCTCCCAAAGATTATGCTAAGCAGAGAGACTTTTCTCAAAGAATATTCTGTGTATGTAGTATTGATGTTGAACTTTATCAAAATCAATTACAATAATAAACACATGCAACATCCAACTATGTATTGAGACTGTTAACACTACCAGGTGGAAAATGACAAATACTACAAACACCAGTTGAACCTGGGATTCGAACCAGTGACCCTGCAATCACCATCTGCATTGTAGGCGGGATATTTAACCACTGGGCTATGGAGCCTCCCAAAGATTATGCTAAGCAGAGAGACTTTTCTCAAAGAATATTCTGTGTATGTAGTATTGATGTTGAACTTTATCAAAATCAATTACAATAATAAACACAGTGCAACATCCAACTATGTATTGAGACTGTTAACACTACCAGGTGGAAAATGACAAATACTACAAACACCAGTTGAACCTGGGATTCGAACCAGTGACCCTGCAATCACCATCTGCATTGTAGGGGGGATGCTTAACCACTGGGCTATGGAGCCTCCCAAAGATTATGCTAAGCAGAGAGACTTTTCTCATAGAATATTCTGTGTATGTAGTATTGATGTTGAACTTTATCAAAATCAATTACAATAATAAACACAGTGCAACATCCAACTATGTATTGAGACTGTTAACACTATCAGGTGGAAAATGACAAATACTACAAACACCAGTTGAACCCGGGATTCGAACCAGTGACCCTGCAATCACCATCTGCATTGTAGGCGGGATGCTTAACCACTGGGCTATGGAGCCTCCCAAAGATTATGCTAAGCAGAGAGACTTTTCTCAAAGAATATTCTGTGTATGTAGTATTGATGTTGAACTTTATCAAAATCAATTACAATAATAAACACATGCAACATCCAACTATGTATTGAGACTGTTAACACTACCAGGTGGAAAATGACAAATACTACAAACACCAGTTGAACCTGGGATTCGAACCAGTGACCCTGCAATCACCATCTGCATTGTAGGCGGGATATTTAACCACTGGGCTATGGAGCCTCCCCAAGATTATGCTAAGCAGAGAGACTTTTCTCAAAGAATATTCTGTGTATGTAGTATTGATGTTGAACTTTATCAAAATCAATTACAATAATAAACACAGTGCAACATCCAACTATGTATTGAGACTGTTAACACTACCAGGTGGAAAATGACAAATACTACAAACACCAGTTGAACCTGGGATTCGAACCAGTGACCCTGCAATCACCATCTGCATTGTAGGGGGGATGCTTAACCACTGGGCTATGGAGCCTCCCAAAGATTATGCTAAGCAGAGAGACTTTTCTCATAGAATATTCTGTGTATGTAGTATTGATGTTGAACTTTATCAAAATCAATTACAATAATAAACACAGTGCAACATCCAACTATGTATTGAGACTGTTAACACTATCAGGTGGAAAATGACAAATACTACAAACACCAGTTGAACCTGGGATTCGAACCAGTGACCCTGCAATCACCATCTGCATTGTAGGCGGGATGCTTAACCACTGGGCTATGGAGCCTCCCAAAGATTATGCTAAGCAGAGAGACTTTTCTCAAAGAATATTCTGTGTATGTAGTATTGATGTTGAACTTTATCAAAATCAATTACAATAATAAACACAGTGCAACATCCAACTATGTATTGAGACTGTTAACACTACCAGGTGGAACATGACAAATACTACAAACACCAGTTGAACCTGGGATTCAAACCAGTGAAACTACAATCACCATCTGCATTGTAGGTGGGATGCTTAACCACTGGGCTACGGAGCCTCCCAAAGATTATGCTAAGCAGAGAGACTTTTCTCAAAGAATATTCTGTGTATGTAGTATTGATGTTGAACTTTATCAAAATCAATTACAATAATAAACACAGTGCAACATCCAACTATGTATTGAGACTGTTACTATCAGGTAGAAAATGACAAATACTACAAACACCAGTTGAACCCGGGATTCAAACCAGTGACCCTGCAATCACCATCTGCATTGTAGGCGGGATGCTTAACCACTGGGCTATGGAGCCTCCCAAAGATTATGCTAAGCAGAGAGACTTTTCTCAAAGAATATTCTGTGTATGTAGTATTGATGTTGAACTTTATCAAAATCAATTACAATAATAAACACAGTGCAACATCCAACTATGTATTGAGACTGTTAACACTACCAGGTGGAAAATGACAAATACTACAAACACCAGTTGAACCTGGGATTCGAACCAGTGACCCTGCAATCACCATCTGCATTGTAGGCAGGATGCTTAACCACTGGGCTATGGAGCCTCCCAAAGATTATGCTAAGCAGAGAGACTTTTCTCAAAGAATATTCTGTGTATGTAGTATTGATGTTGTACTTTATCAAAATCAATTACAATAATAAACACAGTGCAACATCCAACTATGTATTGAGACTGTTAACACTATCAGTTTGAAAATGACAAATACTACAAACACCAGTTGAACCCGGGATTCGAACCAGTGACCCTGCAATCACCATCTGCATTGTAGGCGGGATGCTTAACCACTGTGCTATGGAGCCTCCCAAAGATTATGCTAAGCAGAGAGACTTTTCTCAAAGAATATTCTGTGTATGTAGTATTGATGTTGAACTTTATCAAAATCAATTACAATAATAAACACATGCAACATCCAACTATGTATTGAGACTGTTAACACTACCAGGTGGAAAATGACAAATACTACAAACACCAGTTGAACCTGGGATTCGAACCAGTGACCCTGCAATCACCATCTGCATTGTAGGCGGGATATTTAACCACTGGGATATGGAGCCTCCCAAAGATTATGCTAAGCAGAGAGACTTTTCTCAAAGAATATTCTGTGTATGTAGTATTGATGTTGAACTTTATCAAAATCAATTACAATAATAAACACAGTGCAACATCCAACTATGTATTGAGACTGTTAACACTACCAGGTGGAAAATGACAAATACTACAAACACCAGTTGAACCTGGGATTCGAACCAGTGACCCTGCAATCACCATCTGCATTGTAGGGGGGATGCTTAACCACTGGGCTATGGAGCCTCCCAAAGATTATGCTAAGCAGAGAGACTTTTCTCATAGAATATTCTGTGTATGTAGTATTGATGTTGAACTTTATCAAAATCAATTACAATAATAAACACAGTGCAACATCCAACTATGTATTGAGACTGTTAACACTATCAGGTGGAAAATGACAAATACTACAAACACCAGTTGAACCCGGGATTCGAACCAGTGACCCTGCAATCACCATCTGCATTGTAGGCGGGATGCTTAACCACTGGGCTATGGAGCCTCCCAAAGATTATGCTAAGCAGAGAGACTTTTCTCAAAGAATATTCTGTGTATGTAGTATTGATGTTGAACTTTATCAAAATCAATTACAATAATAAACACAGTGCAACATCCAACTATGTATTGAGACTGTTAACACTACCAGGTGGAAAATGACAAATACTACAAACACCAGTTGAACCTGGGATTCGAACCAGTGACCCTGCAATCACCATCTGCATTGTAGGGGGGATGCTTAACCACTGGGCTATGGAGCCTCCCAAAGATTATGCTAAGCAGATAGACTTTTCTCATAGAATATTCTGTTTATGTAGTATTGATGTTGAACTTTATCAAAATCAATTACAATAATAAACACAGTGCAACATCCAACTATGTATTGAGACTGTTAACACTATCAGGTGGAAAATGACAAATACTACAAACACCAGTTGAACCCGGGATTTGAACCAGTGACCCTGCAATCACCATCTGCATTGTAGGCGGGATGCTTAACCACTGGGCTATGGAGCCTCCCAAAGATTATGCTAAGCAGAGAGACTTTTCTCAAAGAATATTCTGTGTATGTAGTATTGATGTTGAACTTTATCAAAATCAATTACAATAATAAACACAGTGCAACATCCAACTATGTATTGAGACTGTTAACACTACCAGGTGGAAAATGACAAATACTACAAACACCAGTTGAACCTGGGATTCGAACCAGTGACCCTGCAATCACCATCTGCATTGTAGGCGGGATATTTAACCACTGGGCTATGGAGCCTCCCAAAGATTATGCTAAGCAGAGAGACTTTTCTCAAAGAATATTCTGTGTATGTAGTATTGATGTTGAACTTTATCAAAATCAATTACAATAATAAACACAGTGCAACATCCAACTATGTATTGAGACTGTTAACACTACCAGGTGGAAAATGACAAATACTACAAACACCAGTTGAACCTGGGATTCGAACCAGTGACCCTGCAATCACCATCTGCATTGTAGGGGGGATGCTTAACCACTGGGCTATGGAGCCTCCCAAAGATTATGCTAAGCAGAGAGACTTTTCTCATAGAATATTCTGTGTATGTAGTATTGATGTTGAACTTTATCAAAATCAATTACAATAATAAACACAGTGCAACATCCAACTATGTATTGAGACTGTTAACACTATCAGGTGGAAAATGACAAATACTACAAACACCAGTTGAACCTGGGATTCGAACCAGTGACCCTGCAATCACCATCTGCATTGTAGGCGGGATGCTTAACCACTGGGCTATGGAGCCTCCCAAAGATTATGCTAAGCAGAGAGACTTTTCTCAAAGAATATTCTGTGTATGTAGTATTGATGTTGAACTTTATCAAAATCAATTACAATAATAAACACAGTGCAACATCCAACTATGTATTGAGACTGTTAACACTACCAGGTGGAACATGACAAATACTACAAACACCAGTTGAACCTGGGATTCGAACCAGTGAAACTACAATCACCATCTGCATTGTAGGTGGGATGCTTAACCACTGGGCTACGGAGCCTCCCAAAGATTATGCTAAGCAGAGAGACTTTTCTCAAAGAATATTCTGTGTATGTAGTATTGATGTTGAACTTTATCAAAATCAATTACAATAATAAACACAGTGCAACATCCAACTATGTATTGAGACTGTTAACACTATCAGGTGGAAAATGACAAATACTACAAACACCAGTTGAACCTGGGATTCGAACCAGTGACCCTGCAATCACCATCTGCATTGTAGGCGGGATGCTTAACCACTGGGCTATGGAGCCTCCCAAAGATTATGCTAAGCAGAGAGACTTTTCTCAAAGAATATTCTGTGTATGTAGTATTGATGTTGAACTTTATCAAAATCAATTACAATAATAAACACAGTGCAACATCCAACTATGTATTGAGACTGTTAACACTACCAGGTGGAACATGACAAATACTACAAACACCAGTTGAACCTGGGATTCGAACCAGTGAAACTACAATCACCATCTGCATTGTAGGTGGGATGCTTAACCACTGGGCTACGGAGCCTCCCAAAGATTATGCTAAGCAGAGAGACTTTTCTCAAAGAATATTCTGTGTATGTAGTATTGATGTTGAACTTTATCAAAATCAATTACAATAATAAACACAGTGCAACATCCAACTATGTATTGAGACTGTTAACACTATCAGGTGGAAAATGACAAATACTACAAACACCAGTTGAACCTGGGATTCGAACCAGTGACCCTGCAATCACCATCTGCATTGTAGGCGGGATGCTTAACCACTGGGATATGGAGCCTCCCAAAGATTATGCTAAGCAGAGAGACTTTTCTCAAAGAATATTCTGTGTATGTAGTATTGATGTTGAACTTTATCAAAATCAATTACAATAATAAACACAGTGCAACATCCAACTATGTATTGAGACTGTTAACACTACCAGGTGGAACATGACAAATACTACAAACACCAGTTGAACCTGGGATTCGAACCAGTGAAACTACAATCACCATCTGCATTGTAGGTGGGATGCTTAACCACTGGGCTACGGAGCCTCCCAAAGATTATGCTAAGCAGAGAGACTTTTCTCAAAGAATATTCTGTGTATGTAGTATTGATGTTGAACTTTATCAAAATCAATTACAATAATAAACACAGTGCAACATCCAACTATGTATTGAGACTGTTAACACTACCAGGTGGAAAATGACAAATACTACAAACACCAGTTGAACCTGGGATTCGAACCAGTGACCCTGCAATCACCATCTGCATTGTAGGGGGATGCTTAACCACTGGGCTATGGAGCCTCCCAAAGATTATGCTAAGCAGAGAGACTTTTCTCATAGAATATTCTGTGTATGTAGTATTGATGTTGAACTTTATCAAAATCAATTACAATAATAAACACAGTGCAACATCCAACTATGTATTGAGACTGTTAACACTATCAGGTGGAAAATGACAAATACTACAAACACCAGTTGAACCTGGGATTCGAACCAGTGACCCTGCAATCACCATCTGCATTGTAGGCGGGATGCTTAACCACTGGGCTATGGAGCCTCCCAAAGATTATGCTAAGCAGAGAGACTTTTCTCAAAGAATATTCTGTGTATGTAGTATTGATGTTGAACTTTATCAAAATCAATTACAATAATAAACACAGTGCAACATCCAACTATGTATTGAGACTGTTAACACTACCAGGTGGAACATGACAAATACTACAAACACCAGTTGAACCTGGGATTCGAACCAGTGAAACTACAATCACCATCTGCATTGTAGGTGGGATGCTTAACCACTGGGCTACGGAGCCTCCCAAAGATTATGCTAAGCAGAGAGACTTTTCTCAAAGAATATTCTGTGTATGTAGTATTGATGCTGAACTTTATCAAAATCAATTACAATAATAAACACAGTGCAACATCCAACTATGTATTGAGACTGTTAACACTACCAGGTGGAAAATGACAAATACTACAAACACCAGTTGAACCTGGGATTTGAACCAGGGAACCTGCAATCACCATCTGCATTGTAGGCGGGATGCTTAACCACTGGGATATGGAGCCTCCCAAAGATTATGCTAAGCAGAGAGACTTTTCTCAAAGAATATTCTGTGTATGTAGTATTGATGTTGAACTTTATCAAAATCAATTACAATAATAAACACAGTGCAACATCCAGCTATGTATTGAGACTGTTAACACTACCAGGTGGAAAATGACAAATACTACAAACACCAGTTTAACCTGGGATTCGAACCAGTGAACCTTCAATCGCAATCTGCATTGTAGGCGGGATGCTTAACCACTTGGCTTTGGAGCCTCCCAAAGATTATGCTAAGCAGAGAGACTTTTCTCAAAGAATATTCTGTGTATGTAGTATTGATGTTGAACTTTATCAAAATCAATTACAATAATAAACACAGTGCAACATCCAACTATGTATTGAGACTGTTAACACTACCAGGTGGAAAATGACAAATACTACAAACACCAGTTGAACCTGGGATTCGAACCAGTGAAACTACAATCACCATCTGCATTGTAGGCGGGATGCTTAACCACTGGGCTACGGAGCCTCCCAAAGATTATGCTAAGCAGAGAGACTTTTCTCAAAGAATATTCTGTGTATGTAGTATTGATGTTGAACTTTATCAAAATCAATTACAATAATAAACACAGTGCAACATCCAACTATGTATTGAGACTGTTAACACTACCAGGTGGAAAATGACAAATACTACAAACACCAGTTGAACCTGGGATTTGAACCAGTGACCCTGCAATCACCATCTGCATTGTGGGCAGGATGCTTAACCACTGGGCTATGGAGCCTCCCAAAGATTATGCTAAGCAGAGAGACTTTTCTCAAAGAATATTCTGTGTATGTAGTATTGATGTTGAACTTTATCAAAATCAATTACAATAATAAACACAGTGCAACATCCAACTATGTATTGAGACTGTTAACACTACCAGGTGGAAAATGACAAATACTACAAACACCAGTTGAACCTGGGATTTGAACCAGTGACCCTGCAATCACCATCTGCATTGTAGGCAGGATACTTAACCACTGGGCTATGGAGCCTCCCAAAGATTATGCTAAGCAGAGAGACTTTTCTCAAAGAATATTCTGTGTATGTAGTATTGATGTTGAACTTTATCAAAATCAATTACAATAATAAACACAGTGCAACATCCAACTATGTATTGAGACTGTTAACAATACCAGGTGGAAAATGACAAATACTACAAACACCAGTTGAACCAGGGATTCGAACCGGTGACCCTGCAATCACCATCTGCATTGTAGGCGGGATGCTTAACCACTGGGCTATGGAGCCTCCCAAAGATTATGCTAAGCAGAGAGACTTTTCTCAAAGAATATTCTGTGTATGTAGTATTGATGTTGAACTTTATCAAAATCAATTACAATAATAAACACAGTGCAACATCCAACTATGTATTGAGACTGTTAACACTACCAGGTGGAAAATGACAAATACTACAAGCACCAGTTGAACCTGGGATCCGAACCAGTGACCCTGCAATCACCATCTGCATTGTAGGCGGGATACTTAACCACTGGGCTATGGAGCCTCCCAAAGATTATGCTAAGCAGAGAGACTTTTCTCAAAGAATATTCTGTGTATGTAGTATTGATGTTGAACTTTATCAAAATCAATTACAATAATAAACACAGTGCAACATCCAACTATGTATTGAGACTGTTAACACTACCAGGTGGAAAATGACAAATACTACAAACACCAGTTGAACCTGGGATTTGAACCAGGGAACCTGCAATCACCATCTGCATTGTAGGCGGGATGCTTAACCACTGGGATATGGAGCCTCCCAAAGATTATGCTAAGCAGAGAGACTTTTCTCAAAGAATATTCTGTGTATGTAGTATTGATGTTGAACTTTATCAAAATCAATTACAATAATAAACACAGTGCAACATCCAACTATGTATTGAGACTGTTAACACTACCAGGTGGAAAATGACAAATACTACAAACACCAGTTTAACCTGGGATTCGAACCAGTGAACCTTCAATCGCAATCTGCATTGTAGGCGGGATGCTTAACCACTTGGCTTTGGAGCCTCCCAAAGATTATGCTAAGCAGAGAGACTTTTCTCAAAGAATATTCTGTGTATGTAGTATTGATGTTGAACTTTATCAAAATCAATTACAATAATAAACACAGTGCAACATCCAACTATGTATTGAGACTGTTAACACTACCAGGTGGAAAATGACAAATACTACAAACACCAGTTGAACCTGGGATTCGAACCAGTGAAACTACAATCACCATCTGCATTGTAGGCGGGATGCTTAACCACTGGGCTACGGAGCCTCCCAAAGATTATGCTAAGCAGAGAGACTTTTCTCAAAGAATATTCTGTGTATGTAGTATTGATGTTGAACTTTATCAAAATCAATTACAATAATAAACACAGTGCAACATCCAACTATGTATTGAGACTGTTAACACTACCAGGTGGAAAATGACAAATACTACAAACACCAGTTGAACCTGGGATTTGAACCAGTGACCCTGCAATCACCATCTGCATTGTGGGCAGGATGCTTAACCACTGGGCTATGGAGCCTCCCAAAGATTATGCTAAGCAGAGAGACTTTTCTCAAAGAATATTCTGTGTATGTAGTATTGATGTTGAACTTTATCAAAATCAATTACAATAATAAACACAGTGCAACATCCAGCTATGTATTGAGACTGTTAACACTACCAGGTGGAAAATGACAAATACTACAAACACCAGTTGAACCTGGGATTTGAACCAGTGACCCTGCAATCACCATCTGCATTGTAGGCAGGATACTTAACCACTGGGCTATGGAGCCTCCCAAAGCTTATGCTAAGCAGAGAGACTTTTCTCAAAGAATATTCTGTGTATGTAGTATTGATGTTGAACTTTATCAAAATCAATTACAATAATAAACACAGTGCAACATCCAACTATGTATTGAGACTGTTAACAATACCAGGTGGAAAATGACAAATACTACAAACACCAGTTGAACCAGGGATTCGAACCGGTGACCCTGCAATCACCATCTGCATTGTAGGCGGGATGCTTAACCACTGGGCTATGGAGCCTCCCAAAGATTATGCTAAGCAGAGAGACTTTTCTCAAAGAATATTCTGTGTATGTAGTATTGATGTTGAACTTTATCAAAATCAATTACAATAATAAACACAGTGCAACATCCAACTATGTATTGAGACTGTTAACACTACCAGGTGGAAAATGACAAATACTACAAGCACCAGTTGAACCTGGGATCCGAACCAGTGACCCTGCAATCACCATCTGCATTGTAGGCGGGATACTTAACCACTGGGCTATGGAGCCTCCCAAAGATTATGCTAAGCAGAGAGACTTTTCTCAAAGAATATTCTGTGTATGTAGTATTGATGTTGAACTTTATCAAAATCAATTACAATAATAAACACAGTGCAACATCCAACTATGTATTGAGACTGTTAACACTACCAGGTGGAAAATGACAAATACTACAAACACCAGTTGAACCTGGGATTCGAACCAGTGACCCTACAATCACCATCTGCATTGTAGGCGGGATACTTAACCACTGGGCTATGGAGCCTCCCAAAGATTATGCTAAGCAGAGAGACTTTTCTCAAAGAATATTCTGTGTATGTAGTATTGATGTTGAACTTTATCAAAATCAATTACAATAATAAACACAGTGCAACATCCAACTATGTATTGAGACTGTTAACACTATCAGGTGGAAAATGACAAATACTACAAACACCAGTTGAACCTGGGATTTGAACCAGTGACCCTGCAATCACCATCTGCATTGTAGGCGGGATGCTTAACCACTGGGCTATGGAGCCTCCCAAAGATTATGCTAAGCAGAGAGACTTTTCTCAAAGAATATTCTGTGTATGTAGTATTGATGTTGAACTTTATCAAAATCAATTACAATAATAAACACAGTGCAACATCCAACTATGTATTGAGACTGTTAACACTATCAGGTGGAAAATGACAAATACTACAAACACCAGTTGAACCCGGGATTCGAACCAGTGACCCTGCAATCACCATCTGCATTGTAGGCGGGATGCTTAACCACTGGGCTATGGAGCCTCCCAAAGATTATGCTAAGCAGAGAGACTTTTCTCAAAGAATATTCTGTGTATGTAGTATTGATGTTGAACTTTATCAAAATCAATTACAATAATAAACACAGTGCAACATCCAACTATGTATTGAGACTGTTAACACTACCAGGTGGAAAATGACAAATACTACAAACACCAGTTGAACCTGGGATTTGAACCAGGGAACCTGCAATCACCATCTGCATTGTAGGCGGGATGCTTAACCACTGGGATATGGAGCCTCCCAAAGATTATGCTAAGCAGAGAGACTTTTCTCAAAGAATATTCTGTGTATGTAGTATTGATGTTGAACTTTATCAAAATCAATTACAATAATAAACACAGTGCAACATCCAGCTATGTATTGAGACTGTTAACACTATCAGGTGGAAAATGACAAATACTACAAACACCAGTTGAACCAGTGACCCTGCAATCACCATCTGCATTGTAGGCAGGATGCTTAACAACTGGGCTATGGAGCCTCCCAAAGATTATGCTAAGCAGAGAGACTTTTCTCAAAGAATATTCTGTGTATGTAGTATTGATGTTGAACTTTATCAAAATCAATTACAATAATAAACACAGTGCAACATCCAACTATGTATTGAGACTGTTAACACTACTTGGTGGAAAGTGACAAATACTAAAACACCAGTTGAACCTGGGATTTGAACTGGTGACCCTGCAATCACCATCTGCATTGTAGGCGGGATGCTTAACCACTGGGATATGGAGCCTCCCAAAGTTTATGCTAAGCAGAGAGACTTTTCTCAAAGAATATTCTGTGTATGTAGTATTGATGTTGAACTTTATCAAAATCAATTACAATAATAAACACAGTGCAACATCCAACTATGTATTGAGACTGTTAACACTACCAGGTGGAAAATGACAAATACTACAAACACCAGTTGAACCTGGGATTTGAACCAGGGAACCTGCAATCACCATCTGCATTGTAGGCGGGATGCTTAACCACTGGGATATGGAGCCTCCCAAAGATTATGCTAAGCAGAGAGACTTTTCTCAAAGAATATTCTGTGTATGTAGTATTGATGTTGAACTTTATCAAAATCAATTACAATAATAAACACTGCAACATCCAACTATGTATTGAGACTGTTAACACTACCAGGTGGAAAATGACAAATACTACAAACACCAGTTGAACCTAGGATTCGAACCAGTGACCCTGCAATCACCATCTGCATTGTAGGCGGGATATTTAACCACTGGGCTATGGAGCCTCCCAAAGATTATGCTAAGCAGAGAGACTTTTCTCAAAGAATATTCTGTGTATGTAGTATTGATGTTGAACTTTATCAAAATCAATTACAATAATAAACACAGTGCAACATCCAACTATGTATTGAGACTGTTAACACTACCAGGTGGAAAATGACAAATACTACAAACACCAGTTGAACCTGGGATTCGAACCAGTGACCCTGCAATCACCATCTGCATTGTAGGGGGGATGCTTAACCACTGGGCTATGGAGCCTCCCAAATATTATGCTAAGCAGAGAGACTTTTCTCATAGAATATTCTGTGTATGTAGTATTGATGTTGAACTTTATCAAAATCAATTACAATAATAAACACAGTGCAACATCCAACTATGTATTGAGACTGTTAACACTATCAGGTGGAAAATGACAAATACTACAAACACCAGTTGAACCTGGGATTCGAACCAGTGACCCTGCAATCACCATCTGCATTGTAGGCGGGATGCTTAACCACTGGGCTATGGAGCCTCCCGAAGATTATGCTAAGCAGAGAGACTTTTCTCAAAGAATATTCTGTGTATGTAGTATTGATGTTGAACTTTATCAAAATCAATTACAATAATAAACACAGTGCAACATCCAACTATGTATTGAGACTGTTAACACTATCAGGTGGAAAATGACAAATACTACAAACACCATTTGAACCCGGGATTCGAACCAGTGACCCTGCAATCACCATCTGCATTGTAGGCGGGATGCTTAACCACTGGGCTATGGAGCCTCCCAAAGATTATGCTAAGCAGAGAGACTTTTCTCAAAGAATATTCTGTGTATGTAGTATTGATGTTGAACTTTATCAAAATCAATTACAATAATAAACACTGCAACATCCAACTATGTATTGAGACTGTTAACACTACCAGGTGGAAAATGACAAATACTACAAACACCAGTTGAACCTAGGATTCGAACCAGTGACCCTGCAATCACCATCTGCATTGTAGGCGGGATATTTAACCACTGGGCTATGGAGCCTCCCAAAGATTATGCTAAGCAGAGAGACTTTTCTCAAAGAATATTCTGTGTATGTAGTATTGATGTTGAACTTTATCAAAATCAATTACAATAATAAACACAGTGCAACATCCAACTATGTATTGAGACTGTTAACACTACCAGGTGGAAAATGACAAATACTACAAACACCAGTTGAACCTGGGATTCGAACCAGTGACCCTGCAATCACCATCTGCATTGTAGGGGGGATGCTTAACCACTGGGCTATGGAGCCTCCCAAATATTATGCTAAGCAGAGAGACTTTTCTCATAGAATATTCTGTGTATGTAGTATTGATGTTGAACTTTATCAAAATCAATTACAATAATAAACACAGTGCAACATCCAACTATGTATTGAGACTGTTAACACTATCAGGTGGAAAATGACAAATACTACTAACACCAGTTGAACCTGGGATTCGAACCAGTGACCCTGCAATCACCATCTGCATTGTAGGCGAGATGCTTAACCACTGGGCTATGGAGCCTCCCAAAGATTATGCTAAGCAGAGAGACTTTTCTCAAAGAATATTCTGTGTATGTAGTATTGATGTTGAACTTTATCAAAATCAATTACAATAATAAACACAGTGCAACATCCAACTATGTATTGAGACTGTTAACACTATCAGGTGGAAAATGACAAATACTACAAACACCATTTGAACCTGGGATTCGAACCAGTGACCCTGCAATCACCATCTGCATTGTAGGCGGGATGCTTAACCACTGGGCTATGGAGCCTCCCAAAGATTATGCTAAGCAGAGAGACTTTTCTCAAAGAATATTCTGTGTATGTAGTATTGATGTTGAACTTTATCAAAATCAATTACAATAACAAACACAGTGCAACATCCAACTATGTATTGAGACTGTTAACACTACCAGGTGGAAAATGACAAATACTACAAACACCAGTTGAACCTGGGATTTGAACTAGTGAAACTACAATCACCATCTGCATTGTAGGCGGGATGCTTAACCACTGGGCTACGGAGCCTCCCAAAGATTATGCTAAGCAGAGAGACTTTTCTCAAAGAATATTCTGTGTATGTAGTATTGATGCTGAACTTTATCAAAATCAATTACAATAATAAACAGTGCAACATCCAACTATGTATTGAGACTGTTAACACTACCAGGTGGAAAATGACAAATACTACAAACACCAGTTGAACCTGGGATTTGAACCAGGGAACCTGCAATCACCATCTGCATTGTAGGCGGGATGCTTAACCACTGGGATATGGAGCCTCAAAAAGGTTATGCTAAGCAGAGAGACTTTTCTCAAAGAATATTCTGTGTATGTAGTATTGATGTTGAACTTTATCAAAATCAATTACAATAATAAACACAGTGCAACATCCAACTATGTATTGAGACTGTTAACACTACCAGGTGGAAAATGACAAATACTACAAACACCAGTTTAACCTGGGATTCGAACCAGTGAACCTGCAATCGCAATCTGCATTGTAGGTGGGATGCTTAGCCACTTGGCTTTGGAGCCTCCCAAAAATTATGCTAAGCAGAGAGACTTTTCTCAAAGAATATTCTGTGTATGTAGTATTGATGTTGAACTTTATCAAAATCAATTACAATAATAAACACAGTGCAACATCCAACTATGTATTGAGACTGTTAACACTACCAGGTGGAAAATGACAAATACTACAAACACCAGTTGAACCTGGGATTCGAACCAGTGAAACTACAATCACCATCTGCATTGTAGGCGGGATGCTTAACCACTGGGCTACGGAGCCTCCCAAAGATTATGCTAAGCAGAGAGACTTTTCTCAAAGAATATTCTGTGTATGTAGTATTGATGTTGAACTTTATCAAAATCAATTACAATAATAAACACAGTGCAACATCCAACTATGTATTGAGACTGTTAACACTACCAGGTGGAAAATGACAAATACTACAAACACCAGTTGAACCTGGGATTTGAACCAGGGAACCTGCAATCACCATCTGCATTGTAGGCGGGATGCTTAACCACTGGGATATGGAGCCTCCCAAAGATTATGCTAAGCAGAGAGACTTTTCTCAAAGAATATTCTGTGTATGTAGTATTGATGTTGAACTTTATCAAAATCAATTACAATAATAAACACAGTGCAACATCCAGCTATGTATTGAGACTGTTAACACTATCAGGTGGAAAATGACAAATACTACAAACACCAGTTGAACCTGGGATTTGAACCAGTGACCCTGCAATCACCATCTGCATTGTAGGCAGGATGCTTAACCACTGGGCTATGGAGCCTCCCAAAGATTATGCTAAGCAGAGAGACTTTTCTCAAAGAATATTCTGTGTATGTAGTATTGATGTTGAACTTTATCAAAATCAATTACAATAATAAACACAGTGCAACATCCAACTATGTATTGAGACTGTTAACACTACCAGGTGGAAAATGACAAATACTACAAACACCAGTTGAACCTGGGATTCGAACCAGTGACCCTGCAATCACCATCTGCATTGTAGGCAGGATACTTAACCACTGGGCTATGGAGCCTCCCAAAGATTATGCTAAGCAGAGAGACTTTTCTCAAAGAATATTCTGTGTATGTAGTATTGATGTTGAACTTTATCAAAATCAATTACAATAATAAACACAGTGCAACATCCAACTATGTATTGAGACTGTTAACAATACCAGGTGGAAAATGACAAATACTACAAACACCAGTTGAACCAGGGATTCGAACCGGTGACCCTGCAATCACCATCTGCATTGTAGGCGGGATGCTTAACCACTGGGCTATGGAGCCTCCCAAAGATTATGCTAAGCAGAGAGACTTTTCTCAAAGAATATTCTGTGTATGTAGTATTGATGTTGAACTTTATCAAAATCAATTACAATAATAAACACAGTGCAACATCCAACTATGTATTGAGACTGTTAACACTACCAGGTGGAAAATGACAAATACTACAAACACCAGTTGAACCTGGGATCCGAACCAGTGACCCTGCAATCACCATCTGCATTGTAGGCGGGATACTTAACCACTGGGCTATGGAGCCTCCCAAAGATTATGCTAAGCAGAGAGACTTTTCTCAAAGAATATTCTGTGTATGTAGTATTGATGTTGAACTTTATCAAAATCAATTACAATAATAAACACAGTGCAACATCCAACTATGTATTGAGACTGTTAACACTACCAGGTGGAAAATGACAAATACTACAAACACCAGTTGAACCTGGGATTCGAACCAGTGACCCTACAATCACCATCTGCATTGTAGGCGGGATACTTAACCACTGGGCTATGGAGCCTCCCAAAGATTATGCTAAGCAGAGAGACTTTTCTCAAAGAATATTCTGTGTATGTAGTATTGATGTTGAACTTTATCAAAATCAATTACAATAATAAACACAGTGCAACATCCAACTATGTATTGAGACTGTTAACACTATCAGGTGGAAAATGACAAATACTACAAACACCAGTTGAACCCGGGATTCGAACCAGTGACCCTGCAATCACCATCTGCATTGCAGGCGGGATGCTTAACCACTGGGCTATGGAGCCTCCCAAAGATTATGCTAAGCAGAGAGACTTTTCTCAAAGAATATTCTGTGTATGTAGTATTGATGTTGAACTTTATCAAAATCAATTACAATAATAAACACAGTGCAACATCCAACTATGTATTGAGACTGTTAACAATACCAGGTGGAAAATGACAAATACTACAAACACCAGTTGAACCAGGGATTCGAACCGGTGACCCTGCAATCACCATCTGCATTATAGGCGGGATGCTTAACCACTGGGCTATGGATTATGCTAAGCAGAGAGACTTTTCTCAAAGAATATTCTGTGTATGTAGTATTGATGTTGAACTTTATCAAAATCAATTACAATAATAAACACAGTGCAACATCCAACTATGTATTGAGACTGTTAACACTACCAGGTGGAAAATGACAAATACTACAAACACCAGTTGAACCTGGGATTCGAACCAGTGACCCTGCAATCACCATCTGCATTGTAGGGGGGATGCTTAACCACTGGGCTATGGAGCCTCCCAAAGATTATGCTAAGCAGAGAGACTTTTCTCAAAGAATATTCTGTGTATGTAGTATTGATGTTGAACTTTATCAAAATCAATTACAATAATAAACACAGTGCAACATCCAACTATGTATTGAGACTGTTAACACTACCAGGTGGAAAATGACAAATACTACAAGCACCAGTTGAATCTGGGATCCGAACCAGTGACCCTGCAATCACCATCTGCATTGTAGGCGGGATACTTAACCACTGGGCTATGGAGCCTCCCAAAGATTATGCTAAGCAGAGAGACTTTTCTCAAAGAATATTCTGTGTATGTAGTATTGATGTTGAACTTTATCAAAATCAATTACAATAATAAACACAGTGCAACATCCAACTATGTATTGAGACTGTTAACACTACCAGGTGGAAAATGACAAATACTACAAACACCAGTTGAACCTGGGATTCGAACCAGTGACCCTACAATCACCATCTGCATTGTAGGCGGGATACTTAACCACTGGGCTATGGAGCCTCCCAAAGATTATGCTAAGCAGAGAGACTTTTCTCAAAGAATATTCTGTGTATGTAGTATTGATGTTGAACTTTATCAAAATCAATTACAATAATAAACACAGTGCAACATCCAACTATGTATTGAGACTGTTAACACTATCAGGTGGAAAATGACAAATACTACAAACACCAGTTGAACCCGGGATTCGAACCAGTGACCCTGCAATCACCATCTGCATTGCAGGTGGGATGCTTAACCACTGGGCTATGGAGCCTCCCAAAGATTATGCTAAGCAGAGAGACTTTTCTCAAAGAATATTCTGTGTATGTAGTATTGATGTTGAACTTTATCAAAATCAATTACAATAATAAACACTGCAACATCCAACTATGTATTGAGACTGTTAACACTACCAGGTGGAAAATGACAAATACTACAAACACCAGTTGAACCTAGGATTCGAACCAGTGACCCTGCAATCACCATCTGCATTGTAGGCGGGATATTTAACCACTGGGCTATGGAGCCTCCCAAAGATTATGCTAAGCAGAGAGACTTTTCTCAAAGAATATTCTGTGTATGTAGTATTGATGTTGAACTTTATCAAAATCAATTACAATAATAAACACAGTGCAACATCCAACTATGTATTGAGACTGTTAACACTACCAGGTGGAAAATGACAAATACTACAAACACCAGTTGAACCTGGGATTCGAACCAGTGACCCTGCAATCACCATCTGCATTGTAGGGGGGATGCTTAACCACTGGGCTATGGAGCCTCCCAAATATTATGCTAAGCAGAGAGACTTTTCTCATAGAATATTCTGTGTATGTAGTATTGATGTTGAACTTTATCAAAATCAATTACAATAATAAACACAGTGCAACATCCAACTATGTATTGAGACTGTTAACACTATCAGGTGGAAAATGACAAATACTACAAACACCAGTTGAACCTGGGATTCGAACCAGTGACCCTGCAATCACCATCTGCATTGTAGGCGGGATGCTTAACCACTGGGCTATGGAGCCTCCCAAAGATTATGCTAAGCAGAGAGACTTTTCTCAAAGAATATTCTGTGTATGTAGTATTGATGTTGAACTTTATCAAAATCAATTACAATAATAAACACAGTGCAACATCCAACTATGTATTGAGACTGTTAACACTATCAGGTGGAAAATGACAAATACTACAAACACCATTTGAACCCGGGATTCGAACCAGTGACCCTGCAATCACCATCTGCATTGTAGGCGGGATGCTTAACCACTGGGCTATGGAGCCTCCCAAAGATTATGCTAAGCAGAGAGACTTTTCTCAAAGAATATTCTGTGTATGTAGTATTGATGTTGAACTTTATCAAAATCAATTACAATAATAAACACTGCAACATCCAACTATGTATTGAGACTGTTAACACTACCAGGTGGAAAATGACAAATACTACAAACACCAGTTGAACCTAGGATTCGAACCAGTGACCCTGCAATCACCATCTGCATTGTAGGCGGGATATTTAACCACTGGGCTATGGAGCCTCCCAAAGATTATGCTAAGCAGAGAGACTTTTCTCAAAGAATATTCTGTGTATGTAGTATTGATGTTGAACTTTATCAAAATCAATTACAATAATAAACACAGTGCAACATCCAACTATGTATTGAGACTGTTAACACTACCAGGTGGAAAATGACAAATACTACAAACACCAGTTGAACCTGGGATTCGAACCAGTGACCCTGCAATCACCATCTGCATTGTAGGGGGGATGCTTAACCACTGGGCTATGGAGCCTCCCAAATATTATGCTAAGCAGAGAGACTTTTCTCATAGAATATTCTGTGTATGTAGTATTGATGTTGAACTTTATCAAAATCAATTACAATAATAAACACAGTGCAACATCCAACTATGTATTGAGACTGTTAACACTATCAGGTGGAAAATGACAAATACTACTAACACCAGTTGAACCTGGGATTCGAACCAGTGACCCTGCAATCACCATCTGCATTGTAGGCGGGATGCTTAACCACTGGGCTATGGAGCCTCCCAAAGATTATGCTAAGCAGAGAGACTTTTCTCAAAGAATATTCTGTGTATGTAGTATTGATGTTGAACTTTATCAAAATCAATTACAATAATAAACACAGTGCAACATCCAACTATGTATTGAGACTGTTAACACTATCAGGTGGAAAATGACAAATACTACAAACACCATTTGAACCCGGGATTCGAACCAGTGACCCTGCAATCACCATCTGCATTGTAGGCGGGATGCTTAACCACTGGGCTATGGAGCCTCCCAAAGATTATGCTAAGCAGAGAGACTTTTCTCAAAGAATATTCTGTGTATGTAGTATTGATGTTGAACTTTATCAAAATCAATTACAATAATAAACACAGTGCAACATCCAACTATGTATTGAGACTGTTAACACTACCAGGTGGAAAATGACAAATACTACAAACACCAGTTGAACCTGGGATTTGAACTAGTGAAACTACAATCACCATCTGCATTGTAGGCGGGATGCTTAACCACTGGGCTACGGAGCCTCCCAAAGATTATGCTAAGCAGAGAGACTTTTCTCAAAGAATATTCTGTGTATGTAGTATTGATGCTGAACTTTATCAAAATCAATTACAATAATAAACACAGTGCAACATCCAACTATGTATTGAGACTGTTAACACTACCAGGTGGAAAATGACAAATACTACAAACACCAGTTGAACCTGGGATTTGAACCAGGGAACCTGCAATCACCATCTGCATTGTAGGCGGGATGCTTAACCACTGGGATATGGAGCCTCAAAAAGGTTATGCTAAGCAGAGAGACTTTTCTCAAAGAATATTCTGTGTATGTAGTATTGATGTTGAACTTTATCAAAATCAATTACAATAATAAACACAGTGCAACATCCAACTATGTATTGAGACTGTTAACACTACCAGGTGGAAAATGACAAATACTACAAACACCAGTTTAACCTGGGATTCGAACCAGTGAACCTGCAATCGCAATCTGCATTGTAGGTGGGATGCTTAGCCACTTGGCTTTGGAGCCTCCCAAAGATTATGCTAAGCAGAGAGACTTTTCTCAAAGAATATTCTGTGTATGTAGTATTGATGTTGAACTTTATCAAAATCAATTACAATAATAAACACAGTGCAACATCCAACTATGTATTGAGACTGTTAACACTACCAGGTGGAAAATGACAAATACTACAAACACCAGTTGAACCTGGGATTCGAACCAGTGAAACTACAATCACCATCTGCATTGTAGGCGGGATGCTTAACCACTGGGCTACGGAGCCTCCCAAAGATTATGCTAAGCAGAGAGACTTTTCTCAAAGAATATTCTGTGTATGTAGTATTGATGTTGAACTTTATCAAAATCAATTACAATAATAAACACAGTGCAACATCCAACTATGTATTGAGACTGTTAACACTACCAGGTGGAAAATGACAAATACTACAAACACCAGTTGAACCTGGGATTTGAACCAGGGAACCTGCAATCACCATCTGCATTGTAGGCGGGATGCTTAACCACTGGGATATGGAGCCTCCCAAAGATTATGCTAAGCAGAGAGACTTTTCTCAAAGAATATTCTGTGTATGTAGTATTGATGTTGAACTTTATCAAAATCAATTACAATAATAAACACAGTGCAACATCCAGCTATGTATTGAGACTGTTAACACTATCAGGTGGAAAATGACAAATACTACAAACACCAGTTGAACCTGGGATTTGAACCAGTGACCCTGCAATCACCATCTGCATTGTAGGCAGGATGCTTAACCACTGGGCTATGGAGCCTCCCAAAGATTATGCTAAGCAGAGAGACTTTTCTCAAAGAATATTCTGTGTATGTAGTATTGATGTTGAACTTTATCAAAATCAATTACAATAATAAACACAGTGCAACATCCAACTATGTATTGAGACTGTTAACACTACCAGGTGGAAAATGACAAATACTACAAACACCAGTTGAACCTGGGATTCGAACCAGTGACCCTGCAATCACCATCTGCATTGTAGGCAGGATACTTAACCACTGGGCTATGGAGCCTCCCAAAGATTATGCTAAGCAGAGAGACTTTTCTCAAAGAATATTCTGTGTATGTAGTATTGATGTTGAACTTTATCAAAATCAATTACAATAATAAACACAGTGCAACATCCAACTATGTATTGAGACTGTTAACAATACCAGGTGGAAAATGACAAATACTACAAACACCAGTTGAACCAGGGATTTGAACCGGTGACCCTGCAATCACCATCTGCATTGTAGGCGGGATGCTTAACCACTGGGCTATGGAGCCTCCCAAAGATTATGCTAAGCAGAGAGACTTTTCTCAAAGAATATTCTGTGTATGTAGTATTGATGTTGAACTTTATCAAAATCAATTACAATAATAAACACAGTGCAACATCCAACTATGTATTGAGACTGTTAACACTACCAGGTGGAAAATGACAAATACTACAAACACCAGTTGAACCTGCAATCACCATCTGCATTGTAGGCGGGATACTTAACCACTGGGCTATGGAGCCTCCCAAAGATTATGCTAAGCAGAGAGACTTTTCTCAAAGAATATTCTGTGTATGTAGTATTGATGTTGAACTTTATCAAAATCAATTACAATAATAAACACAGTGCAACATCCAACTATGTATTGAGACTGGTAACACTACCAGGTGGAAAATGACAAATACTACAAACACCAGTTGAACCTGGGATTCGAACCAGTGACCCTACAATCACCATCTGCATTGTAGGCGGGATACTTAACCACTGGGCTATGGAGCCTCCCAAAGATTATGCTAAGCAGAGAGACTTTTCTCAAAGAATATTCTGTGTATGTAGTATTGATGTTGAACTTTATCAAAATCAATTACAATAATAAACACAGTGCAACATCCAACTATGTATTGAGACTGTTAACACTATCAGGTGGAAAATGACAAATACTACAAACACCAGTTGAACCCGGGATTCGAACCAGTGACCCTGCAATCACCATCTGCATTGCAGGCGGGATGCTTAACCACTGGGCTATGGAGCCTCCCAAAGATTATGCTAAGCAGAGAGACTTTTCTCAAAGAATATTCTGTGTATGTAGTATTGATGTTGAACTTTATCAAAATCAATTACAATAATAAACACTGCAACATCCAACTATGTATTGAGACTGTTAACACTACCAGGTGGAAAATGACAAATACTACAAACACCAGTTGAACCTAGGATTCGAACCAGTGACCCTGCAATCACCATCTGCATTGTAGGCGGGATATTTAACCACTGGGCTATGGAGCCTCCCAAAGATTATGCTAAGCAGAGAGACTTTTCTCATAGAATATTCTGTGTATGTAGTATTGATGTTGAACTTTATCAAAATCAATTACAATAATAAACACAGTGCAACATCCAACTATGTATTGAGACTGTTAACACTATCAGGTGGAAAATGACAAATACTACAAACACCAGTTGAACCCGGGATTCGAACCAGTGACCCTGCAATCACCATCTGCATTGTAGGCAGGATGCTTAACCACTGGGCTATGGAGCCTCCCAAAGATTATGCTAAGCAGAGAGACTTTTCTCAAAGAATATTCTGTGTATGTAGTATTGATGTTGAATTTTATCAAAATCAATTACAATAATAAACACAGTGCAACATCCAACTATGTATTGAGACTGTTAACACTACCAGGTGGAAAATGACAAATACTACAAACACCAGTTGAACCTGGGATTCGAACCAGTGACCCTGCAATCACCATCTGCATTGTAGGGGGGATGCTTAACCACTGGGCTATGGAGCCTCCCAAATATTATGCTAAGCAGAGAGACTTTTCTCATAGAATATTCTGTGTATGTAGTATTGATGTTGAACTTTATCAAAATCAATTACAATAATAAACACAGTGCAACATCCAACTATGTATTGAGACTGTTAACACTATCAGGTGGAAAATGACAAATACTACAAACACCAGTTGAACCCGGGATTCGAACCAGTGACCCTGCAATCACCATCTGCATTGTAGGCAGGATGCTTAACCACTGGGCTATGGAGCCTCCCAAAGATTATGCTAAGCAGAGAGACTTTTCTCAAAGAATATTCTGTGTATGTAGTATTGATGTTGAACTTTATCAAAATCAATTACAATAATAAACACAGTGCAACATCCAACTATGTATTGAGACTGTTAACACTACCAGGTGGAAAATGACAAATACTACAAACACCAGTTGAACCTGGGATTCGAACCAGTGACCCTGCAATCACCATCTGCATTGTAGGTGGGATATTTAACCACTGGGCTATGGAGCCTCCCAAATATTATGCTAAGCAGAGAGACTTTTCTCAAAGAATATTCTGTGTATGTAGTATTGATGTTGAACTTTATCAAAATCAATTACAATAATAAACACAGTGCAACATCCAACTATGTATTGAGACTGTTAACACTACCAGGTGGAAAATGACAAATACTACAAACACCAGTTGAACCTGGGATTCGAACCAGTGACCCTGCAATCACCATCTGCATTGTAGGGGGGATGCTTAACCACTGGGCTATGGAGCCTCCCAAAGATTATGCTAAGCAGAGAGACTTTTCTCATAGAATATTCTGTGTATGTAGTATTGATGTTGAACTTTATCAAAATCAATTACAATAATAAACACAGTGCAACATCCAACTATGTATTGAGACTGTTAACACTATCAGGTGGAAAATGACAAATACTACAAACACCAGTTGAACCTGGGATTCGAACCAGTGACCCTGCAATCACCATCTGCCTTGTAGGCGGGATGCTTAACCACTGGGCTATGGAGCCTCCCAAAGATTATGCTAAGCAGAGAGACTTTTCTCAAAGAATATTCTGTGTATGTAGTATTGATGTTGAACTTTATCAAAATCAATTACAATAATAAACACAGTGCAACATCCAACTATGTATTGAGACTGTTAAGACTACCAGGTGGAACATGACAAATACTACAAACACCAGTTGAACCTGGGATTTGAACCAGTGAAACTACAATCACCATCTGCATTGTAGGTGGGATGCTTAACCACTGGGCTACGGAGCATCCCAAAGATTATGCTAAGCAGAGAGACTTTTCTCAAAGAATATTCTGTGTATGTAGTATTGATGTTGAACTTTATCAAAATCAATTACAATAATAAACACAGTGCAACATCCAACTATGTATTGAGACTGTTAACACTATCAGGTAGAAAATGACAAATACTACAAACACCAGTTGAACCCGGGATTCGAACCAGTGACCCTGCAATCACCATCTGCATTGTAGGTGGGATGCTTAACCACTGGGCTATGGAGCCTCCCAAAGATTATGCTAAGCAGAGAGACTTTTCTCAAAGAATATTCTGTGTATGTAGTATTGATGTTGAACTTTATCAAAATCAATTACAATAATAAACACAGTGCAACATCCAACTATGTATTGAGACTGTTAACAATACCAGGTGGAAAATGACAAATACTACAAACACCAGTTGAACCAGGGATTCGAACCGGTGACCCTGCAATCACCATCTGCATTGTAGGCGGGATGCTTAACCACTGGGCTATGGAGCCTCCCAAAGATTATGCTAAGCAGAGAGACTTTTCTCAAAGAATATTCTGTGTATGTAGTATTGATGTTGAACTTTATCAAAATCAATTACAATAATAAACACAGTGCAACATCCAACTATGTATTGAGACTGTTAACACTACCAGGTGGAAAATGACAAATACTACAAACACCAGTTGAACCTGGGATTCGAACCAGTGACCCTGCAATCACCATCTGCATTGTAGGCGGGATGCTTAACCACTGGGCTATGGAGCCTCCCAAAGATTATGCTAAGCAGAGAGACTTTTCTCAAATAATATTCTGTGTATGTAGTATTGATGTTGAACTTTATCAAAATCAATTACAATAATAAACACAGTGCAACATCCAACTATGTATTGAGACTGTTAACACTACCAGGTGGAAAATGACAAATACTACAAACACCAGTTGAACCTGGGATTCGAACCAGTGACCCTGCAATCACCATCTGCATTGTAGGCGGGATGCTTAACCACTGGGCTATGGAGCCTCCCAAAGATTATGCTAAGCAGAGAGACTTTTCTCAAAGAATATTCTGTGTATGTAGTATTGATGTTGAACTTTATCAAAATCAATTACAATAATAAACACAGTGCAACATCCAACTATGTATTGAGACTGTTAACACTATCAGGTGGAAAATGACAAATACTACAAACACCAGTTGAACCCGGGATTCGAACCAGTGACCCTGCAATCACCATCTGCATTGTAGGTGGGATGCTTAATCACTGGGCTATGGAGCCTCCCAAAGATTATGCTAAGCAGAGAGACTTTTCTCAAAGAATATTCTGTGTATGTAGTATTGATGTTGAACTTTATCAAAATCAATTACAATAATAAACACAGTGCAACATCCAACTATGTATTGAGACTGTTAACACTACCAGGTGGAAAATGACAAATACTACAAACACCAGTTGAACCTGGGATTTGAACCAGTGACCCTGCAATCACCATCTGCATTGTAGGTGGGATGCTTAACCACTGGGCTATGGAGCCTCCCAAAGATTATGCTAAGCAGAGAGACTTTTCTCAAAGAATATTCTGTGTATGTAGTATTGATGTTGAACTTTATCAAAATCAATTACAATAATAAACACAGTGCAACATCCAACTATGTATTGAGACTGTTAACACTATCAGGTGGAAAATGACAAATACTACAAACACCAGTTGAACCCGGGATTCGAACCAGTGACCCTGCAATCACCATCTGCATTGTAGGCGGGATGCTTAACCACTGGGCTATGGAGCCTCCCAAAGATTATGCTAAGCAGAGAGACTTTTCTCAAAGAATATTCTGTGTATGTAGTATTGATGTTGAACTTTATCAAAATCAATTACAATAATAAACACAGTGCAACATCCAACTATGTATTGAGACTGTTAACACTACCAGGTGGAAAATGACAAATACTACAAACACCAGTTGAACCTGGGATTCGAACCAGTGACCCTGCAATCACCATCTGCATTGTAGGCGGGATGCTTAACCACTGGGCTATGGAGCCTCCCAAAGATTATGCTAAGCAGAGAGACTTTTCTCAAAGAATATTCTGTGTATGTAGTATTGATGTTGAACTTTATCAAAATCAATTACAATAATAAACAGTGCAACATCCAACTATGTATTGAGACTGTTAACACTATCAGGTGGAAAATGACAAATACTACAAACACCAGTTGAACCTGGGATTTGAACCAGTGATCCTGCAATCACCATCTGCATTGTAGGCAGGATGCTTAACCACTGGGCTATGGAGCCTCCCAAAGATTACACTAAGCAGAGAGACTTTTCTCAAAGAATATTCTGTGTATGTAGTATTGATGTTGAACTTTATCAAAATCAATTACAATAATAAACAGTGCAACATCCAACTATGTATTGAGACTGTTAACACTATCAGGTGGAAAATGACAAATACTACAAACACCAGTTGAACCTGGGATTCGAACCAGTGACCCTGCAATCACCATCTGCATTGTAGGCGGGATGCTTAACCACTGGGCTATGGAGCCTCCCAAAGATTATGCTAAGCAGAGATACTTTTCTCAAAGAATATTCTGTGTATGTAGTATTGATGTTGAACTTTATCAAAATCAATTACAATAATAAACACAGTGCAACATCCAACTATGTATTGAGACTGTTAACACTACCAGGTGGAAAATGACAAATACTACAAACACCAGTTGAACCTGGGATTCGAACCAGTGACCCTGCAATCACCATCTGCATTGTAGGCGGGATGCTTAACCACTGGGCTATGGAGCCTCCCAAAGATTACGCTAAGCAGAGAGACTTTTCTCAAAGAATATTCTGTGTATGTAGTATTGATGTTGAACTTTATCAAAATCAATTACAATAATAAACACAGTGCAACATCCAACTATGTATTGAGACTGTTAACACTATCAGGTGGAAAATGACAAATACTACAAACACCAGTTGAACCCGGGATCCGAACCAGTGACCCTGCAATCACCATCTGCATTGTAGGCGGGATGCTTAACCACTGGGCTATGGAGCCTCCCAAAGATTATGCTAAGCAGAGAGACTTTTCTCAAAGAATATTCTGTGTATGTAGTATTGATGTTGAACTTTATCAAAATCAATTACAATAATAAACACAGTGCAACATCCAACTATGTATTGAGACTGTTAACACTATCAGGTGGAAAATGACAAATACTACAAACACCAGTTGAACCCGGGATTCGAACCAGTGACCCTGCAATCACCATCTGCATTGTAGGCAGGATGCTTAACCACTGGGCTATGGAGCCTCCCAAAGATTATGCTAAGCAGAGAGACTTTTCTCAAAGAATATTCTGTGTATGTAGTATTGATGTTGAACTTTATCAAAATCAATTACAATAATAAACACAGTGCAACATCCAACTATGTATTGAGACTGTTAACACTATCAGGTGGAAAATGACAAATACTTCAAACACCAGTTGAACCCGGGATTCGAACCAGTGACCCTGCAATCACCATCTGCATTGTAGGCAGGATGCTTAACCACTGGGCTATGGAGCCTCCCAAAGATTATGCTAAGCAGAGAGACTTTTCTCAAAGAATATTCTGTGTATGTAGTATTGATGTTGAACTTTATCAAAATCAATTACAATAATAAACACAGTGCAACATCCAACTATGTATTGAGACTGTTAACACTACCAGGTGGAAAATGACAAATACTACAAACACCAGTTGAACGAACCAGTGACCCTGCAATCATCATCTGCATTGTAGGCGGGATGCTTAACCACTGGGCTATGGAGCCTCCCAAAGATTATGCTAAGCAGAGAGACTTTTCTCAAAGAATATTCTGTGTATGTAGTATTGATGTTGAACTTTATCAATATCAATTACAATAATAAACACAGTGCAACATCCAACTATGTATTGAGACTGTTAACACTACCAGGTGGAAAATGACAAATACTACAAACACCAGTTGAACCTGGGATTCGAACCAGTGACCCTGCAATCACCATCTGCATTGTAGGCGGGATGCTTAACCACTGGGCTATGGAGCCTCCCAAATATTATGCTAAGCAGAGAGACTTTTCTCAAAGAATATTCTGTGTATGTAGTATTGATGTTGAACTTTATCAAAATCAATTACAATAATAAACACAGTGCAACATCCAACTATGTATTGAGACTGTTAACACTACCAGGTGGAAAATGACAAATACTACAAACACCAGTTGAACCTGGGATTTGAACCAGTGACCCTGCAATCACCATCTGCATTGTAGGCGGGATACTTAACCACTGGGCTATGGAGCCTCCCAAAGATTATGCTAAGCAGAGAGACTTTTCTCAAAGAATATTCTGTGTATGTAGTATTGATGTTGAACTTTATCAAAATCAATTACAATAATAAACACAGTGCAACATCCAACTATGTATTGAGACTGTTAACACTATCAGGTGGAAAATGACAAATACTACAAACACCAGTTGAACCCGGGATTCGAACCAGTGACCCTGCAATCACCATCTGCATTGTAGGCAGGATGCTTAACCACTGGGCTATGGAGCCTCCCAAAGATTATGCTAAGCAGAGAGACTTTTCTCAAAGAATATTCTGTGTATGTAGTATTGATGTTGAACTTTATCAAAATCAATTACAATAATAAACACAGTGCAACATCCAACTATGTATTGAGACTGTTAACACTACCAGGTGGAAAATGACAAATACTACAAACACCAGTTGAACCTGGGATTCGAACCAGTGACCCTGCAATCACCATCTGCATTGTAGGCGGGATGCTTAACCACTGGGCTATGGAGCCTCCCAAAGATTATGCTAAGCAGAGAGACTTTTCTCAAATAATATTCTGTGTATGTAGTATTGATGTTGAACTTTATCAAAATCAATTACAATAATAAACACAGTGCAACATCCAACTATGTATTGAGACTGTTAACACTACCAGGTGGAAAATGACAAATACTACAAACACCAGTTGAACCTGGGATTCGAAGCAGTGACCCTGCAATCACCATCTGCATTGTAGGCGGGATGCTTAACCACTGGGCTATGGAGCCTCCCAAAGATTATGCTAAGCAGAGAGACTTTTCTCAAAGAATATTCTGTGTATGTAGTATTGATGTTGAACTTTATCAAAATCAATTACAATAATAAACACAGTGCAACATCCAACTATGTATTGAGACTGTTAACACTATCAGGTGGAAAATGACAAATACTACAAACACCAGTTGAACCCGGGATTCGAACCAGTGACCCTGCAATCACCATCTGCATTGTAGGCGGGATGCTTAACCACTGGGCTATGGAGCCTCCCAAAGATTATGCTAAGCAGAGAGACTTTTCTCAAAGAATATTCTGTGTATGTAGTATTGATGTTGAACTTTATCAAAATCAATTACAATAATAAACACAGTGCAACATCCAACTATGTATTGAGACTGTTAACACTACCAGGTGGAAAATGACAAATACTACAAACACCAGTTGAACCTGGGATTCGAACCAGTGACCCTGCAATCACCATCTGCATTGTAGGTGGGATGCTTAACCACTGGGCTATGGAGCCTCCCAAAGATTATGCTAAGCAGAGAGACTTTTCTCAAAGAATATTCTGTGTATGTAGTATTGATGTTGAACTTTATCAAAATCAATTACAATAATAAACACAGTGCAACATCCAACTATGTATTGAGACTGTTAACACTATCAGGTGGAAAATGACAAATACTACAAACACCAGTTGAACCCGGGATTCGAACCAGTGACCCTGCAATCACCATCTGCATTGTAGGCGGGATGCTTAACCACTGGGCTATGGAGCCTCCCAAAGATTATGCTAAGCAGAGAGACTTTTCTCAAAGAATATTCTGTGTATGTAGTATTGATGTTGAACTTTATCAAAATCAATTACAATAATAAACACAGTGCAACATCCAACTATGTATTGAGACTGTTAACACTACCAGGTGGAAAATGACAAATACTACAAACACCAGTTGAACCTGGGATTCGAACCAGTGACCCTGCAATCACCATCTGCATTGTAGGCGGGATGCTTAACCACTGGGCTATGGAGCCTCCCAAAGATTATGCTAAGCAGAGAGACTTTTCTCAAAGAATATTCTGTGTATGTAGTATTGATGTTGAACTTTATCAAAATCAATTACAATAATAAACAGTGCAACATCCAACTATGTATTGAGACTGTTAACACTATCAGGTGGAAAATGACAAATACTACAAACACCAGTTGAACCTGGGATTCGAACCAGTGATCCTGCAATCACCATCTGCATTGTAGGCAGGATGCTTAACCACTGGGCTATGGAGCCTCCCAAAGATTACACTAAGCAGAGAGACTTTTCTCAAAGAATATTCTGTGTATGTAGTATTGATGTTGAACTTTATCAAAATCAATTACAATAATAAACACAGTGCAACATCCAACTATGTATTGAGACTGTTAACACTATCAGGTGGAAAATGACAAATACTACAAACACCAGTTGAACCCGGGATTCGAACCAGTGACCCTGCAATCACCATCTGCATTGTAGGCGGGATGCTTAACCACTGGGCTATGGAGCCTCCCAAAGATTATGCTAAGCAGAGATACTTTTCTCAAAGAATATTCTGTGTATGTAGTATTGATGTTGAACTTTATCAAAATCAATTACAATAATAAACACAGTGCAACATCCAACTATGTATTGAGACTGTTAACACTACCAGGTGGAAAATGACAAATACTACAAACACCAGTTGAACCTGGGATTCGAACCAGTGACCCTGCAATCACCATCTGCATTGTAGGCGGGATGCTTAACCACTGGGCTATGGAGCCTCCCAAAGATTATGCTAAGCAGAGAGACTTTTCTCAAAGAATATTCTGTGTATGTAGTATTGATGTTGAACTTTATCAAAATCAATTACAATAATAAACACAGTGCAACATCCAACTATGTATTGAGACTGTTAACACTATCAGGTGGAAAATGACAAATACTACAAACACCAGTTGAACCCGGGATTCGAACCAGTGACCCTGCAATCACCATCTGCATTGTAGGCGGGATGCTTAACCACTGGGCTATGGAGCCTCCCAAAGATTATGCTAAGCAGAGAGACTTTTCTCAAAGAATATTCTGTGTATGTAGTATTGATGTTGAACTTTATCAAAATCAATTACAATAATAAACACAGTGCAACATCCAACTATGTATTGAGACTGTTAACACTACCAGGTGGAAAATGACAAATACTACAAACACCAGTTGAACCTGGGATTCGAACCAGTGACGCTACAATCACCATCTGCATTGTAGGCGGGATACTTAACCACTGGGCTATGGAGCCTCCCAAAGATTATGCTAAGCAGAGAGACTTTTCTCAAAGAATATTCTGTGTATGTAGTATTGATGTTGAACTTTATCAAAATCAATTACAATAATAAACACAGTGCAACATCCAACTATGTATTGAGACTGTTAACACTATCAGGTGGAAAATGACAAATACTACAAACACCAATTGAACCCGGGATTCGAACCAGTGACCCTGCAATCACCATCTGCATTGCAGGCGGGATGCTTAACCACTGGGCTATGGAGCCTCCCAAAGATTATGCTAAGCAGAGAGACTTTTCTCAAAGAATATTCTGTGTATGTAGTATTGATGTTGAACTTTATCAAAATCAATTACAATAATAAACACTGCAACATCCAACTATGTATTGAGACTGTTAACACTACCAGGGGGAAAATGACAAATACTACAAACACCAGTTGAACCTAGGATTCGAACCAGTGACCCTGCAATCACCATCTGCAATGTAGGCGGGATATTTAACCACTGGGCTATGGAGCCTCCCAAAGATTATGCTAAGCAGAGAGACTTTTCTCAAAGAATATTCTGTGTATGTAGTATTGATGTTGAACTTTATCAAAATCAATTACAATAATAAACACAGTGCAACATCCAACTATGTATTGAGACTGTTAACACTACCAGGTGGAAAATGACAAATACTACAAACACCAGTTGAACCTGGGATTCGAACCAGTGACCCTGCAATCACCATCTGCATTGTAGGGGGGATGCTTAACCACTGGGCTATGGAGCCTCCCAAATATTATGCTAAGCAGAGAGACTTTTCTCATAGAATATTCTGTGTATGTAGTATTGATGTTGAACTTTATCAAAATCAATTACAATAATAAACACAGTGCAACATCCAACTATGTATTGAGACTGTTGACACTATCAGGTGGAAAATGACAAATACTTCAAACACCAGTTGAACCTGGGATTCGAACCAGTGACCCTGCAATCACCATCTGCATTGTAGGCGGGATGCTTAACCACTGGGCTATGGAGCCTCCCAAAGATTATGCTAAGCAGAGAGACTTTTCTCAAAGAATATTCTGTGTATGTAGTATTGATGTTGAACTTTATCAAAATCAATTACAATAATAAACACAGTGCAACATCCAACTATGTATTGAGACTGTTAACACTATCAGGTGGAAAATGACAAATACTACAAACACCATTTGAACCCGGGATTCGAACCAGTGACCCTGCAATCACCATCTGCATTGTAGGCGGGATGCTTAACCACTGGGCTATGGAGCCTCCCAAAGATTATGCTAAGCAGAGAGACTTTTCTCAAAGAATATTCTGTGTATGTAGTATTGATGTTGAACTTTATCAAAATCAATTACAATAATAAACACAGTGCAACATCCAACTATGTATTGAGACTGTTAACACTACCAGGTGGAAAATGACAAATACTACAAACACCAGTTGAACCTGGGATTCGAACTAGTGAAACTACAATCACCATCTGCATTGTAGGCGGGATGCTTAACCACTGGGCTACGGAGCCTCCCAAAGATTATGCTAAGCAGAGAGACTTTTCTCAAAGAATATTCTGTGTATGTAGTATTGATGCTGAACTTTATCAAAATCAATTACAATAATAAACACAGTGCAACATCCAACTATGTATTGAGACTGTTAACACTACCAGGTGGAAAATGACAAATACTACAAACACCAGTTGAACCTGGGATTTGAACCAGGAAACCTGCAATCACCATCTGCATTGTAGGCGGGATGCTTAACCACTGGGATATGGAGCCTCCCAAAGATTATGCTAAGCAGAGAGACTTTTCTCAAAGAATATTCTGTGTATGTAGTATTGATGTTGAACTTTATCAAAATCAATTACAATAATAAACACAGTGCAACATCCAACTATGTATTGAGACTGTTAACACTATCAGGTGGAAAATGACAAATACTACAAACACCAGTTTAACCTGGGATTCGAACCAGTGAACCTGCAATCGCAATCTGCATTGTAGGCGGGATGCTTAACCACTTGGCTTTGGAGCCTCCCAAAGATTATGCTAAGCAGAGAGACTTTTCTCAAAGAATATTCTGTGTATGTAGTATTGATGTTGAACTTTATCAAAATCAATTACAATAATAAACACAGTGCAACATCCAACTATGTATTGAGACTGTTAACACTACCAGGTGGAAAATGACAAATACTACAAACACCAGTTGAACCTGGGATTCGAACCAGTGAAACTACAATCACCATCTGCATTGTAGGCGGGATGCTTAACCACTGGGCTACGGAGCCTCCCAAAGATTATGCTAAGCAGAGAGACTTTTCTCAAAGAATATTCTGTGTATGTAGTATTGATGTTGAACTTTATCAAAATCAATTACAATAATAAACACAGTGCAACATCCAACTATGTATTGAGACTGTTAACACTACCAGGTGGAAAATGACAAATACTACAAACACCAGTTGAACCTGGGATTTGAACCAGGGAACCTGCAATCACCATCTGCATTGTAGGCGGGATGCTTAACCACTGGGATATGGAGCCTCCCAAAGATTATGCTAAGCAGAGAGACTTTTCTCAAAGAATATTCTGTGTATGTAGTATTGATGTTGAACTTTATCAAAATCAATTACAATAATAAACACAGTGCAACATCCAGCTATGTATTGAGACTGTTAACACTATCAGGTGGAAAATGACAAATACTACAAACACCAGTTGAACCTGGGATTTGAACCAGTGACCCTGCAATCACCATCTGCATTGTAGGCAGGATGCTTAACCACTGGGCTATGGAGCCTCCCAAAGATTATGCTAAGCAGAGAGACTTTTCTCAAAGAATATTCTGTGTATGTAGTATTGATGTTGAACTTTATCAAAATCAATTACAATAATAAACACAGTGCAACATCCAACTATGTATTGAGACTGTTAACACTACCAGGTGGAAAATGACAAATACTACAAACACCAATTGAACCTGGGATTTGAACCAGTGACCCTGCAATCACCATCTGCATTGTAGGCAGGATACTTAACCACTGGGCTATGGAGCCTCCCAAAGATTATGCTAAGCAGAGAGACTTTTCTCAAAGAATATTCTGTGTATGTAGTATTTATGTTGAACTTTATCAAAATCAATTACAATAATAAACACAGTGCAACATCCAACTATGTATTGAGACTGTTAACAATACCAGGTGGAAAATGACAAATACTACAAACACCAGTTGAACCAGGGATTCGAACCGGTGACCCTGCAATCACCATCTGCATTGTAGGCGGGATGCTTAACCACTGGGCTATGGAGCCTCCCAAAGATTATGCTAAGCAGAGAGACTTTTCTCAAAGAATATTCTGTGTATGTAGTATTGATGTTGAACTTTATCAAAATCAATTACAATAATAAACACAGTGCAACATCCAACTATGTATTGAGACTGTTAACACTACCAGGTGGAAAATGACAAATACTACAAACACCAGTTGAACCTGGGATCCGAACCAGTGACCCTGCAATCACCATCTGCATTGTAGGCGGGATACTTAACCACTGGGCTATGGAGCCTCCCAAAGATTATGCTAAGCAGAGAGACTTTTCTCAAAGAATATTCTGTGTATGTAGTATTGATGTTGAACTTTATCAAAATCAATTACAATAATAAACACTGCAACATCCAACTATGTATTGAGACTGTTAACACTACCAGGGGGAAAATGACAAATACTACAAACACCAGTTGAACCTAGGATTCGAACCAGTGACCCTGCAATCACCATCTGCAATGTAGGCGGGATATTTAACCACTGGGCTATGGAGCCTCCCAAAGATTATGCTAAGCAGAGAGACTTTTCTCAAAGAATATTCTGTGTATGTAGTATTGATGTTGAACTTTATCAAAATCAATTACAATAATAAACACAGTGCAACATCCAACTATGTATTGAGACTGTTAACACTACCAGGTGGAAAATGACAAATACTACAAACACCAGTTGAACCTGGGATTCGAACCAGTGACCCTGCAATCACCATCTGCATTGTAGGGGGGATGCTTAACCACTGGGCTATGGAGCCTCCCAAATATTATGCTAAGCAGAGAGACTTTTCTCATAGAATATTCTGTGTATGTAGTATTGATGTTGAACTTTATCAAAATCAATTACAATAATAAACACAGTGCAACATCCAACTATGTATTGAGACTGTTGACACTATCAGGTGGAAAATGACAAATACTTCAAACACCAGTTGAACCTGGGATTCGAACCAGTGACCCTGCAATCACCATCTGCATTGTAGGCGGGATGCTTAACCACTGGGCTATGGAGCCTCCCAAAGATTATGCTAAGCAGAGAGACTTTTCTCAAAGAATATTCTGTGTATGTAGTATTGATGTTGAACTTTATCAAAATCAATTACAATAATAAACACAGTGCAACATCCAACTATGTATTGAGACTGTTAACACTATCAGGTGGAAAATGACAAATACTACAAACACCATTTGAACCCGGGATTCGAACCAGTGACCCTGCAATCACCATCTGCATTGTAGGCGGGATGCTTAACCACTGGGCTATGGAGCCTCCCAAAGATTATGCTAAGCAGAGAGACTTTTCTCAAAGAATATTCTGTGTATGTAGTATTGATGTTGAACTTTATCAAAATCAATTACAATAATAAACACAGTGCAACATCCAACTATGTATTGAGACTGTTAACACTACCAGGTGGAAAATGACAAATACTACAAACACCAGTTGAACCTGGGATTCGAACTAGTGAAACTACAATCACCATCTGCATTGTAGGCGGGATGCTTAACCACTGGGCTACGGAGCCTCCCAAAGATTATGCTAAGCAGAGAGACTTTTCTCAAAGAATATTCTGTGTATGTAGTATTGATGCTGAACTTTATCAAAATCAATTACAATAATAAACACAGTGCAACATCCAACTATGTATTGAGACTGTTAACACTACCAGGTGGAAAATGACAAATACTACAAACACCAGTTGAACCTGGGATTTGAACCAGGAAACCTGCAATCACCATCTGCATTGTAGGCGGGATGCTTAACCACTGGGATATGGAGCCTCCCAAAGATTATGCTAAGCAGAGAGACTTTTCTCAAAGAATATTCTGTGTATGTAGTATTGATGTTGAACTTTATCAAAATCAATTACAATAATAAACACAGTGCAACATCCAACTATGTATTGAGACTGTTAACACTATCAGGTGGAAAATGACAAATACTACAAACACCAGTTTAACCTGGGATTCGAACCAGTGAACCTGCAATCGCAATCTGCATTGTAGGCGGGATGCTTAACCACTTGGCTTTGGAGCCTCCCAAAGATTATGCTAAGCAGAGAGACTTTTCTCAAAGAATATTCTGTGTATGTAGTATTGATGTTGAACTTTATCAAAATCAATTACAATAATAAACACAGTGCAACATCCAACTATGTATTGAGACTGTTAACACTACCAGGTGGAAAATGACAAATACTACAAACACCAGTTGAACCTGGGATTCGAACCAGTGAAACTACAATCACCATCTGCATTGTAGGCGGGATGCTTAACCACTGGGCTACGGAGCCTCCCAAAGATTATGCTAAGCAGAGAGACTTTTCTCAAAGAATATTCTGTGTATGTAGTATTGATGTTGAACTTTATCAAAATCAATTACAATAATAAACACAGTGCAACATCCAACTATGTATTGAGACTGTTAACACTACCAGGTGGAAAATGACAAATACTACAAACACCAGTTGAACCTGGGATTTGAACCAGGGAACCTGCAATCACCATCTGCATTGTAGGCGGGATGCTTAACCACTGGGATATGGAGCCTCCCAAAGATTATGCTAAGCAGAGAGACTTTTCTCAAAGAATATTCTGTGTATGTAGTATTGATGTTGAACTTTATCAAAATCAATTACAATAATAAACACAGTGCAACATCCAGCTATGTATTGAGACTGTTAACACTATCAGGTGGAAAATGACAAATACTACAAACACCAGTTGAACCTGGGATTTGAACCAGTGACCCTGCAATCACCATCTGCATTGTAGGCAGGATGCTTAACCACTGGGCTATGGAGCCTCCCAAAGATTATGCTAAGCAGAGAGACTTTTCTCAAAGAATATTCTGTGTATGTAGTATTGATGTTGAACTTTATCAAAATCAATTACAATAATAAACACAGTGCAACATCCAACTATGTATTGAGACTGTTAACACTACCAGGTGGAAAATGACAAATACTACAAACACCAATTGAACCTGGGATTTGAACCAGTGACCCTGCAATCACCATCTGCATTGTAGGCAGGATACTTAACCACTGGGCTATGGAGCCTCCCAAAGATTATGCTAAGCAGAGAGACTTTTCTCAAAGAATATTCTGTGTATGTAGTATTTATGTTGAACTTTATCAAAATCAATTACAATAATAAACACAGTGCAACATCCAACTATGTATTGAGACTGTTAACAATACCAGGTGGAAAATGACAAATACTACAAACACCAGTTGAACCAGGGATTCGAACCGGTGACCCTGCAATCACCATCTGCATTGTAGGCGGGATGCTTAACCACTGGGCTATGGAGCCTCCCAAAGATTATGCTAAGCAGAGAGACTTTTCTCAAAGAATATTCTGTGTATGTAGTATTGATGTTGAACTTTATCAAAATCAATTACAATAATAAACACAGTGCAACATCCAACTATGTATTGAGACTGTTAACACTACCAGGTGGAAAATGACAAATACTACAAACACCAGTTGAACCTGGGATCCGAACCAGTGACCCTGCAATCACCATCTGCATTGTAGGCGGGATACTTAACCACTGGGCTATGGAGCCTCCCAAAGATTATGCTAAGCAGAGAGACTTTTCTCAAAGAATATTCTGTGTATGTAGTATTGATGTTGAACTTTATCAAAATCAATTACAATAATAAACACAGTGCAACATCCAACTATGTATTGAGACTGTTAACACTACCAGGTGGAAAATGACAAATACTACAAACACCAGTTGAACCTGGGATTCGAACCAGTGACCCTACAATCACCATCTGCATTGTAGGCGGGATACTTAACCACTGGGCTATGGAGCCTCCCAAAGATTATGCTAAGCAGAGAGACTTTTCTCAAAGAATATTCTGTGTATGTAGTATTGATGTTGAACTTTATCAAAATCAATTACAATAATAAACACAGTGCAACATCCAACTATGTATTGAGACTGTTAACACTATCAGGTGGAAAATGACAAATACTACAAACACCAGTTGAACCCGGGATTCGAACCAGTGACCCTGCAATCACCATCTGCATTGCAGGCGGGATGCTTAACCACTGGGCTATGGAGCCTCCCAAAGATTATGCTAAGCAGAGAGACTTTTCTCAAAGAATATTCTGTGTATGTAGTATTGATGTTGAACTTTATCAAAATCAATTACAATAATAAACACTGCAACATCCAACTATGTATTGAGACTGTTAACACTACCAGGTGGAAAATGACAAATACTACAAACACCAGTTGAACCTAGGATTCGAACCAGTGACCCTGCAATCACCATCTGCATTGTAGGCGGGATATTTAACCACTGGGCTATGGAGCCTCCCAAAGATTATGCTAAGCAGAGAGACTTTTCTCAAAGAATATTCTGTGTATGTAGTATTGATGTTGAACTTTATCAAAATCAATTACAATAATAAACACAGTGCAACATCCAACTATGTATTGAGACTGTTAACACTACCAGGTGGAAAATGACAAATACTACAAACACCAGTTGAACCTGGGATTCGAACCAGTGACCCTGCAATCACCATCTGCATTGTAGGGGGGATGCTTAACCACTGGGCTATGGAGCCTCCCAAAGATTATGCTAAGCAGAGAGACTTTTCTCATAGAATATTCTGTGTATGTAGTATTGATGTTGAACTTTATCAAAATCAATTACAATAATAAACACAGTGCAACATCCAACTATGTATTGAGACTGTTAACACTATCAAGTGGAAAATGACAAATACTACAAACACCAGTTGAACCCGGGATTCGAACCAGTGACCCTGCAATCACCATCTGCATTGTAGGCAGGATGCTTAACCACTGGGCTATGGAACCTCCCAAAGATTATGCTAAGCAGAGAGACTTTTCTCAAAGAATATTCTGTGTATGTAGTATTGATGTTGAACTTTATCAAAATCAATTACAATAATAAACACAGTGCAACATCCAACTATGTATTGAGACTGTTAACACTACCAGGTGGAAAATGACAAATACTACAAACACCAGTTGAACCTGGGATTCGAACCAGTGACCCTGCAATCACCATCTGCATTGTAGGCGGGATATTTAACCACTGGGCTATGGAGCCTCCCAAAGATTATGCTAAGCAGAGAGACTTTTCTCAAAGAATATTCTGTGTATGTAGTATTGATGTTGAACTTTATCAAAATCAATTACAATAATAAACACAGTGCAACATCCAACTATGTATTGAGACTGTTAACACTACCAGGTGGAAAATGACAAATACTACAAACACCAGTTGAACCTGGGATTCGAACCAGTGACCCTGCAATCACCATCTGCATTGTAGGGGGGATGCTTAACCACTGGGCTATGGAGCCTCCCAAAGATTATGCTAAGCAGAGAGACTTTTCTCATAGAATATTCTGTGTATGTAGTATTGATGTTGAACTTTATCAAAATCAATTACAATAATAAACACAGTGCAACATCCAACTATGTATTGAGACTGTTAACACTACCAGGTGGAAAATGACAAATACTACAAACACCAGTTGAACCTGGGATTCGAACCAGTGACCCTGCAATCACCATCTGCATTGTAGGCGGGATATTTAACCACTGGGCTATGGAGCCTCCCAAAGATTATGCTAAGCAGAGAGACTTTTCTCAAAGAATATTCTGTGTATGTAGTATTGATGTTGAACTTTATCAAAATCAATTACAATAATAAACACAGTGCAACATCCAACTATGTATTGAGACTGTTAACACTACCAGGTGGAAAATGACAAATACTACAAACACCAGTTGAACCTGGGATTCGAACCAGTGACCCTGCAATCACCATCTGCATTGTAGGTGGGATGCTTAACCACTGGGCTATGGAGCCTCCCAAAGATTATGCTAAGCAGAGAGACTTTTCTCAAAGAATATTCTGTGTATGTAGTATTGATGTTGAACTTTATCAAAATCAATTACAATAATAAACACAGTGCAACATCCAACTATGTATTGAGACTGTTAACACTATCAGGTGGAAAATGACAAATACTACAAACACCAGTTGAACCCGGGATTCGAACCAGTGACCCTGCAATCACCATCTGCATTGTAGGCGGGATGCTTAACCACTGGGCTATGGAGCCTCCCAAAGATTATGCTAAGCAGAGAGACTTTTCTCAAAGAATATTCTGTGTATGTAGTATTGATGTTGAACTTTATCAAAATCAATTACAATAATAAACACAGTGCAACATCCAACTATGTATTGAGACTGTTAACACTACCAGGTGGAAAATGACAAATACTACAAACACCAGTTGAACCTGGGATTCGAACCAGTGACCCTGCAATCACCATCTGCATTGTAGGCGGGATGCTTAACCACTGGGCTATGGAGCCTCCCAAAGATTATGCTAAGCAGAGAGACTTTTCTCAAAGAATATTCTGTGTATGTAGTATTGATGTTGAACTTTATCAAAATCAATTACAATAATAAACACAGTGCAACATCCAACTATGTATTGAGACTGTTAACACTATCAGGTGGAAAATGACAAATACTACAAACACCAGTTGAACCTGGGATTCGAACCAGTGATCCTGCAATCACCATCTGCATTGTAGGCAGGATGCTTAACCACTGGGCTATGGAGCCTCCCAAAGATTACACTAAGCAGAGAGACTTTTCTCAAAGAATATTCTGTGTATGTAGTATTGATGTTGAACTTTATCAAAATCAATTACAATAATAAACACAGTGCAACATCCAACTATGTATTGAGACTGTTAACACTATCAGGTGGAAAATGACAAATACTACAAACACCAGTTGAACCCGGGATTCGAACCAGTGACCCTGCAATCACCATCTGCATTGTAGGCGGGATGCTTAACCACTGGGCTATGGAGCCTCCCAAAGATTATGCTAAGCAGAGATACTTTTCTCAAAGAATATTCTGTGTATGTAGTATTGATGTTGAACTTTATCAAAATCAATTACAATAATAAACACAGTGCAACATCCAACTATGTATTGAGACTGTTAACACTACCAGGTGGAAAATGACAAATACCAGTTGAACCTGGGATTCGAACCAGTGACCCTGCAATCACCATCTGCATTGTAGGCGGGATGCTTAACCACTGGGCTATGGAGCCTCCCAAAGATTATGCTAAGCAGAGAGACTTTTCTCAAAGAATATTCTGTGTATGTAGTATTGATGTTGAACTTTATCAAAATCAATTACAATAATAAACACAGTGCAACATCCAACTATGTATTGAGACTGTTAACACTACCAGGTGGAAAATGACAAATACTACAAACACCAGTTGAACCTGGGATTCGAACCAGTGACCCTACAATCACCATCTGCATTGTAGGCGGGATGCTTAACCACTGGGCTATGGAGCCTCCCAAAGATTATGCTAAGCAGAGAGACTTTTCTCAAAGAATATTCTGTGTATGTAGTATTGATGTTGAACTTTATCAAAATCAATTACAATAATAAACACAGTGCAACATCCAACTATGTATTGAGACTGTTAACACTATCAGGTGGAAAATGACAAATACTACAAACACCAGTTGAACCCGGGATTCGAACCAGTGACCCTGCAATCACCATCTGCATTGCAGGCGGGATGCTTAACCACTGGGCTATGGAGCCTCCCAAAGATTATGCTAAGCAGAGAGACTTTTCTCAAAGAATATTCTGTGTATGTAGTATTGATGTTGAACTTTATCAAAATCAATTACAATAATAAACACTGCAACATCCAACTATGTATTGAGACTGTTAACACTACCAGGGGGAAAATGACAAATACTACAAACACCAGTTGAACCTAGGATTCGAACCAGTGACCCTGCAATCACCATCTGCAATGTAGGCGGGATATTTAACCACTGGGCTATGGAGCCTCCCAAAGATTATGCTAAGCAGAGAGACTTTTCTCAAAGAATATTCTGTGTATGTAGTATTGATGTTGAACTTTATCAAAATCAATTACAATAATAAACACAGTGCAACATCCAACTATGTATTGAGACTGTTAACACTACCAGGTGGAAAATGACAAATACTACAAACACCAGTTGAACCTGGGATTCGAACCAGTGACCCTGCAATCACCATCTGCATTGTAGGGGGGATGCTTAACCACTGGGCTATGGAGCCTCCCAAATATTATGCTAAGCAGAGAGACTTTTCTCATAGAATATTCTGTGTATGTAGTATTGATGTTGAACTTTATCAAAATCAATTACAATAATAAACACAGTGCAACATCCAACTATGTATTGAGACTGTTGACACTATCAGGTGGAAAATGACAAATACTACAAACACCAATTGAACCTGGGATTCGAACCAGTGACCCTGCAATCACCATCTGCATTGTAGGCGGGATGCTTAACCACTGGGCTATGGAGCCTCCCAAAGATTATGCTAAGCAGAGAGACTTTTCTCAAAGAATATTCTGTGTATGTAGTATTGATGTTGAACTTTATCAAAATCAATTACAATAATAAACACAGTGCAACATCCAACTATGTATTGAGACTGTTAACACTATCAGGTGGAAAATGACAAATACTACAAACACCATTTGAACCCGGGATTCGAACCAGTGACCCTGCAATCACCATCTGCATTGTAGGCGGGATGCTTAACCACTGGGCTATGGAGCCTCCCAAAGATTATGCTAAGCAGAGAGACTTTTCTCAAAGAATATTCTGTGTATGTAGTATTGATATTGAACTTTATCAAAATCAATTACAATAATAAACACAGTGCAACATCCAACTATGTATTGAGACTGTTAACACTACCAGGTGGAAAATGACAAATACTACAAACACCAGTTGAACCTGGGATTCGAACTAGTGAAACTACAATCACCATCTGCATTGTAGGCGGGATGCTTAACCACTGGGCTACGGAGCCTCCCAAAGATCATGCTAAGCAGAGAGACTTTTCTCAAAGAATATTCTGTGTATGTAGTATTGATGCTGAACTTTATCAAAATCAATTACAATAATAAACACAGTGCAACATCCAACTATGTATTGAGACTGTTAACACTACCAGGTGGAAAATGACAAATACTACAAACACCAGTTGAACCTGGGATTTAGAACCAGGGAACCTGCAATCACCATCTGCATTGTAGGCGGGATGCTTAACCACTGGGATATGGAGCCTCCCAAAGATTATGCTAAGCAGAGAGACTTTTCTCAAAGAATATTCTGTGTATGTAGTATTGATGTTGAACTTTATCAAAATCAATTACAATAATAAACACAGTGCAACATCCAACTATGTATTGAGACTGTTAACACTATCAGGTGGAAAATGACAAATACTACAAACACCAGTTGAACCTTGGATTCGAACCAGTGACCCTGCAATCACCATCTGCATTGTTGGCGGGATACTTAACCACTGGGCTATGGAGCCTCCCAAAGATTATGCTAAGCAGAGAGACTTTTCTCAAAGAATATTCTGTGTATGTAGTATTGATGTTGAACTTTATCAAAATCAATTACAATAATAAACACAGTGCAACATCCAACTATGTATTGAGACTGTTAACACTACCAGGTGGAAAATGACAAATACTACAAACACCAGTTGAACCTGGGATTTGAACCAGGGAACCTGCAATCACCATCTGCATTGTAGGCAGGATGCTTAACCACTGGGCTATGGAGCCTCCCAAAGATTATGCTAAGCAGAGAGACTTTTCTCAAAGAATATTCTGTGTATGTAGTATTGATGTTGAACTTTATCAAAATCAATTACAATAATAAACACAGTGCAACATCCAACTATGTATTGAGACTGTTAACACTACCAGGTGGAAAATGACAAATACTACAAACACCAGTTGAACCTGGGATTCGAACCAGTGACCCTGCAATCACCATTTGCATTGTAGGCGGGATACTTAACCACTGGGCTATGGAGCCTCCCAAAGATTATGCAAAGCAGAGAGACTTTTCTCAAAGAATATTCTGTGTATGTAGTATTGATGTTGAACTTTATCAAAATCAATTACAATAATAAACACAGTGCAACATCCAACTATGTATTGAGACTGTTAACACTACCAGGTGGAAAGTGACAAATACTACAAACACCAGTTGAACCTGGGATTTGAACCGGTGACCCTGCAATCACCATCTGCATTGTAGGCGGGATGCTTAACCACTGGGCTATGGAGCCTCCCAAAGATTATGCTAAGCAGAGAGACTTTTCTCAAAGAATATTCTGTGTATGTAGTATTGATGTTGAACTTTATCAAAATCAATTACAATAATAAACACAGTGCAACATCCAACTATGTATTGAGACTGTTAACACTACCAGGTGGAAAATGACAAATACTACAAACACCAGTTGAACCTGGGATTTGAACCAGGGAACCTGCAATCACCATCTGCATTGTAGGCGGGATGCTTAACCACTGGGATATGGAGCCTCCCAAAGATTATGCTAAGCAGAGAGACTTTTCTCAAAGAATATTCTGTGTATGTAGTATTGATGTTGAACTTTATCAAAATCAATTACAATAATAAACACAGTGCAACATCCAGCTATGTATTGAGACTGTTAACACTATCAGGTGGAAAATGACAAATACTACAAACACCAGTTGAACCTGGGATTTGAACCAGTGACCCTGCAATCACCATCTGCATTGTAGGCAGGATGCTTAACCACTGGGCTATGGAGCCTCCCAAAGATTATGCTAAGCAGAGAGACTTTTCTCAAAGAATATTCTGTGTATGTAGTATTGATGTTGAACTTTATCAAAATCAATTACAATAATAAACACAGTGCAACATCCAACTATGTATTGAGACTGTTAACACTACCAGGTGGAAAGTGACAAATACTACAAACACCAGTTGAACCTGGGATTTGAACTGGTGACCCTGCAATCACCATCTGCATTGTAGGCGGGATGCTTAACCACTGGGCTATGGAGCCTCCCAAAGATTATGCTAAGCAGAGAGACTTTTCTCAAAGAATATTCTGTGTATGTAGTATTGATGTTGAACTTTATCAAAATCAATTACAATAATAAACACAGTGCAACATCCAACTATGTATTGAGACTGTTTACACTACCAGGTGGAAAATGACAAATACTACAAACACCAGTTGAACCTGGGATTTGAACCAGGGAACCTGCAATCACCATCTGCATTGTAGGCGGGATGCTTAACCACTGGGATATGGAGCCTCCCAAAGATTATGCTAAGCAGAGAGACTTTTCTCAAAGAATATTCTGTGTATGTAGTATTGATGTTGAACTTTATCAAAATCAATTACAATAATAAACACAGTGCAACATCCAGCTATGTATTGAGACTGTTAACACTATCAGGTGGAAAATGACAAATACTACAAACACCAGTTGAACCTGGGATTTGAACCAGTGACCCTGCAATCACCATCTGCATTGTAGGCAGGATGCTTAACCACTGGGCTATGGAGCCTCCCAAAGATTATGCTAAGCAGAGAGACTTTTCTCAAAGAATATTCTGTGTATGTAGTATTGATGTTGAACTTTATCAAAATCAATTACAATAATAAACACAGTGCAACATCCAACTATGTATTGAGACTGTTAACACTACCAGGTGGAAAGTGACAAATACTACAAACACCAGTTGAACCTGGGATTTGAACTGGTGACCCTGCAATCACCATCTGCATTGTAGGCGGGATGCTTAACCACTGGGCTATGGAGCCTCCCAAAGATTATGCTAAGCAGAGAGACTTTTCTCAAAGAATATTCTGTGTATGTAGTATTGATGTTGAACTTTATCAAAATCAATTACAATAATAAACACAGTGCAACATCCAACTATGTATTGAGACTGTTAACACTACCAGGTGGAAAATGACAAATACTACAAACACCAGTTGAACCTGGGATTTGAACCAGGGAACCTGCAATCACCATCTGCATTGTAGGCGGGATGCTTAACCACTGGGATATGGAGCCTCCCAAAGATTATGCTAAGCAGAGAGACTTTTCTCAAAGAATATTCTGTGTATGTAGTATTGATGTTGAACTTTATCAAAATCAATTACAATAATAAACACAGTGCAACATCCAGCTATGTATTGAGACTGTTAACACTATCAGGTGGAAAATGACAAATACTACAAACACCAGTTGAACCTGGGATTTGAACCAGTGACCCTGCAATCACCATCTGCATTGTAGGCAGGATGCTTAACCACTGGGCTATGGAGCCTCCCAAAGATTATGCTAAGCAGAGAGACTTTTCTCAAAGAATATTCTGTGTATGTAGTATTGATGTTGAACTTTATCAAAATCAATTACAATAATAAACACAGTGCAACATCCAACTATGTATTGAGACTGTTAACACTACCAGGTGGAAAGTGACAAATACTACAAACACCAGTTGAACCTGGGATTTGAACTGGTGACCCTGCAATCACCATTTGCATTGTAGGCGGGATACTTAACCACTGGGCTATGGAGCCTCCCAAAGATTATGCAAAGCAGAGAGACTTTTCTCAAAGAATATTCTGTGTATGTAGTATTGATGTTGAACTTTATCAAAATCAATTACAATAATAAACACAGTGCAACATCCAACTATGTATTGAGACTGTTAACACTACCAGGTGGAAAATGACAAATACTACAAACACCAGTTGAACCTGGGATTTGAACCAGGGAACCTGCAATCACCATCTGCACTGTAGGCGGGATGCTTAACCACTGGGATATGGAGCCTCCCAAAGATTATGCTAAGCAGAGAGACTTTTCTCAAAGAATATTCTGTGTATGTAGTATTGATGTTGAACTTTATCAAAATCAATTACAATAATAAACACAGTGCAACATCCAACTATGTATTGAGACTGTTAACACTACCAGGTGGAAAATGACAAATACTACAAACACCAGTTGAACCTGGGATTCGAACCAGTGACCCTGCAATCACCATCTGCATGGTAGGCGGGATGCTTAACCACTGGGCTATGGAGCCTCCCAAAGATTATGCTAAGCAGAGAGACTTTTCTCAAAGAATATTCTGTGTATGTAGTATTGATGTTGAACTTTATCAAAATCAATTACAATAATAAACACAGTGCAACATCCAACTATGTATTGAGACTGTTAACACTATCAGGTGGAAAATGACAAATACTACAAACACCAGTTGAACCCGGGATTCGAACCAGTGACCCTGCAATCACCATCTGCATTGTAGGCGGGATGCTTAACCACTGGGCTATGGAGCCTCCCAAAGATTATGCTAAGCAGAGAGACTTTTCTCAAAGAATATTCTGTGTATGTAGTATTGATGTTGAACTTTATCAAAATCAATTACAATAATAAACACAGTGCAACATCCAACTATGTATTGAGACTGTTAACACTATCAGGTGGAAAATGACAAATACTACAAACACCAGTTGAACCTTGGATTCGAACCAGTGACCCTGCAATCACCATCTGCATTGTTGGCGGGATACTTAACCACTGGGCTATGGAGCCTCCCAAAGATTATGCTAAGCAGAGAGACTTTTCTCAAAGAATATTCTGTGTATGTAGTATTGATGTTGAACTTTATCAAAATCAATTACAATAATAAACACAGTGCAACATCCAACTATGTATTGAGACTGTTAACACTACCAGGTGGAAAATGACAAATACTACAAACACCAGTTGAACCTGGGATTTGAACCAGGGAACCTGCAATCACCATCTGCATTGTAGGCAGGATGCTTAACCACTGGGCTATGGAGCCTCCCAAAGATTATGCTAAGCAGAGAGACTTTTCTCAAAGAATATTCTGTGTATGTAGTATTGATGTTGAACTTTATCAAAATCAATTACAATAATAAACACAGTGCAACATCCAACTATGTATTGAGACTGTTAACACTACCAGGTGGAAAATGACAAATACTACAAACACCAGTTGAACCTGGGATTCGAACCAGTGACCCTGCAATCACCATTTGCATTGTAGGCGGGATACTTAACCACTGGGCTATGGAGCCTCCCAAAGATTATGCAAAGCAGAGAGACTTTTCTCAAAGAATATTCTGTGTATGTAGTATTGATGTTGAACTTTATCAAAATCAATTACAATAATAAACACAGTGCAACATCCAACTATGTATTGAGACTGTTAACACTACCAGGTGGAAAGTGACAAATACTACAAACACCAGTTGAACCTGGGATTTGAACCGGTGACCCTGCAATCACCATCTGCATTGTAGGCGGGATGCTTAACCACTGGGCTATGGAGCCTCCCAAAGATTATGCTAAGCAGAGAGACTTTTCTCAAAGAATATTCTGTGTATGTAGTATTGATGTTGAACTTTATCAAAATCAATTACAATAATAAACACAGTGCAACATCCAACTATGTATTGAGACTGTTAACACTACCAGGTGGAAAATGACAAATACTACAAACACCAGTTGAACCTGGGATTTGAACCAGGGAACCTGCAATCACCATCTGCATTGTAGGCGGGATGCTTAACCACTGGGATATGGAGCCTCCCAAAGATTATGCTAAGCAGAGAGACTTTTCTCAAAGAATATTCTGTGTATGTAGTATTGATGTTGAACTTTATCAAAATCAATTACAATAATAAACACAGTGCAACATCCAGCTATGTATTGAGACTGTTAACACTATCAGGTGGAAAATGACAAATACTACAAACACCAGTTGAACCTGGGATTTGAACCAGTGACCCTGCAATCACCATCTGCATTGTAGGCAGGATGCTTAACCACTGGGCTATGGAGCCTCCCAAAGATTATGCTAAGCAGAGAGACTTTTCTCAAAGAATATTCTGTGTATGTAGTATTGATGTTGAACTTTATCAAAATCAATTACAATAATAAACACAGTGCAACATCCAACTATGTATTGAGACTGTTAACACTACCAGGTGGAAAGTGACAAATACTACAAACACCAGTTGAACCTGGGATTTGAACTGGTGACCCTGCAATCACCATCTGCATTGTAGGCGGGATGCTTAACCACTGGGCTATGGAGCCTCCCAAAGATTACGCTAAGCAGAGAGACTTTTCTCAAAGAATATTCTGTGTATGTAGTATTGATGTTGAACTTTATCAAAATCAATTACAATAATAAACACAGTGCAACATCCAACTATGTATTGAGACTGTTTACACTACCAGGTGGAAAATGACAAATACTACAAACACCAGTTGAACCTGGGATTTGAACCAGGGAACCTGCAATCACCATCTGCATTGTAGGCGGGATGCTTAACCACTGGGATATGGAGCCTCCCAAAGATTATGCTAAGCAGAGAGACTTTTCTCAAAGAATATTCTGTGTATGTAGTATTGATGTTGAACTTTATCAAAATCAATTACAATAATAAACACAGTGCAACATCCAGCTATGTATTGAGACTGTTAACACTATCAGGTGGAAAATGACAAATACTACAAACACCAGTTGAACCTGGGATTTGAACCAGTGACCCTGCAATCACCATCTGCATTGTAGGCAGGATGCTTAACCACTGGGCTATGGAGCCTCCCAAAGATTATGCTAAGCAGAGAGACTTTTCTCAAAGAATATTCTGTGTATGTAGTATTGATGTTGAACTTTATCAAAATCAATTACAATAATAAACACAGTGCAACATCCAACTATGTATTGAGACTGTTAACACTACCAGGTGGAAAGTGACAAATACTACAAACACCAGTTGAACCTGGGATTTGAACTGGTGACCCTGCAATCACCATCTGCATTGTAGGCGGGATGCTTAACCACTGGGCTATGGAGCCTCCCAAAGATTATGCTAAGCAGAGAGACTTTTCTCAAAGAATATTCTGTGTATGTAGTATTGATGTTGAACTTTATCAAAATCAATTACAATAATAAACACAGTGCAACATCCAACTATGTATTGAGACTGTTAACACTACCAGGTGGAAAATAACAAATACTACAAACACCAGTTGAACCTGGGATTTGAACCAGGGAACCTGCAATCACCATCTGCATTGTAGGCGGGATGCTTAACCACTGGGATATGGAGCCTCCCAAAGATTATGCTAAGCAGAGAGACTTTTCTCAAAGAATATTCTGTGTATGTAGTATTGATGTTGAACTTTATCAAAATCAATTACAATAATAAACACAGTGCAACATCCAGCTATGTATTGAGACTGTTAACACTATCAGGTGGAAAATGACAAATACTACAAACACCAGTTGAACCTGGGATTTGAACCAGTGACCCTGCAATCACCATCTGCATTGTAGGCAGGATGCTTAACCACTGGGCTATGGAGCCTCCCAAAGATTATGCTAAGCAGAGAGACTTTTCTCAAAGAATATTCTGTGTATGTAGTATTGATGTTGAACTTTATCAAAATCAATTACAATAATAAACACAGTGCAACATCCAACTATGTATTGAGACTGTTAACACTACCAGGTGGAAAGTGACAAATACTACAAACACCAGTTGAACCTGGGATTTGAACTGGTGACCCTGCAATCACCATCTGCATTGTAGGCGGGATGCTTAACCACTGGGCTATGGAGCCTCCCAAAGATTATGCTAAGCAGAGAGACTTTTCTCAAAGAATATTCTGTGTATGTAGTATTGATGTTGAACTTTATCAAAATCAATTACAATAATAAACACAGTGCAACATCCAACTATGTATTGAGACTGTTAACACTACCAGGTGGAAAATGACAAATACTACAAACACCAGTTGAACCTGGGATTTGAACCAGGGAACCTGCAATCACCATCTGAATTGTAGGCGGGATGCTTAACCACTGGGATATGGAGCCTCCCAAAGATTATGCTAAGCAGAGAGACTTGTCTCAAAGAATATTCTGTGTATGTAGTATTGATGTTGAACTTTATCAAAATCAATTACAATAATAAACACAGTGCAACATCCAGCTATGTATTGAGACTGTTAACACTATCAGGTGGAAAATGACAAATACTACAAACACCAGTTGAACCTGGGATTTGAACCAGTGACCCTGCAATCACCATCTGCATTGTAGGCAGGATGCTTAACCACTGGGCTATGGAGCCTCCCAAAGATTATGCTAAGCAGAGAGACTTTTCTCAAAGAATATTCTGTGTATGTAGTATTGATGTTGAACTTTATCAAATTCAATTACAATAATAAACACAGTGCAACATCCAACTATGTATTGAGACTGTTAACACTACCAGGTGGAAAATGACAAATACTACAAACACCAGTTGAACCTGGGATTTGAACCAGGGAACCTGCAATCACCATCTGCATTGTAGGCGGGATGCTTAACCACTGGGATATGGAGCCTCCCAAAGATTATGCTAAGCAGAGAGACTTTTCTCAAAGAATATTCTGTGTATGTAGTATTGATGTTGAACTTTATCAAAATCAATTACAATAATAAACACAGTGCAACATCCAGCTATGTATTGAGACTGTTAACACTATCAGGTGGAAAATGACAAATACTACAAACACCAGTTGAACCTGGGATTTGAACCAGTGACCCTGCAATCACCATCTGCATTGTAGGCAGGATGCTTAACCACTGGGCTATGGAGCCTCCCAAAGATTATGCTAAGCAGAGAGACTTTTCTCAAAGAATATTCTGTGTATGTAGTATTGATGTTGAACTTTATCAAAATCAATTACAATAATAAACACAGTGCAACATCCAACTATGTATTGAGACTGTTAACACTACCAGGTGGAAAGTGACAAATACTACAAACACCAGTTGAACCAGGGATTTGAACCGGTGACCCTGCAATCACCATCTGCATTGTAGGCGGGATGCTTAACCACTGGGCTATGGAGCCTCCCAAAGATTATGCTAAGCAGAGAGACTTTTCTCAAAGAATATTCTGTGTATGTAGTATTGATGTTGAACTTTATCAAAATCAATTACAATAATAAACACAGTGCAACATCCAACTATGTATTGAGACTGTTAACACTACCAGGTGGAAAATGACAAATACTACAAACACCAGTTGAACCTGGGATTTGAACCAGGGAACCTGCAATCACCATCTGCATTGTAGGCAGGATGCTTAACCACTGGGATATGGAGCCTCCCAAAGATTATGCTAAGCAGAGAGACTTTTCTCAAAGAATATTCTGTGTATGTAGTATTGATGTTGAACTTTATCAAAATCAATTACAATAATAAACACAGTGCAACATCCAGCTATGTATTGAGACTGTTAACACTATCAGGTGGAAAATGACAAATACTACAAACACCAGTTGAACCTGGGATTTGAACCAGTGACCCTGCAATCACCATCTGCATTGTAGGCAGGATGCTTAACCACTGGGCTATGGAGCCTCCCAAAGATTATGCTAAGCAGAGAGACTTTTCTCAAAGAATATTCTGTGTATGTAGTATTGATGTTGAACTTTATCAAAATCAATTACAATAATAAACACAGTGCAACATCCAACTATGTATTGAGATGTTAACACTACCAGGTGGAAAATGACAAATACTACAAACACCAGTTGAACCTGGGATTCGAACCAGTGACCCTGCAATCACCATCTGCATTGTAGGCAGGATACTTAACCACTGGGCTATGGAGCCTCCCGAAGATTATGCTAAGCAGAGAGACTTTTCTCAAAGAATATTCTGTGTATGTAGTATTGATGTTGAACTTTATCAAAATCAATTACAATAATAAACACAGTGCAACATCCAACTATGTATTGAGACTGTTAACACTACCAGGTGGAAAGTGACAAATACTACAAACACCAGTTGAACCTGGGATTCGAACCGGTGACCCTGCAATCACCATCTGCATTGTAGGCGGGATGCTTAACCACTGGGATATGGAGCCTCCCAAAGATTATGCTAAGCAGAGAGACTTTTCTCAAAGAATATTCTGTGTATGTAGTATTGATGTTGAACTTTATCAAAATCAATTACAATAATAAACACAGTGCAACATCCAACTATGTATTGAGACTGTTAACACTATCAGGTGGAAAATGACAAATACTACAAACACCAGTTGAACCCGGGATTTGAACCAGTGACCCTGCAATCACCATCTGCATTGTAGGCGGGATGCTTAACCACTGGGCTATGGAGCCTCCCAAAGATTATGCTAAGCAGAGAGACTTTTCTCAAAGAATATTCTGTGTATGTAGTACTGATGTTGAACTTTATCAAAATCAATTACAATAATAAACACAGTGCAACATCCAACTATGTATTGAGACTGTTAACACTATCAGGTGGAAAATAACAAATACTACAAACACCAGTTGAACCTGGGATTCAAACCAGTGATCCTGCAATCACCATTTGCATTGTAGGCGGGATGCTTAACCACTGGGCTATGGAGCCTCCCAAAGATTATGCTAAGCAGAGAGACTTTTCTCAAAGAATATTCTGTGTATGTAGTATTGATGTTGAACTTTATCAAAATCAATTACAATAATAAACACAGTGCAACATCCAACTATGTATTGAGACTGTTAACACTACCAGGTGGAAAGTGACAAATACTACAAACACCAGTTGAACCTGGGATTTGAACTGGTGACCCTGCAATCACCATTTGCATTGTAGGCGGGATACTTAACCACTGGGCTATGGAGCCTCCCAAAGATTATGCAAAGCAGAGAGACTTTTCTCAAAGAATATTCTGTGTATGTAGTATTGATGTTGAACTTTATCAAAATCAATTACAATAATAAACACAGTGCAACATCCAACTATGTATTGAGACTGTTAACACTACCAGGTGGAAAATGACAAATACTACAAACACCAGTTGAACCTGGGATTTGAACCAGGGAACCTGCAATCACCATCTGCACTGTAGGCGGGATGCTTAACCACTGGGATATGGAGCCTCCCAAAGATTATGCTAAGCAGAGAGACTTTTCTCAAAGAATATTCTGTGTATGTAGTATTGATGTTGAACTTTATCAAAATCAATTACAATAATAAACACAGTGCAACATCCAACTATGTATTGAGACTGTTAACACTACCAGGTGGAAAATGACAAATACTACAAACACCAGTTGAACCTGGGATTCGAACCAGTGACCCTGCAATCACCATCTGCATGGTAGGCGGGATGCTTAACCACTGGGCTATGGAGCCTCCCAAAGATTATGCTAAGCAGAGAGACTTTTCTCAAAGAATATTCTGTGTATGTAGTATTGATGTTGAACTTTATCAAAATCAATTACAATAATAAACACAGTGCAACATCCAACTATGTATTGAGACTGTTAACACTATCAGGTGGAAAATGACAAATACTACAAACACCAGTTGAACCCGGGATTCGAACCAGTGACCCTGCAATCACCATCTGCATTGTAGGCGGGATGCTTAACCACTGGGCTATGGAGCCTCCCAAAGATTATGCTAAGCAGAGAGACTTTTCTCAAAGAATATTCTGTGTATGTAGTATTGATGTTGAACTTTATCAAAATCAATTACAATAATAAACACAGTGCAACATCCAACTATGTATTGAGACTGTTAACACTATCAGGTGGAAAATGACAAATACTACAAACACCAGTTGAACCTTGGATTCGAACCAGTGACCCTGCAATCACCATCTGCATTGTAGGCGGGATGCTTAACCACTGGGCTATGGAGCCTCCCAAAGATTATGCTAAGCAGAGAGACTTTTCTCAAAGAATATTCTGTGTATGTAGTATTGATGTTGAACTTTATCAAAATCAATTACAATAATAAACACAGTGCAACATCCAACTATGTATTGAGACTGTTAACACTATCAGGTGGAAAATGACAAATACTACAAACACCAGTTGAACCTTGGATTCGAACCAGTGACCCTGCAATCACCATCTGCATTGTTGGCGGGATACTTAACCACTGGGCTATGGAGCCTCCCAAAGATTATGCTAAGCAGAGAGACTTTTCTCAAAGAATATTCTGTGTATGTAGTATTGATGTTGAACTTTATCAAAATCAATTACAATAATAAACACAGTGCAACATCCAACTATGTATTGAGACTGTTAACACTACCAGGTGGAAAATGACAAATACTACAAACACCAGTTGAACCTGGGATACGAACCAGTGACCCTGCAATCACCATCTGCATTGTAGGCAGGATACTTAACCACTGGGCTATGGAGACTCCCAAAGATTATGCTAAGCAGAGAGACTTTTCTCAAAGAATATTCTGTGTATGTAGTATTGATGTTGAACTTTATCAAAATCAATTACAATAATAAACACAGTGCAACATCCAACTATGTATTGAGACTGTTAACACTACCAGGTGGAAAGTGACAAATACTACAAACACCAGTTGAACCTGGGATTCGAACCGGTGACCCTGCAATCACCATCTGCATTGTAGGCGGGATGCTTAACCACTGGGCTATGGAGCCTCCCAAAGATTATGCTAAGCAGAGAGACTTTTCTCAAAGAATATTCTGTGTATGTAGTATTGATGTTGAACTTTATCAAAATCAATTACAATAATAAACACAGTGCAACATCCAACTATGTATTGAGACTGTTAACACTACCAGGTGGAAAATGACAAATACTACAAACACCAGTTGAACCTGGGATTCGAACCAGTGACCCTGCAATCACCATCTGCATTGTAGGCGGGATGCTTAACCACTGGGATATGGAGCCTCCCAAAGATTATGCTAAGCAGAGAGACTTTTCTCAAAGAATATTCTGTGTATGTAGTATTGATATTGAACTTTATCAAAATCAATTACAATAATAAACACAGTGCAACATCCAGCTATGTATTGAGACTGTTAACACTATCAGGTGGAAAATGACAAATACTACAAACACCAGTTGAACCTGGGATTTGAACCAGTGACCCTGCAATCACCATCTGCATTGTAGGCAGGATGCTTAACCACTGGGCTATGGAGCCTCCCAAAGATTATGCTAAGCAGAGAGACTTTTCTCAAAGAATATTCTGTGTATGTAGTATTGATGTTGAACTTTATCAAAATCAATTACAATAATAAACACAGTGCAACATCCAACTATGTATTGAGACTGTTAACACTACCAGGTGGAAAATGACAAATACTACAAACACCAGTTGAACCTGGGATTCGAACCAGTGACCCTGCAATCACCATTTGCATTGTAGGCGGGATACTTAACCACTGGGCTATGGAGCCTCCCGAAGATTATGCTAAGCAGAGACTTTTCTCAAAGAATATTCTGTGTATGTAGTATTGATGTTGAACTTTATCAAAATCAATTACAATAATAAACACAGTGCAACATCCAACTATGTATTGAGACTGTTAACACTACCAGGTGGAAAGTGACAAATACTACAAACACCAGTTGAACCTGGGATTTGAACCGGTGACCCTGCAATCACCATCTGCATTGTAGGCGGGATGCTTAACCACTGGGCTATGGAGCCTCCCAAAGATTATGCTAAGCAGAGAGACTTTTCTCAAAGAATATTCTGTGTATGTAGTATTGATGTTGAACTTTATCAAAATCAATTACAATAATAAACACAGTGCAACATCCAGCTATGTATTGAGACTGTTAACACTATCAGGTGGAAAATGACAAATACTACAAACACCAGTTGAACCTGGGATTTGAACCAGTGACCCTGCAATCACCATCTGCATTGTAGGCAGGATGCTTAACCACTGGGCTATGGAGCCTCCCAAAGATTATGCTAAGCAGAGAGACTTTTCTCAAAGAATATTCTGTGTATGTAGTATTGATGTTGAACTTTATCAAAATCAATTACAATAATAAACACAGTGCAACATCCAACTATGTATTGAGACTGTTAACACTACCAGGTGGAAAGTGACAAATACTACAAACACCAGTTGAACCTGGGATTTGAACCGGTGACCCTGCAATCACCATCTGCATTGTAGGCGGGATGCTTAACCACTGGGCTATGGAGCCTCCCAAAGATTATGCTAAGCAGAGAGACTTTTCTCAAAGAATATTCTGTGTATGTAGTATTGATGTTGAACTTTATCAAAATCAATTACAATAATAAACACAGTGCAACATCCAACTATGTATTGAGACTGTTAACACTACCAGGTGGAAAATGACAAATACTACAAACACCAGTTGAACCTGGGATTCGAACCAGTGACCCTGCAATCACCATCTGCATTGTAGGTGGGATACTTAACCACTGGGCTATGGAGCCTCCCAAAGATTATGCTAAGCAGAGAGACTTTTCTCAAAGAATATTCTGTGTATGTAGTATTGATGTTGAACTTTATCAAAATCAATTACAATAATAAACACAGTGCAACATCCAACTATGTATTGAGACTGTTAACACTACCAGGTGGAAAATGACAAATACTACAAACACCAGTTGAACCTGGGATTCGAACCAGTGACCCTGCAATCACCATCTGCATTGTAGGCGGGATGCTTAACCACTGGGCTATGGAGCCTCCCAAAGATTATGCTAAGCAGAGAGACTTTTCTCAAAGAATATTCTGTGTATGTAGTATTGATGTTGAACTTTATCAAAATCAATTACAATAATAAACACAGTGCAACATCCAACTATGTATTGAGACTGTTAACACTACCAGGTGGAAAATGACAAATACTACAAACACCAGTTGAACCTGGGATTCGAACCAGTGACCCTGCAATCACCATCTGCATTGTAGGCGGGATGCTTAACCACTGGGCTATGGAGCCTCCCAAAGATTATGCTAAGCAGAGAGACTTTTCTCAAAGAATATTCTGTGTATGTAGTATTGATGTTGAACTTTATCAAAATCAATTACAATAATAAACACAGTGCAACATCCAACTATGTATTGAGACTGTTAACACTATCAGGTGGAAAATGACAAATACTACAAACACCAGTTGAACCCGGGATTCGAACCAGTGACCCTGCAATAACCATCTGCATTGTAGGCGGGATGCTTAACCACTGGGCTATGGAGCCTCCCAAAGATTATGCTAAGCAGAGAGACTTTTCTCAAAGAATATTCTGTGTATGTAGTATTGATATTGAACTTTATCAAAATCAATTACAATAATAAACACAGTGCAACATCCAACTATGTATTGAGACTGTTAACACTACCAGGTGGAAAATGACAAATACTACAAACACCAGTTGAACCTGGAATTCGAACCAGTGAAACTACAATCACCATCTGCATTGTAGGCGGGATGCTTAACCACTGGGCTACGGAGCCTCCCAAAGATTATGCTAAGCAGAGAGACTTTTCTCAAAGAATATTCTGTGTATGTAGTATTGATGTTGAACTTTATCAAAATCAATTACAATAATAAACACAGTGCAACATCCAGCTATGTATTGAGACTGTTAACACTATCAGGTGGAAAATGACAAATACTACAAACACCAGTTGAACCTGGGATTTGAACCAGTGACCCTGCAATCACCATCTGCATTGTAGGCAGGATGCTTAACCACTGGGCTATGGAGCCTCCCTAAGATTATGCTAAGCAGAGAGACTTTTCTCAAAGAATATTCTGTGTATGTAGTATTGATGTTGAACTTTATCAAAATCAATTACAATAATAAACACAGTGCAACATCCAACTATGTATTGAGACTGTTAACACTACCAGGTGGAAAGTGACAAATACTACAAACACCAGTTGAACCTGGGATTTGAACCGGTGACCCTGCAATCACCATCTGCATTGTAGGCGGGATGCTTAACCACTGGGCTATGGAGCCTCCCAAAGATTATGCTAAGCAGAGAGACTTTTCTCAAAGAATATTCTGTGTATGTAGTATTGATGTTGAACTTTATCAAAATCAATTACAATAATAAACACAGTGCAACATCCAACTATGTATTGAGACTGTTAACACTACCAGGTGGAAAATGACAAATACTACAAACACCAGTTGAACCTGGGATTCGAACCAGTGACCCTGCAATCACCATCTGCATTGTAGGCGGGATACTTAACCACTGGGCTATGGAGCCTCCCAAAGATTATGCTAAGCAGAGAGACTTTTCTCAAAGAATATTCTGTGTATGTAGTATTGATGTTGAACTTTATCAAAATCAATTACAATAATAAACACAGTGCAACATCCAACTATGTATTGAGACTGTTAACACTACCAGGTGGAAAATGACAAATACTACAAACACCAGTTGAACCTGGGATTCGAACCAGTGACCCTGCAATCACCATCTGCATTGTAGGCGGGATGCTTAACCACTGGGCTATGGAGCCTCCCAAAGATTATGCTAAGCAGAGAGACTTTTCTCAAAGAATATTCTGTGTATGTAGTATTGATGTTGAACTTTATCAAAATCAATTACAATAATAAACACAGTGCAACATCCAACTATGTATTGAGACTGTTAACACTACCAGGTGGAAAATGACAAATACTACAAACACCAGTTGAACCTGGGATTCGAACCAGTGACCCTGCAATCACCATCTGCATTGTAGGCGGGATGCTTAACCACTGGGCTATGGAGCCTCCCAAAGATTATGCTAAGCAGAGAGACTTTTCTCAAAGAATATTCTGTGTATGTAGTATTGATGTTGAACTTTATCAAAATCAATTACAATAATAAACACAGTGCAACATCCAACTATGTATTGAGACTGTTAACACTATCAGGTGGAAAATGACAAATACTACAAACACCAGTTGAACCCGGGATACGAACCAGTGACCCTGCAATAACCATCTGCATTGTAGGCGGGATGCTTAACCACTGGGCTATGGAGCCTCCCAAAGATTATGCTAAGCAGAGAGACTTTTCTCAAAGAATATTCTGTGTATGTAGTATTGATATTGAACTTTATCAAAATCAATTACAATAATAAACACAGTGCAACATCCAACTATGTATTGAGACTGTTAACACTACCAGGTGGAAAATGACAAATACTACAAACACCAGTTGAACCTGGGATTCGAACCAGTGAAACTACAATCACCATCTGCATTGTAGGCGGGATGCTTAACCACTGGGCTATGGAGCCTCCCAAAGATTATGCTAAGCAGAGAGACTTTTCTCAAAGAATATTCTGTGTATGTAGTATTGATGTTGAACTTTATCAAAATCAATTACAATAATAAACATAGTGCAACATCCAACTATGTATTGAGACTGTTAACACTATCAGGTGGAAAATGACAAATACTACAAACACCAGTTGAACCTGGGATTCAAACCAGTGATCCTGCAATCACCATCTGCATTGTAGGCGGGATGCTTAACCACTGGGCTATGGAGCCTCCCAAAGATTATGCTAAGCAGAGAGACTTTTCTCAAAGAATATTCTGTGTATGTAGTATTGATGTTGAACTTTATCAAAATCAATTACAATAATAAACACAGTGCAACATCCAACTATGTATTGAGACTGTTAACACTATCAGGTGGAAAATGACAAATACTACAAACACCAGTTGAACCCAGGATTTGAACCAGTGACCCTGCAATCACCATCTGCATTGTAGGCGGGATGCTTAACCACTGGGCTATGGAGCCTCCCAAAGATTATGCTAAGCAGAGAGACTTTTCTCAAAGAATATTCTGTGTATGTAGTATTGATGTTGAACTTTATCAAAATCAATTACAATAATAAACACAGTGCAACATCCAACTATGTATTGAGACTGTTAACACTACCAGGTGGAAAATGACAAATACTACAAACACCAGTTGAACCTGGAATTCGAACCAGTGAAACTACAATCACCATCTGCATTGTAGGCGGGATGCTTAACCACTGGGCTACGGAGCCTCCCAAAGATTATGCTAAGCAGAGAGACTTTTCTCAAAGAATATTCTGTGTATGTAGTATTGATGTTGAACTTTATCAAAATCAATTACAATAATAAACACAGTGCAACATCCAGCTATGTATTGAGACTGTTAACACTATCAGGTGGAAAATGACAAATACTACAAACACCAGTTGAACCTGGGATTTGAACCAGTGACCCTGCAATCACCATCTGCATTGTAGGCAGGATGCTTAACCACTGGGCTATGGAGCCTCCCTAAGATTATGCTAAGCAGAGAGACTTTTCTCAAAGAATATTCTGTGTATGTAGTATTGATGTTGAACTTTATCAAAATCAATTACAATAATAAACACAGTGCAACATCCAACTATGTATTGAGACTGTTAACACTACCAGGTGGAAAATGACAAATACTACAAACACCAGTTGAACCTGGGATTTGAACCAGGGAACCTGCAATCACCATCTGCATTGTAGGTGGGATGCTTAACCACTGGGATATGGAGCCTCCCAAAGATTATGCTAAGCAGAGAGACTTTTCTCAAAGAATATTCTGTGTATGTAGTATTGATGTTGAACTTTATCAAAATCAATTACAATAATAAACACAGTGCAACATCCAGCTATGTATTGAGACTGTTAACACTATCAGGTGGAAAATGACAAATACTACAAACACCAGTTGAACCTGGGATTTGAACCAGTGACCCTGCAATCACCATCTGCATTGTAGGCAGGATGCTTAACCACTGGGCTATGGAGCCTCCCAAAGATTATGCTAAGCAGAGAGACTTTTCTCAAAGAATATTCTGTGTATGTAGTATTGATGTTGAACTTTATCAAAATCAATTACAATAATAAACACAGTGCAACATCCAACTATGTATTGAGACTGTTAACACTACCAGGTGGAAAATGACATATACTACAAACACCAGTTGAACCTGGAATTCGAACCAGTGAAACTACAATCACCATCTGCATTGTAGGCGGGATGCTTAACCACTGGGCTACGGAGCCTCCCAAAGATTATGCTAAGCAGAGAGACTTTTCTCAAAGAATATTCTGTGTATGTAGTATTGATGTTGAACTTTATCAAAATCAATTACAATAATAAACACAGTGCAACATCCAGCTATGTATTGAGACTGTTAACACTATCAGGTGGAAAATGACAAATACTACAAACACCAGTTGAACCTGGGATTTGAACCAGTGACCCTGCAATCACCATCTGCATTGTAGGCAGGATGCTTAACCACTGGGCTATGGAGCCTCCCTAAGATTATGCTAAGCAGAGAGACTTTTCTCAAAGAATATTCTGTGTATGTAGTATTGATGTTGAACTTTATCAAAATCAATTACAATAATAAACACAGTGCAACATCCAACTATGTATTGAGACTGTTAACACTACCAGGTGGAAAATGACAAATACTACAAACACCAGTTGAACCTGGGATTTGAACCAGAGAACCTGCAATCACCATCTGCATTGTAGGTGGGATGCTTAACCACTGGGATATGGAGCCTCCCAAAGATTATGCTAAGCAGAGAGACTTTTCTCAAAGAATATTCTGTGTATGTAGTATTGATGTTGAACTTTATCAAAATCAATTACAATAATAAACACAGTGCAACATCCAACTATGTATTGAGACTGTTAACACTATCAGGTGGAAAATGACAAATACTACAAACACCAGTTGAACCCGGGATTCGAACCAGTGACCCTGCAATAACCATCTGCATTGTAGGCGGGATGCTTAACCACTGGGCTATGGAGCCTCCCAAAGATTATGCTAAGCAGAGAGACTTTTCTCAAAGAATATTCTGTGTATGTAGTATTGATATTGAACTTTATCAAAATCAATTACAATAATAAACACAGTGCAACATCCAACTATGTATTGAGACTGTTAACACTACCAGGTGGAAAATGACAAATACTACAAACACCAGTTGAACCTGGGATTCGAACCAGTGAAACTACAATCACCATCTGCATTGTAGGCGGGATGCTTAACCACTGGGCTATGGAGCCTCCCAAAGATTATGCTAAGCAGAGAGACTTTTCTCAAAGAATATTCTGTGTATGTAGTATTGATGTTGAACTTTATCAAAATCAATTACAATAATAAACATAGTGCAACATCCAACTATGTATTGAGACTGTTAACACTATCAGGTGGAAAATGACAAATACTACAAACACCAGTTGAACCTGGGATTCAAACCAGTGATCCTGCAATCACCATCTGCATTGTAGGCGGGATGCTTAACCACTGGGCTATGGAGCCTCCCAAAGATTATGCTAAGCAGAGAGACTTTTCTCAAAGAATATTCTGTGTATGTAGTATTGATGTTGAACTTTATCAAAATCAATTACAATAATAAACACAGTGCAACATCCAACTATGTATTGAGACTGTTAACACTATCAGGTGGAAAATGACAAATACTACAAACACCAGTTGAACCCAGGATTTGAACCAGTGACCCTGCAATCACCATCTGCATTGTAGGTGGGATGCTTAACCACTGGGCTATGGAGCCTCCCAAAGATTATGCTAAGCAGAGAGACTTTTCTCAAAGAATATTCTGTGTATGTAGTATTGATGTTGAACTTTATCAAAATCAATTACAATAATAAACACAGTGCAACATCCAACTATGTATTGAGACTGTTAACACTACCAGGTGGAAAATGACAAATACTACAAACACCAGTTGAACCTGGAATTCGAACCAGTGAAACTACAATCACCATCTGCATTGTAGGCGGGATGCTTAACCACTGGGCTACGGAGCCTCCCAAAGATTATGCTAAGCAGAGAGACTTTTCTCAAAGAATATTCTGTGTATGTAGTATTGATGTTGAACTTTATCAAAATCAATTACAATAATAAACACAGTGCAACATCCAGCTATGTATTGAGACTGTTAACACTATCAGGTGGAAAATGACAAATACTACAAACACCAGTTGAACCTGGGATTTGAACCAGTGACCCTGCAATCACCATCTGCATTGTAGGCAGGATGCTTAACCACTGGGCTATGGAGCCTCCCTAAGATTATGCTAAGCAGAGAGACTTTTCTCAAAGAATATTCTGTGTATGTAGTATTGATGTTGAACTTTATCAAAATCAATTACAATAATAAACACAGTGCAACATCCAACTATGTATTGAGACTGTTAACACTACCAGGTGGAAAATGACAAATACTACAAACACCAGTTGAACCTGGGATTTGAACCAGGGAACCTGCAATCACCATCTGCATTGTAGGTGGGATGCTTAACCACTGGGATATGGAGCCTCCCAAAGATTATGCTAAGCAGAGAGACTTTTCTCAAAGAATATTCTGTGTATGTAGTATTGATGTTGAACTTTATCAAAATCAATTACAATAATAAACACAGTGCAACATCCAGCTATGTATTGAGAGTGTTAACACTATCAGGTGGAAAATGACAAATACTACAAACACCAGTTGAACCTGGGATTTGAACCAGTGACCCTGCAATCACCATCTGCATTGTAGGCAGGATGCTTAACCACTGGGCTATGGAGCCTCCCGAAGATTATGCTAAGCAGAGAGACTTTTCTCAAAGAATATTCTGTGTATGTAGTATTGATGTTGAACTTTATCAAAATCAATTACAATAATAAACACAGTGCAACATCCAACTATGTATTGAGACTGTTAACACTACCAGGTGGAAAGTGACAAATACTACAAACACCAGTTGAACCTGGGATTTGAACCGGTGACCCTGCAATCACCATCTGCATTGTAGGCGGGATGCTTAACCACTGGGCTATGGAGCCTCCCAAAGATTATGCTAAGCAGAGAGACTTTTCTCAAAGAATATTCTGTGTATGTAGTATTGATGTTGAACTTTATCAAAATCAATTACAATAATAAACACAGTGCAACATCCAACTATGTATTGAGACTGTTAACACTACCAGGTGGAAAATGACAAATACTACAAACACCAGTTGAACCTGGAATTCGAACCAGTGAAACTACAATCACCATCTGCATTGTAGGCGGGATGCTTAACCACTGGGCTACGGAGCCTCCCAAAGATTATGCTAAGCAGAGAGACTTTTCTCAAAGAATATTCTGTGTATGTAGTATTGATGTTGAACTTTATCAAAATCAATTACAATAATAAACACAGTGCAACATCCAGCTATGTATTGAGACTGTTAACACTATCAGGTGGAAAATGACAAATACTACAAACACCAGTTGAACCTGGGATTTGAACCAGTGACCCTGCAATCACCATCTGCATTGTAGGCAGGATGCTTAACCACTGGGCTATGGAGCCTCCCTAAGATTATGCTAAGCAGAGAGACTTTTCTCAAAGAATATTCTGTGTATGTAGTATTGATGTTGAACTTTATCAAAATCAATTACAATAATAAACACAGTGCAACATCCAACTATGTATTGAGACTGTTAACACTACCAGGTGGAAAATGACAAATACTACAAACACCAGTTGAACCTGGGATTTGAACCAGGGAACCTGCAATCACCATCTGCATTGTAGGCGGGATGCTTAACCACTGGGATATGGAGCCTCCCAAAGATTATGCTAAGCAGAGAGACTTTTCTCAAAGAATATTCTGTGTATGTAGTATTGATGTTGAACTTTATCAAAATCAATTACAATAATAAACACAGTGCAACATCCAGCTATGTATTGAGACTGTTAACACTATCAGGTGGAAAATGAGAAATACTACAAACACCAGTTGAACCTGGGATTTGAACCAGTGACCCTGCAATCACCATCTGCATTGGAGGCAGGATGCTTAACCACTGGGCTATGGAGCCTCCCAAAGATTATGCTAAGCAGAGAGACTTTTCTCAAAGAATATTCTGTGTATGTAGTATTGATGTTGAACTTTATCAAAATCAATTACAATAATAAACACAGTGCAACATCCAGCTATGTATTGAGACTGTTAACACTATCAGGTGGAAAATGACAAATACTACAAACACCAGTTGAACCTGGGATTTGAACCAGTGACCCTGCAATCACCATCTGCATTGTAGGCAGGATGCTTAACCAATGGGCTATGGAGCCTCCCAAAGATTATGCTAAGCAGAGAGACTTTTCTCAAAGAATATTCTGTGTATGTAGTATTGATGTTGAACTTTATCAAAATCAATTACAATAATAAACACAGTGCAACATCCAACTATGTATTGAGACTGTTAACACTACCAGGTGGAAAGTGACAAATACTACAAACACCAGTTGAACCTGGGATTTGAACCGGTGACCCTGCAATCACCATCTGCATTGTAGGCGGGATGCTTAACCACTGGGCTATGGAGCCTCCCAAAGATTATGCTAAGCAGAGAGACTTTTCTCAAAGAATATTCTGTGTATGTAGTATTGATGTTGAACTTTATCAAAATCAATTACAATAATAAACACAGTGCAACATCCAACTATGTATTGAGACTGTTAACACTACCAGGTGGAAAATGACAAATACTACAAACACCAGTTGAACCTGGGATTTGAACCAGGGAACCTGCAATCACCATCTGCATTGTAGGCGGGATGCTTAACCACTGGGATATGGAGCCTCCCAAAGATTATGCTAAGCAGAGAGACTTTTCTCAAAGAATATTCTGTGTATGTAGTATTGATGTTGAACTTTATCAAAATCAATTACAATAATAAACACAGTGCAACATCCAGCTATGTATTGAGACTGTTAACACTATCAGGTGGAAAATGACAAATACTACAAACACCAGTTGAACCTGGGATTTGAACCAGTGACCCTGCAATCACCATCTGCATTGTAGGCAGAATGCTTAACCACTGGGCTATGGAGCCTCCCAAAGATTATGCTAAGCAGAGAGACTTTTCTCAAAGAATATTCTGTGTATGTAGTATTGATGTTGAACTTTATCAAAATCAATTACAATAATAAACACAGTGCAACATCCAACTATGTATTGAGACTGTTAACACTACCAGGTGGAAAATGACAAATACTACAAACACCAGTTGAACCTGGGATTCGAACCAGTGACCCTGCAATCACCATTTGCATTGTAGGCGGGATACTTAACCACTGGGCTATGGAGCCTCCCAAAGATTATGCTAAGCAGAGAGACTTTTCTCAAAGAATATTCTGTGTATGTAGTATTGATGTTGAACTTTATCAAAATCAATTACAATAATAAACACAGTGCAACATCCAACTATGTATTGAGACTATTAACACTACCAGGTGGAAAGTGACAAATACTACAAACACCAGTTGAACCTGGGATTTGAACCGGTGACCCTGCAATCACCATCTGCATTGTAGGCGGGATGCTTAACCACTGGGCTATGGAGCCTCCCAAAGATTATGCTAAGCAGAGAGACTTTTCTCAAAGAATATTCTGTGTATGTAGTATTGATGTTGAACTTTATCAAAATCAATTACAATAATAAACACAGTGCAACATCCAACTATGTATTGAGACTGTTAACACTACCAGGTGGAAAATGACAAATACTACAAACACCAGTTGAACCTGGGATTTGAACCAGGGAACCTGCAATCACCATCTGCATTGTAGGCGGGATGCTTAACCACTGGGATATGGAGCCTCCCAAAGATTATGCTAAGCAGAGAGACTTTTCTCAAAGAATATTCTGTGTATGTAGTATTGATGTTGAACTTTATCAAAATCAATTACAATAATAAACACAGTGCAACATCCAGCTTTGTATTGAGACTGTTAACACTATCAGGTGGAAAATGACAAATACTACAAACACCAGTTGAACCTGGGATTTGAACCAGTGACCCTGCAATCACCATCTGCATTGTAGGCAGGATGCTTAACCACTGGGCTATGGAGCCTCCCAAAGATTATGCTAAGCAGAGAGACTTTTCTCAAAGAATATTCTGTGTATGTAGTATTGATGTTGAACTTTATCAAAATCAATTACAATAATAAACACAGTGCAACATCCAACTATGTATTGAGACTGTTAACACTACCAGGTGGAAAATGACAAATACTACAAACACCAGTTGAACCTGGGATTTGAACCAGGGAACCTGCAATCACCATCTGCATTGTAGGCGGGATGCTTAACCACTGGGATATGGAGCCTCCCAAAGATTATGCTAAGCAGAGAGACTTTTCTCAAAGAATATTCTGTGTATGTAGTATTGATATTGAACTTTATCAAAATCAATTACAATAATAAACACAGTGCAACATCCAGCTATGTATTGAGACTGTTAACACTATCAGGTGGAAAATGACAAATACTACAAACACCAGTTGAACCTGGGATTTGAACCAGTGACCCTGCAATCACCATCTGCATTGTAGGCAGGATGCTTAACCACTGGGCTATGGAGCCTCCCAAAGATTATGCTAAGCAGAGAGACTTTTCTCAAAGAATATTCTGTGTATGTAGTATTGATGTTGAACTTTATCAAAATCAATTACAATAATAAACACAGTGCAACATCCAACTATGTATTGAGACTGTTAACACTACCAGGTGGAAAGTGACAAATACTACAAACACCAGTTGAACCTGGGATTTGAACCGGTGACCCTGCAATCACCATCTGCATTGTAGGCGGGATGCTTAACCACTGGGCTATGGATCCTCCCAAAGATTATGCTAAGCAGAGAGACTTTTCTCAAAGAATATTCTGTGTATGTAGTATTGATGTTGAACTTTATCAAAATCAATTACAATAATAAACACAGTGCAACATCCAACTATGTATTGAGACTGTTAACACTACCAGGTGGAAAGTGACAAATACTACAAACAACAGTTGAACCTGGGATTTGAACCGGTGACCCTGCAATCACCATCTGCATTGTAGGCGGGATGCTTAACCACTGGGCTATGGAGCCTCCCAAAGATTATGCTAAGCAGAGAGACTTTTCTCAAAGAATATTCTGTGTATGTAGTATTGATGTTGAACTTTATCAAAATCAATTACAATAATAAACACAGTGCAACATCCAACTATGTATTGAGACTGTTAACACTACCAGGTGGAAAATGACAAATACTACAAACACCAGTTGAACCTGGGATTTGAACCAGGGAACCTGCAATCACCATCTGCATTGTAGGCGGGATGCTTAACCACTGGGATATGGAGCCTCCCAAAGATTATGCTAAGCAGAGAGACTTTTCTCAAAGAATATTCTGTGTATGTAGTATTGATGTTGAACTTTATCAAAATCAATTACAATAATAAACACAGTGCAACATCCAGCTATGTATTGAGACTGTTAACACTATCAGGTGGAAAATGACAAATACTACAAACACCAGTTGAACCTGGGATTTGAACCAGTGACCCTGCAATCACCATCTGCATTGTAGGTAGGATGCTTAACCACTGGGCTATGGAGCCTCCCAAAGATTATGCTAAGCAGAGAGACTTTTCTCAAAGAATATTCTGTGTATGTAGTATTGATGTTTAACTTAATCAAAATCAATTACAATAATAAACACAGTGCAACATCCAACTATGTATTGAGACTGTTAACACTACCAGGTGGAAAATGACAAATACTACAAACACCAGTTGAACCTGGGATTCGAACCAGTGACCCTGCAATCACCATCTGCATTGTAGGCAGGATACTTAACCACTGGGCTATGGAGCCTCCCAAAGATTATGCTAAGCAGAGAGACTTTTCTCAAAGAATATTCTGTGTATGTAGTATTGATGTTGAACTTTATCAAAATCAATTACAATAATAAACACAGTGCAACATCCAACTATGTATTGAGACTGTTAACACTACCAGGTGGAAAGTGACAAATACTACAAACACCAGTTGAACCTGGGATTCGAACCGGTGACCCTGCAATCACCATCTGCATTGTAGGCGGGATGCTTAACCACTGGGCTATGGAGCCTCCCAAAGATTATGCTAAGCAGAGAGACTTTTCTCAAAGAATATTCTGTGTATGTAGTATTGATGTTGAACTTTATCAAAATCAATTACAATAATAAACACAGTGCAACATCCAACTATGTATTGAGACTGTTAACACTACCAGGTGGAAAATGACAAATACTACAAACACCAGTTGAACCTGGGATTTGAACCAGGGAACCTGCAATCACCATCTGCATTGTAGGCGGGATGCTTAACCACTGGGATATGGAGCCTCCCAAAGATTATGCTAAGCAGAGAGACTTTTCTCAAAGAATATTCTGTGTATGTAGTATTGATGTTGAACTTTATCAAAATCAATTACAATAATAAACACAGTGCAACATCCAGCTATGTATTGAGACTGTTAACACTATCAGGTGGAAAATGACAAATACTACAAACACCAGTTGAACCTGGGATTTGAACCAGTGACCCTGCAATCACCATCTGCATTGTAGGCAGGATGCTTAACCACTGGGCTATGGAGCCTCCCAAAGATTATGCTAAGCAGAGAGACTTTTCTCAAAGAATATTCTGTGTATGTAGTATTGATGTTGAACTTTATCAAAATCAATTACAATAATAAACACAGTGCAACATCCAACTATGTATTGAGACTGTTAACACTACCAGGTGGAAAATGACAAATACTACAAACACCAGTTGAACCTGGGATTTGAACCAGGGAACCTGCAATCACCATCTGCATTGTAGGCGGGATGCTTAACCACTGGGATATGGAGCCTCCCAAAGATTATGCTAAGCAGAGAGACTTTTCTCAAAGAATATTCTGTGTATGTAGTATTGATGTTGAACTTTATCAAAATCAATTACAATAATAAACACAGTGCAACATCCAGCTATGTATTGAGACTGTTAACACTATCAGGTGGAAAATGACAAATACTACAAACACCAGTTGAACCTGGGATTTGAACCAGTGACCCTGCAATCACCATCTGCATTGTAGGCAGGATGCTTAACCACTGGGCTATGGAGCCTCCCAAAGATTATGCTAAGCAGAGAGACTTTTCTCAAAGAATATTCTGTGTATGTAGTATTGATGTTGAACTTTATCAAAATCAATTACAATAATAAACACAGTGCAACATCCAACTATGTATTGAGACTGTTAACACTACCAGGTGGAAAGTGACAAATACTACAAACACCAGTTGAACCTGGGATTTGAACCGGTGACCCTGCAATCACCATCTGCATTGTAGGCGGGATGCTTAACCACTGGGCTATGGATCCTCCCAAAGATTATGCTAAGCAGAGAGACTTTTCTCAAAGAATATTCTGTGTATGTAGTATTGATGTTGAACTTTATCAAAATCAATTACAATAATAAACACAGTGCAACATCCAACTATGTATTGAGACTGTTAACACTACCAGGTGGAAAGTGACAAATACTACAAACAACAGTTGAACCTGGGATTTGAACCGGTGACCCTGCAATCACCATCTGCATTGTAGGCGGGATGCTTAACCACTGGGCTATGGAGCCTCCCAAAGATTATGCTAAGCAGAGAGACTTTTCTCAAAGAATATTCTGTGTATGTAGTATTGATGTTGAACTTTATCAAAATCAATTACAATAATAAACACAGTGCAACATCCAACTATGTATTGAGACTGTTAACACTACCAGGTGGAAAATGACAAATACTACAAACACCAGTTGAACCTGGGATTTGAACCAGGGAACCTGCAATCACCATCTGCATTGTAGGCGGGATGCTTAACCACTGGGATATGGAGCCTCCCAAAGATTATGCTAAGCAGAGAGACTTTTCTCAAAGAATATTCTGTGTATGTAGTATTGATGTTGAACTTTATCAAAATCAATTACAATAATAAACACAGTGCAACATCCAGCTATGTATTGAGACTGTTAACACTATCAGGTGGAAAATGACAAATACTACAAACACCAGTTGAACCTGGGATTTGAACCAGTGACCCTGCAATCACCATCTGCATTGTAGGTAGGATGCTTAACCACTGGGCTATGGAGCCTCCCAAAGATTATGCTAAGCAGAGAGACTTTTCTCAAAGAATATTCTGTGTATGTAGTATTGATGTTTAACTTAATCAAAATCAATTACAATAATAAACACAGTGCAACATCCAACTATGTATTGAGACTGTTAACACTACCAGGTGGAAAATGACAAATACTACAAACACCAGTTGAACCTGGGATTCGAACCAGTGACCCTGCAATCACCATCTGCATTGTAGGCAGGATACTTAACCACTGGGCTATGGAGCCTCCCAAAGATTATGCTAAGCAGAGAGACTTTTCTCAAAGAATATTCTGTGTATGTAGTATTGATGTTGAACTTTATCAAAATCAATTACAATAATAAACACAGTGCAACATCCAACTATGTATTGAGACTGTTAACACTACCAGGTGGAAAGTGACAAATACTACAAACACCAGTTGAACCTGGGATTCGAACCGGTGACCCTGCAATCACCATCTGCATTGTAGGCGGGATGCTTAACCACTGGGATATGGAGCCTCCCAAAGATTATGCTAAGCAGAGAGACTTTTCTCAAAGAATATTCTGTGTATGTAGTATTGATGTTGAACTTTATCAAAATCAATTACAATAATAAACACAGTGCAACATCCAGCTATGTATTGAGACTGTTAACACTATCAGGTGGAAAATGACAAATACTACAAACACCAGTTGAACCTGGGATTTGAACCAGTGACCCTGCAATCACCATCTGCATTGTAGGCAGGATGCTTAACCACTGGGCTATGGAGCCTCCCAAAGATTATGCTAAGCAGAGAGACTTTTCTCAAAGAATATTCTGTGTATGTAGTATTGATGTTGAACTTTATCAAAATCAATTACAATAATAAACACAGTGCAACATCCAACTATGTATTGAGACTGTTAACACTACCAGGTGGAAAATGACAAATACTACAAACACCAGTTGAACCTGGGATTTGAACCAGGGAACCTGCAATCACCATCTGCATTGTAGGCGGGATGCTTAACCACTGGGATATGGAGCCTCCCAAAGATTATGCTAAGCAGAGAGACTTTTCTCAAAGAATATTCTGTGTATGTAGTATTGATGTTGAACTTTATCAAAATCAATTACAATAATAAACACAGTGCAACATCCAGCTATGTATTGAGACTGTTAACACTATCAGGTGGAAAATGACAAATACTACAAACACCAGTTGAACCTGGGATTTGAACCAGTGACCCTGCAATCACCATCTGCATTGTAGGCAGGATGCTTAACCACTGGGCTATGGAGCCTCCCAAAGATTATGCTAAGCAGAGAGACTTTTCTCAAAGAATATTCTGTGTATGTAGTATTGATGTTGAACTTTATCAAAATCAATTACAATAATAAACACAGTGCAACATCCAACTATGTATTGAGACTGTTAACACTACCAGGTGGAAAATGACAAATACTACAAACACCAGTTGAACCTGGGATTTGAACCAGTGACCCTGCAATCACCATTTGCATTGTAGGCGGGATACTTAACCACTGGGCTATGGAGCCTCCCGAAGATTATGCTAAGCAGAGAGACTTTTCTCAAAGAATATTCTGTGTATGTAGTATTGATGTTGAACTTTATCAAAATCAATTACAATAATAAACACAGTGCAACATCCAACTATGTATTGAGACTGTTAACACTACCAGGTGGAAAGTGACAAATACTACAAACACCAGTTGAACCTAGGATTTGAACCGGTGACCCTGCAATCACCATCTGCATTGTAGGCGGGATGCTTAACCACTGGGCTATGGAGCCTCCCAAAGATTATGCTAAGCAGAGAGACTTTTCTCAAAGAATATTCTGTGTATGTAGTATTGATGTTGAACTTTATCAAAATCAATTACAATAATAAACACAGTGCAACATCCAACTATGTATTGAGACTGTTAACACTACCAGGTGGAAAATGACAAATACTACAAACACCAGTTGAACCTGGGATTTGAACCAGGGAACCTGCAATCACCATCTGCATTGTAGGCGGGATGCTTAACCACTGGGATATGGAGCCTCCCGAAGATTATGCTAAGCAGAGAGACTTTTCTCAAAGAATATTCTGTGTATGTAGTATTGATGTTGAACTTTATCAAAATCAATTACAATAATAAACACAGTGCAACATCCAGCTATGTATTGAGACTGTTAACACTATCAGGTGGAAAATGACAAATACTACAAACACCAGTTGAACCTGGGATTTGAACCAGTGACCCTGCAATCACCATCTGCATTGTAGGCAGGATGCTTAACCACTGGGCTATGGAGCCTCCCAAAGATTATGCTAAGCAGAGAGACTTTTCTCAAAGAATATTCTGTGTATGTAGTATTGATGTTGAACTTTATCAAAATCAATTACAATAATAAACACAGTGCAACATCCAACTATGTATTGAGACTGTTAACACTACCAGGTGGAAAGTGACAAATACTACAAACACCAGTTGAACCTGGGATTTGAACCGGTGACCCTGCAATCACCATCTGCATTGTAGGCGGGATGCTTAACCACTGGGCTATGGAGCCTCCCAAAGATTATGCTAAGCAGAGAGACTTTTCTCAAAGAATATTCTGTGTATGTAGTATTGATGTTGAACTTTATCAAAATCAATTACAATAATAAACACAGTGCAACATCCAACTATGTATTGAGACTGTTAACACTACCAGGTGGAAAATGACAAATACTACAAACACCAGTTGAACCTGGGATTTGAACCAGGGAACCTGCAATCACCATCTGCATTGTAGGCGGGATGCTTAACCACTGGGATATGGAGCCTCCCAAAGATTATGCTAAGCAGAGAGACTTTTCTCAAAGAATATTCTGTGTATGTAGTATTGATATTGAACTTTATCAAAATCAATTACAATAATAAACACAGTGCAACATCCAGCTATGTATTGAGACTGTTAACACTATCAGGTGGAAAATGACAAATACTACAAACACCAGTTGAACCTGGGATTTGAACCAGTGACCCTGCAATCACCATCTGCATTGTAGGCAGGATGCTTAACCACTGGGCTATGGAGCCTCCCAAAGATTATGCTAAGCAGAGAGACTTTTCTCAAAGAATATTCTGTGTATGTAGTATTGATGTTGAACTTTATCAAAATCAATTACAATAATAAACACAGTGCAACATCCAACTATGTATTGAGACTGTTAACACTACCAGGTGGAAAATGACAAATACTACAAACACCAGTTGAACCTGGGATTTGAACCAGGGAACCTGCAATCACCATCTGCATTGTAGGCGGGATGCTTAACCACTGGGATATGGAGCCTCCCAAAGATTATGCTAAGCAGAGAGACTTTTCTCAAAGAATATTCTGTGTATGTAGTATTGATGTTGAACTTTATCAAAATCAATTACAATAATAAACACAGTGCAACATCCAGCTATGTATTGAGACTGTTAACACTATCAGGTGGAAAATGACAAATACTACAAACACCAGTTGAACCTGGGATTTGAACCAGTGACCCTGCAATCACCATCTGCATTGTAGGCAGGATGCTTAACCACTGGGCTATGGAGCCTCCCAAAGATTATGCTAAGCAGAGAGACTTTTCTCAAAGAATATTCTGTGTATGTAGTATTGATGTTGAACTTTATCAAAATCAATTACAATAATAAACACAGTGCAACATCCAACTATGTATTGAGACTGTTAACACTACCAGGTGGAAAATGACAAATACTACAAACACCAGTTGAACCTGGGATTTGAACCAGTGACCCTGCAATCACCATTTGCATTGTAGGCGGGATACTTAACCACTGGGCTATGGAGCCTCCCGAAGATTATGCTAAGCAGAGAGACTTTTCTCAAAGAATATTCTGTGTATGTAGTATTGATGTTGAACTTTATCAAAATCAATTACAATAATAAACACAGTGCAACATCCAACTATGTATTGAGACTGTTAACACTACCAGGTGGAAAATGACAAATACTACAAACACCAGTTGAACCTGGGATTTGAACCAGGGAACCTGCAATCACCATCTGCATTGTAGGCGGGATGCTTAACCACTGGGATATGGAGCCTCCCGAAGATTATGCTAAGCAGAGAGACTTTTCTCAAAGAATATTCTGTGTATGTAGTATTGATGTTGAACTTTATCAAAATCAATTACAATAATAAACACAGTGCAACATCCAGCTATGTATTGAGACTGTTAACACTATCAGGTGGAAAATGACAAATACTACAAACACCAGTTGAACCTGGGATTTGAACCAGTGACCCTGCAATCACCATCTGCATTGTAGGCAGGATGCTTAACCACTGGGCTATGGAGCCTCCCAAAGATTATGCTAAGCAGAGAGACTTTTCTCAAAGAATATTCTGTGTATGTAGTATTGATGTTGAACTTTATCAAAATCAATTACAATAATAAACACAGTGCAACATCCAACTATGTATTGAGACTGTTAACACTACCAGGTGGAAAGTGACAAATACTACAAACACCAGTTGAACCTGGGATTTGAACCGGTGACCCTGCAATCACCATCTGCATTGTAGGCGGGATGCTTAACCACTGGGCTATGGAGCCTCCCAAAGATTATGCTAAGCAGAGAGACTTTTCTCAAAGAATATTCTGTGTATGTAGTATTGATGTTGAACTTTATCAAAATCAATTACAATAATAAACACAGTGCAACATCCAACTATGTATTGAGACTGTTAACACTACCAGGTGGAAAATGACAAATACTACAAACACCAGTTGAACCTGGGATTTGAACCAGGGAACCTGCAATCACCATCTGCATTGTAGGCGGGATGCTTAACCACTGGGCTATGGAGCCTCCCAAAGATTATGCTAAGCAGAGAGACTTTTCTCAAAGAATATTCTGTGTATGTAGTATTGATGTTGAACTTTATCAAAATCAATTACAATAATAAACACAGTGCAACATCCAGCTATGTATTGAGACTGTTAACACTATCAGGTGGAAAATGACAAATACTACAAACACCAGTTGAACCTGGGATTTGAACCAGTGACCCTGCAATCACCATCTGCATTGTAGGCAGGATGCTTAACCACTGGGCTATGGAGCCTCCCAAAGATTATGCTAAGCAGAGAGACTTTTCTCAAAGAATATTCTGTGTATGTAGTATTGATGTTGAACTTTATCAAAATCAATTACAATAATAAACACAGTGCAACATCCAACTATGTATTGAGACTGTTAACACTACCAGGTGGAAAGTGACAAATACTACAAACACCAGTTGAACCTGGGATTTGAACCGGTGACCCTGCAATCACCATCTGCATTGTAGGCGGGATGCTTAACCACTGGGCTATGGAGCCTCCCAAAGATTATGCTAAGCAGAGAGACTTTTCTCAAAGAATATTCTGTGTATGTAGTATTGATGTTGAACTTTATCAAAATCAATTACAATAATAAACACAGTGCAACATCCAACTATGTATTGAGACTGTTAACACTACCAGGTGGAAAATGACAAATACTACAAACACCAGTTGAACCTGGGATTTGAACCAGGGAACCTGCAATCACCATCTGCATTGTAGGCGGGATGCTTAACCACTGGGATATGGAGCCTCCCAAAGATTATGCTAAGCAGAGAGACTTTTCTCAAAGAATATTCTGTGTATGTAGTATTGATATTGAACTTTATCAAAATCAATTACAATAATAAACACAGTGCAACATCCAGCTATGTATTGAGACTGTTAACACTATCAGGTGGAAAATGACAAATACTACAAACACCAGTTGAACCTGGGATTTGAACCAGTGACCCTGCAATCACCATCTGCATTGTAGGCAGGATGCTTAACCACTGGGCTATGGAGCCTCCCAAAGATTATGCTAAGCAGAGAGACTTTTCTCAAAGAATATTCTGTGTATGTAGTATTGATGTTGAACTTTATCAAAATCAATTACAATAATAAACAGTGCAACATCCAACTATGTATTGAGACTGTTAACACTACCAGGTGGAAAGTGACAAATACTACAAACACCAGTTGAACCTGGGATTTGAACCGGTGACCCTGCAATCACCATCTGCATTGTAGGCGGGATGCTTAACCACTGGGCTATGGAGCCTCCCAAAGATTATGCTAAGCAGAGAGACTTTTCTCAAAGAATATTCTGTGTATGTAGTATTGATGTTGAACTTTATCAAAATCAATTACAATAATAAACACAGTGCAACATCCAACTATGTATTGAGACTGTTAACACTACCAGGTGGAAAGTGACAAATACTACAAACACCAGTTGAACCTGGGATTTGAACCGGTGACCCTGCAATCACCATCTGCATTGTAGGCGGGATGCTTAACCACTGGGCTATGGAGCCTCCCAAAGATTATGCTAAGCAGAGAGACTTTTCTCAAAGAATATTCTGTGTATGTAGTATTGATGTTGAACTTTATCAAAATCAATTACAATAATAAACACAGTGCAACATCCAACTATGTACTGAGACTGTTAACACTACCAGGTGGAAAATGACAAATACTACAAACACCAGTTGAACCTGGGATTTGAACCAGGGAACCTGCAATCACCATCTGCATTGTAGGCAGGATGCTTAACCACTGGGATATGGAGCCTCCCAAAGATTATGCTAAGCAGAGAGACTTTTCTCAAAGAATATTCTGTGTATGTAGTATTGATGTTGAACTTTATCAAAATCAATTACAATAATAAACACAGTGCAACATCCAGCTATGTATTGAGACTGTTAACACTATCAGGTGGAAAATGACAAATACTACAAACACCAGTTGAACCTGGGATTTGAACCAGTGACCCTGCAATCACCATCTGCATTGTAGGTAGGATGCTTAACCACTGGGCTATGGAGCCTCCCAAAGATTATGCTAAGCAGAGAGACTTTTCTCAAAGAATATTCTGTGTATGTAGTATTGATGTTTAACTTAATCAAAATCAATTACAATAATAAACACAGTGCAACATCCAACTATGTATTGAGACTGTTAACACTACCAGGTGGAAAATGACAAATACTACAAACACCAGTTGAACCTGGGATTCGAACCGGTGACCCTGCAATCACCATCTGCATTGTAGGTGGGATGCTTAACCACTGGGCTATGGAGCCTCCCAAAGATTATGCTAAGCAGAGAGACTTTTCTCAAAGAATATTCTGTGTATGTAGTATTGATGTTGAACTTTATCAAAATCAATTACAATAATAAACACAGTGCAACATCCAACTATGTATTGAGACTGTTAACACTACCAGGTGGAAAGTGACAAATACTACAAACACCAGTTGAACCTGGGATTTGAACCGGTGACCCTGCAATCACCATCTGCATTGTAGGCGGGATGCTTAACCACTGGGCTATGGAGCCTCCCAAAGATTATGCTAAGCAGAGAGACTTTTCTCAAAGAATATTCTGTGTATGTAGTATTGATGTTGAACTTTATCAAAATCAATTACAATAATAAACACAGTGCAACATCCAACTATGTATTGAGACTGTTAACACTACCAGGTGGAAAATGACAAATACTACAAACACCAGTTGAACCTGGGATTTGAACCAGGGAACCTGCAATCACCATCTGCATTGTAGGCGGGATGCTTAACCACTGGGCTATGGAGCCTCCCATCGATTATGCTAAGCAGAGAGACTTTTCTCAAAGAATATTCTGTGTATGTAGTATTGATGTTGAACTTTATCAAAATCAATTACAATAATAAACACAGTGCAACATCCAACTATGTATTGAGACTGTTAACACTACCAGGTGGAAAATGACAAATACTACAAACACCAGTTGAACCTGGGATTTGAACCGGTGACCCTGCAATCACCATCTGCATTGTAGGCGGGATGCTTAACCACTGGGCTATGGAGCCTCCCAAAGATTATGCTAAGCAGAGAGACTTTTCTCAAAGAATATTCTGTGTATGTAGTATTGATGTTGAACTTTATCAAAATCAATTACAATAATAAACACAGTGCAACATCCAACTATGTATTGAGACTGTTAACACTACCAGGTGGAAAATGACAAATACTACAAACACCAGTTGAACCTGGGATTTGAACCAGGGAACCTGCAATCACCATCTGCATTGTAGGCGGGATGCTTAACCACTGGGATATGGAGCCTCCCAAAGATTATGCTAAGCAGAGAGACTTTTCTCAAAGAATATTCTGTGTATGTAGTATTGATATTGAACTTTATCAAAATCAATTACAATAATGAACACAGTGCAACATCCAGCTATGTATTGAGACTGTTAACACTATCAGGTGGAAAATGACAAATACTACAAACACCAGTTGAACCTGGGATTTGAACCAGTGACCCTGCAATCACCATCTGCATTGTAGGCAGGATGCTTAACCACTGGGCTATGGAGCCTCCCAAAGATTATGCTAAGCAGAGAGACTTTTCTCAAAGAATATTCTGTGTATGTAGTATTGATGTTGAACTTTATCAAAATCAATTACAATAATAAACACAGTGCAACATCCAACTATGTATTGAGACTGTTAACACTACCAGGTGGAAAGTGACAAATACTACAAACACCAGTTGAACCTGGGATTTGAACCGGTGACCCTGCAATCACCATCTGCATTGTAGGCGGGATGCTTAACCACTGGGCTATGGAGCCTCCCAAAGATTATGCTAAGCAGAGAGACTTTTCTCAAAGAATATTCTGTGTATGTAGTATTGATGTTGAACTTTATCAAAATCAATTACAATAATAAACACAGTGCAACATCCAACTATGTATTGAGACTGTTAACACTACCAGGTGGAAAGTGACAAATACTACAAACACCAGTTGAACCTGGGATTTGAACCGGTGACCCTGCAATCACCATCTGCATTGTAGGCGGGATGCTTAACCACTGGGCTATGGAGCCTCCCAAAGATTATGCTAAGCAGAGAGACTTTTCTCAAAGAATATTCTGTGTATGTAGTATTGATGTTGAACTTTATCAAAATCAATTACAATAATAAACACAGTGCAACATCAAACTATGTATTGAGACTGTTAACACTACCAGGTGGAAAATGACAAATACTACAAACACCAGTTGAACCTGGGATTTGAACCAGGGAACCTGCAATCACCATCTGCATTGTAGGCAGGATGCTTAACCACTGGGATATGGAGCCTCCCAAAGATTATGCTAAGCAGAGAGACTTTTCTCAAAGAATATTCTGTGTATGTAGTATTGATGTTGAACTTTATCAAAATCAATTACAATAATAAACACAGTGCAACATCCAGCTATGTATTGAGACTGTTAACACTATCAGGTGGAAAATGACAAATACTACAAACACCAGTTGAACCTGGGATTTGAACCAGTGACCCTGCAATCACCATCTGCATTGTAGGTAGGATGCTTAACCACTGGGCTATGGAGCCTCCCAAAGATTATGCTAAGCAGAGAGACTTTTCTCAAAGAATATTCTGTGTATGTAGTATTGATGTTTAACTTAATCAAAATCAATTACAATAATAAACACAGTGCAACATCCAACTATGTATTGAGACTGTTAACACTACCAGGTGGAAAATGACAAATACTACAAACACCAGTTGAACCTGGGATTCGAACCGGTGACCCTGCAATCACCATCTGCATTGTAGGTGGGATGCTTAACCACTGGGCTATGGAGCCTCCCAAAGATTATGCTAAGCAGAGAGACTTTTCTCAAAGAATATTCTGTGTATGTAGTATTGATGTTGAACTTTATCAAAATCAATTACAATAATAAACACAGTGCAACATCCAACTATGTATTGAGACTGTTAATACTACCAGGTGGAAAATGACGAATACTACAAACACCAGTTGAACCTGGGATTCGAACCAGTGACCCTGCAATCACCATCTGCATTGTAGGCGGGATACTTAACCACTGGGCTATGGAGCCTCCCAAAGATTATGCTAAGCAGAGAGACTTTTCTCAAAGAATATTCTGTGTATGTAGTATTGATGTTGAACTTATCAAAATCAATTACAATAATAAACACAGTGCAACATCCAACTATGTATTGAGACTGTTAACACTACCAGGTGGAAAGTGACAAATACTACAAACACCAGTTGAACCTGGGATTTGAACCAGTGACCCTGCAATCACCATCTGCATTGTAGGCGGGATGCTTAACCACTGGGCTATGGAGCCTCCCAAAGATTATGCTAAGCAGAGAGACTTTTCTCAAAGAATATTCTGTGTATGTAGTATTGATGTTGAACTTTATCAAAATCAATTACAATAATAAACACAGTGCAACATCCAACTATGTATTGAGACTGTTAACACTACCAGGTGGAAAATGACAAATACTACAAACACCAGTTGAACCTGGGATTTGAACCAGGGAACCTGCAATCACCATCTGCATTGTAGGCGGGATACTTAACCACTGGGCTATGGAGCCTCCCAAAGATTATGCTAAGCAGAGAGACTTTTCTCAAAGAATATTCTGTGTATGTAGTATTGATGTTGAACTTATCAAAATCAATTACAATAATAAACACAGTGCAACATCCAACTATGTATTGAGACTGTTAACACTACCAGGTGGAAAGTGACAAATACTACAAACACCAGTTGAACCTGGGATTTGAACCAGTGACCCTGCAATCACCATCTGCATTGTAGGCGGGATGCTTAACCACTGGGCTATGGAGCCTCCCAAAGATTATGCTAAGCAGAGAGACTTTTCTCAAAGAATATTCTGTGTATGTAGTATTGATGTTGAACTTTATCAAAATCAATTACAATAATAAACACAGTGCAACATCCAACTATGTATTGAGACTGTTAACACTACCAGGTGGAAAATGACAAATACTACAAACACCAGTTGAACCTGGGATTTGAACCAGGGAACCTGCAATCACCATCTGCATTGTAGGCGGGATGCTTAACCACTGGGATATGGAGCCTCCCAAAGATTATGCTAAGCAGAGAGACTTTTCTCAAAGAATATTCTGTGTATGTAGTATTGATGTTGAACTTTATCAAAATCAATTACAATAATAAACACAGTGCAACATCCAACTATGTATTGAGACTGTTAACACTACCAGGTGGAAAATGACAAATACTACAAACACCAGTTGAACCTGGGATTTGAACCAGGGAACCTGCAATCACCATCTGCATTGTAGGCGGGATGCTTAACCACTGGGCTATGGAGCCTCCCAAAGATTATGCTAAGCAGAGAGACTTTTCTCAAAGAATATTCTGTGTATGTAGTATTGATGTTGAACTTTATCAAAATCAATTACAATAATAAACACAGTGCAACATCCAGCTATGTATTGAGACTGTTAACACTATCAGGTGGAAAATGACAAATACTACAAACACCAGTTGAACCTGGGATTTGAACCAGTGACCCTGCAATCACCATCTGCATTGTAGGCAGGATGCTTAACCACTGGGCTATGGAGCCTCCCAAAGATTATGCTAAGCAGAGAGACTTTTCTCAAAGAATATTCTGTGTATGTAGTATTGATGTTGAACTTTATCAAAATCAATTACAATAATAAACACAGTGCAACATCCAGCTATGTATTGAGACTGTTAACACTATCAGGTGGAAAATGACAAATACTACAAACACCAGTTGAACCTGGGATTTGAACCAGTGACCCTGCAATCACCATCTGCATTGTAGGCAGGATGCTTAACCACTGGGCTATGGAGCCTCCCAAAGATTATGCTAAGCAGAGAGACTTTTCTCAAAGAATATTCTGTGTATGTAGTATTGATGTTGAACTTTATCAAAATCAATTACAATAATAAACACAGTGCAACATCCAACTATGTATTGAGACTGTTAACACTACCAGGTGGAAAGTGACAAATACTACAAACACCAGTTGAACCTGGGATTTGAACCGATGACCCTGCAATCACCATCTGCATTGTAGGCGGGATGCTTAACCACTGGGCTATGGAGCCTCCCAAAGATTATGCTAAGCAGAGAGACTTTTCTCAAAGAATATTCTGTGTATGTAGTATTGATGTTGAACTTTATCAAAATCAATTACAATAATAAACACAGTGCAACATCCAACTATGTATTGAGACTGTTAACACTACCAGGTGGAAAATGACAAATACTACAAACACCAGTTGAACCTGGGATTTGAACCAGGGAACCTGCAATCACCATCTGCATTGTAGGCGGGATGCTTAACCACTGGGATATGGAGCCTCCCGAAGATTATGCTAAGCAGAGAGACTTTTCTCAAGGAATATTCTGTGTATGTAGTATTGATGTTGAACTTTATCAAAATCAATTACAATAATAAACACAGTGCAACATCCAGCTATGTATTGAGACTGTTAACACTATCAGGTGGAAAATGACAAATACTACAAACACCAGTTGAACCTGGGATTTGAACCAGTGACCCTGCAATCACCATCTGCATTGTAGGTAGGATGCTTAACCACTGGGCTATGGAGCCTCCCAAAGATTATGCTAAGCAGAGAGACTTTTCTCAAAGAATATTCTGTGTATGTAGTATTGATGTTGAACTTTATCAAAATCAATTACAATAATAAACACAGTGCAACATCCAGCTATGTATTGAGACTGTTAACACTATCAGGTGGAAAATGACAAATACTACAAACACCAGTTGAACCTGGGATTTGAACCAGTGACCCTGCAATCACCATCTGCATTGTAGGCAGGATGCTTAACCACTGGGCTATGGAGCCTCCCAAAGTTTATGCTAAGCAGAGAGACTTTTCTCAAAGAATATTCTGTGTATGTAGTATTGATGTTGAACTTTATCAAAATCAATTACAATAATAAACACAGTGCAACATCCAACTATGTATTGAGACTGTTAACACTACCAGGTGGAAAGTGACAAATACTACAAACACCAGTTGAACCTGGGATTTGAACCGGTGACCCTGCAATCACCATCTGCATTGTAGGCGGGATGCTTAACCACTGGGCTATGGAGCCTCCCAAAGATTATGCTAAGCAGAGAGACTTTTCTCAAAGAATATTCTGTGTATGTAGTATTGATGTTGAACTTTATCAAAATCAATTACAATAATAAACACAGTGCAACATCCAACTATGTATTGAGACTGTTAACACTACCAGGTGGAAAATGACAAATACTACAAACACCAGTTGAACCTGGGATTTGAACCAGGGAACCTGCAATCACCATCTGCATTGTAGGCGGGATGCTTAACCACTGGGCTATGGAGCCTCCCATCGATTATGCTAAGCAGAGAGACTTTTCTCAAAGAATATTCTGTGTATGTAGTATTGATGTTGAACTTTATCAAAATCAATTACAGTAATAAACACAGTGCAACATCCAACTATGTATTGAGACTGTTAACACTACCAGGTGGAAAATGACAAATACTACAAACACCAGTTGAACATGGGATTTGAACCAGGGAACCTGCAATCACCATCTGCATTGTAGGCGGGATGCTTAACCACTGGGATATGGAGCCTCCCGAAGATTATGCTAAGCAGAGAGACTTTTCTCAAAGAATATTCTGTGTATGTAGTATTGATGTTGAACTTTATCAAAATCAATTACAATAATAAACACAGTGCAACATCCAGCTATGTATTGAGACTGTTAACACTATCAGGTGGAAAATGACAAATACTACAAACACCAGTTGAACCTGGGATTTGAACCAGTGACCCTGCAATCACCATCTGCATTGTAGGCAGGATGCTTAACCACTGGGCTATGGAGCCTCCCAAAGATTATGCTAAGCAGAGAGACTTTTCTCAAAGAATATTCTGTGTATGTAGTATTGATGTTGAACTTTATCAAAATCAATTACAATAATAAACACAGTGCAACATCCAACTATGTATTGAGACTGTTAACACTACCAGGTGGAAAGTGACAAATACTACAAACACCAGTTGAACCTGGGATTTGAACCGGTGACCCTGCAATCACCATCTGCATTGTAGGCGGGATGCTTAACCACTGGGCTATGGAGCCTCCCAAAGATTATGCTAAGCAGAGAGACTTTTCTCAAAGAATATTCTGTGTATGTAGTATTGATGTTGAACTTTATCAAAATCAATTACAATAATAAACACAGTGCAACATCCAACTATGTATTGAGACTGTTAACACTACCAGGTGGAAAATGACAAATACTACAAACACCAGTTGAACCTGGGATTTGAACCAGGGAACCTGCAATCACCATCTGCATTGTAGGCGGGATGCTTAACCACTGGGATATGGAGCCTCCCAAAGATTATGCTAAGCAGAGAGACTTTTCTCAAAGAATATTCTGTGTATGTAGTATTGATATTGAACTTTATCAAAATCAATTACAATAATAAACACAGTGCAACATCCAGCTATGTATTGAGACTGTTAACACTATCAGGTGGAAAATGACAAATACTACAAACACCAGTTGAACCTGGGATTTGAACCAGTGACCCTGCAATCACCATCTGCATTGTAGGCAGGATGCTTAACCACTGGGCTATGGAGCCTCCCAAAGATTATGCTAAGCAGAGAGACTTTTCTCAAAGAATATTCTGTGTATGTAGTATTGATGTTGAACTTTATCAAAATCAATTACAATAATAAACACAGTGCAACATCCAACTATGTATTGAGACTGTTAACACTACCAGGTGGAAAGTGACAAATACTACAAACACCAGTTGAACCTGGGATTTGAACCGGTGACCCTGCAATCACCATCTGCATTGTAGGCGGGATGCTTAACCACTGGGCTATGGAGCCTCCCAAAGATTATGCTAAGCAGAGAGACTTTTCTCAAAGAATATTCTGTGTATGTAGTATTGATGTTGAACTTTATCAAAATCAATTACAATAATAAACACAGTGCAACATCCAACTATGTATTGAGACTGTTAACACTACCAGGTGGAAAGTGACAAATACTACAAACACCAGTTGAACCTGGGATTTGAACCGGTGACCCTGCAATCACCATCTGCATTGTAGGCGGGATGCTTAACCACTGGGCTATGGAGCCTCCCAAAGATTATGCTAAGCAGAGAGACTTTTCTCAAAGAATATTCTGTGTATGTAGTATTGATGTTGAACTTTATCAAAATCAATTACAATAATAAACACAGTGCAACATCAAACTATGTATTGAGACTGTTAACACTACCAGGTGGAAAATGACAAATACTACAAACACCAGTTGAACCTGGGATTTGAACCAGGGAACCTGCAATCACCATCTGCATTGTAGGCAGGATGCTTAACCACTGGGATATGGAGCCTCCCAAAGATTATGCTAAGCAGAGAGACTTTTCTCAAAGAATATTCTGTGTATGTAGTATTGATGTTGAACTTTATCAAAATCAATTACAATAATAAACACAGTGCAACATCCAGCTATGTATTGAGACTGTTAACACTATCAGGTGGAAAATGACAAATACTACAAACACCAGTTGAACCTGGGATTTGAACCAGTGACCCTGCAATCACCATCTGCATTGTAGGTAGGATGCTTAACCACTGGGCTATGGAGCCTCCCAAAGATTATGCTAAGCAGAGAGACTTTTCTCAAAGAATATTCTGTGTATGTAGTATTGATGTTTAACTTAATCAAAATCAATTACAATAATAAACACAGTGCAACATCCAACTATGTATTGAGACTGTTAACACTACCAGGTGGAAAATGACAAATACTACAAACACCAGTTGAACCTGGGATTCGAACCGGTGACCCTGCAATCACCATCTGCATTGTAGGTGGGATGCTTAACCACTGGGCTATGGAGCCTCCCAAAGATTATGCTAAGCAGAGAGACTTTTCTCAAAGAATATTCTGTGTATGTAGTATTGATGTTGAACTTTATCAAAATCAATTACAATAATAAACACAGTGCAACATCCAACTATGTATTGAGACTGTTAATACTACCAGGTGGAAAATGACAAATACTACAAACACCAGTTGAACCTGGGATTCGAACCAGTGACCCTGCAATCACCATCTGCATTGTAGGCGGGATACTTAACCACTGGGCTATGGAGCCTCCCAAAGATTATGCTAAGCAGAGAGACTTTTCTCAAAGAATATTCTGTGTATGTAGTATTGATGTTGAACTTATCAAAATCAATTACAATAATAAACACAGTGCAACATCCAACTATGTATTGAGACTGTTAACACTACCAGGTGGAAAGTGACAAATACTACAAACACCAGTTGAACCTGGGATTTGAACCAGTGACCCTGCAATCACCATCTGCATTGTAGGCGGGATGCTTAACCACTGGGCTATGGAGCCTCCCAAAGATTATGCTAAGCAGAGAGACTTTTCTCAAAGAATATTCTGTGTATGTAGTATTGATGTTGAACTTTATCAAAATCAATTACAATAATAAACACAGTGCAACATCCAACTATGTATTGAGACTGTTAACACTACCAGGTGGAAAATGACAAATACTACAAACACCAGTTGAACCTGGGATTTGAACCAGGGAACCTGCAATCACCATCTGCATTGTAGGCGGGATGCTTAACCACTGGGATATGGAGCCTCCCAAAGATTATGCTAAGCAGAGAGACTTTTCTCAAAGAATATTCTGTGTATGTAGTATTGATGTTGAACTTTATCAAAATCAATTACAATAATAAACACAGTGCAACATCCAACTATGTATTGAGACTGTTAACACTACCAGGTGGAAAATGACAAATACTACAAACACCAGTTGAACCTGGGATTTGAACCAGGGAACCTGCAATCACCATCTGCATTGTAGGCGGGATGCTTAACCACTGGGCTATGGAGCCTCCCAAAGATTATGCTAAGCAGAGAGACTTTTCTCAAAGAATATTCTGTGTATGTAGTATTGATGTTGAACTTTATCAAAATCAATTACAATAATAAACACAGTGCAACATCCAGCTATGTATTGAGACTGTTAACACTATCAGGTGGAAAATGACAAATACTACAAACACCAGTTGAACCTGGGATTTGAACCAGTGACCCTGCAATCACCATCTGCATTGTAGGCAGGATGCTTAACCACTGGGCTATGGAGCCTCCCAAAGATTATGCTAAGCAGAGAGACTTTTCTCAAAGAATATTCTGTGTATGTAGTATTGATGTTGAACTTTATCAAAATCAATTACAATAATAAACACAGTGCAACATCCAGCTATGTATTGAGACTGTTAACACTATCAGGTGGAAAATGACAAATACTACAAACACCAGTTGAACCTGGGATTTGAACCAGTGACCCTGCAATCACCATCTGCATTGTAGGCAGGATGCTTAACCACTGGGCTATGGAGCCTCCCAAAGATTATGCTAAGCAGAGAGACTTTTCTCAAAGAATATTCTGTGTATGTAGTATTGATGTTGAACTTTATCAAAATCAATTACAATAATAAACACAGTGCAACATCCAGCTATGTATTGAGACTGTTAACACTATCAGGTGGAAAATGACAAATACTACAAACACCAGTTGAACCTGGGATTTGAACCAGTGACCCTGCAATCACCATCTGCATTGTAGGCAGGATGCTTAACCACTGGGCTATGGAGCCTCCCAAAGATTATGCTAAGCAGAGAGACTTTTCTCAAAGAATATTCTGTGTATGTAGTATTGATGTTGAACTTTATCAAAATCAATTACAATAATAAACACAGTGCAACATCCAACTATGTATTGAGACTGTTAACACTACCAGGTGGAAAGTGACAAATACTACAAACACCAGTTGAACCTGGGATTTGAACCGATGACCCTGCAATCACCATCTGCATTGTAGGCGGGATGCTTAACCACTGGGCTATGGAGCCTCCCAAAGATTATGCTAAGCAGAGAGACTTTTCTCAAAGAATATTCTGTGTATGTAGTATTGATGTTGAACTTTATCAAAATCAATTACAATAATAAACACAGTGCAACATCCAACTATGTATTGAGACTGTTAACACTACCAGGTGGAAAATGACAAATACTACAAACACCAGTTGAACCTGGGATTTGAACCAGGGAACCTGCAATCACCATCTGCATTGTAGGCGGGATGCTTAACCACTGGGATATGGAGCCTCCCGAAGATTATGCTAAGCAGAGAGACTTTTCTCAAGGAATATTCTGTGTATGTAGTATTGATGTTGAACTTTATCAAAATCAATTACAATAATAAACACAGTGCAACATCCAGCTATGTATTGAGACTGTTAACACTATCAGGTGGAAAATGACAAATACTACAAACACCAGTTGAACCTGGGATTTGAACCAGTGACCCTGCAATCACCATCTGCATTGTAGGTAGGATGCTTAACCACTGGGCTATGGAGCCTCCCAAAGATTATGCTAAGCAGAGAGACTTTTCTCAAAGAATATTCTGTGTATGTAGTATTGATGTTGAACTTTATCAAAATCAATTACAATAATAAACACAGTGCAACATCCAGCTATGTATTGAGACTGTTAACACTATCAGGTGGAAAATGACAAATACTACAAACACCAGTTGAACCTGGGATTTGAACCAGTGACCCTGCAATCACCATCTGCATTGTAGGCAGGATGCTTAACCACTGGGCTATGGAGCCTCCCAAAGTTTATGCTAAGCAGAGAGACTTTTCTCAAAGAATATTCTGTGTATGTAGTATTGATGTTGAACTTTATCAAAATCAATTACAATGATAAACACAGTGCAACATCCAACTATGTATTGAGACTGTTAACACTACCAGGTGGAAAGTGACAAATACTACAAACACCAGTTGAACCTGGGATTTGAACCGGTGACCCTGCAATCACCATCTGCATTGTAGGCGGGATGCTTAACCACTGGGCTATGGAGCCTCCCAAAGATTATGCTAAGCAGAGAGACTTTTCTCAAAGAATATTCTGTGTATGTAGTATTGATGTTGAACTTTATCAAAATCAATTACAATAATAAACACAGTGCAACATCCAACTATGTATTGAGACTGTTAACACTACCAGGTGGAAAATGACAAATACTACAAACACCAGTTGAACCTGGGATTTGAACCAGGGAACCTGCAATCACCATCTGCATTGTAGGCGGGATGCTTAACCACTGGGCTATGGAGCCTCCCAAAGATTATGCTAAGCAGAGAGACTTTTCTCAAAGAATATTCTGTGTATGTAGTATTGATGTTGAACTTTATCAAAATCAATTACAATAATAAACACAGTGCAACATCCAACTATGTATTGAGACTGTTAACACTACCAGGTGGAAAATGACAAATACTACAAACACCAGTTGAACCTGGGATTTGAACCAGGGAACCTGCAATCACCATCTGCATTGTAGGCGGGATGCTTAACCACTGGGATATGGAGCCTCCCGAAGATTATGCTAAGCAGAGAGACTTTTCTCAAAGAATATTCTGTGTATGTAGTATTGATGTTGAACTTTATCAAAATCAATTACAATAATAAACACAGTGCAACATCCAGCTATGTATTGAGACTGTTAACACTATCAGGTGGAAAATGACAAATACTACAAACACCAGTTGAACCTGGGATTTGAACCAGTGACCCTGCAATCACCATCTGCATTGTAGGCAGGATGCTTAACCACTGGGCTATGGAGCCTCCCAAAGATTAAGCTAAGCAGAGAGACTTTTCTCAAAGAATATTCTGTGTATGTAGTATTGATGTTGAACTTTATCAAAATCAATTACAATAATAAACACAGTGCAACATCCAACTATGTATTGAGACTGTTAACACTACCAGGTGGAAAGTGACAAATACTACAAACACCAGTTGAACCTGGGATTTGAACCGGTGACCCTGCAATCACCATCTGCATTGTAGGCGGGATGCTTAACCACTGGGCTATGGAGCCTCCCAAAGATTATGCTAAGCAGAGAGACTTTTCTCAAAGAATATTCTGTGTATGTAGTATTGATGTTGAACTTTATCAAAATCAATTACAATAATAAACACAGTGCAACATCCAACTATGTATTGAGACTGTTAACACTACCAGGTGGAAAATGACAAATACTACAAACACCAGTTGAACCTGGGATTTGAACCAGGGAACCTGCAATCACCATCTGCATTGTAGGCGGGATGCTTAACCACTGGGATATGGAGCCTCCCAAAGATTATGCTAAGCAGAGAGACTTTTCTCAAAGAATATTCTGTGTATGTAGTATTGATATTGAACTTTATCAAAATCAATTACAATAATAAACACAGTGCAACATCCAGCTATGTATTGAGACTGTTAACACTATCAGGTGGAAAATGACAAATACTACAAACACCAGTTGAACCTGGGATTTGAACCAGTGACCCTGCAATCACCATCTGCATTGTAGGCAGGATGCTTAACCACTGGGCTATGGAGCCTCCCAAAGATTATGCTAAGCAGAGAGACTTTTCTCAAAGAATATTCTGTGTATGTAGTATTGATGTTGAACTTTATCAAAATCAATTACAATAATAAACACAGTGCAACATCCAACTATGTATTGAGACTGTTAACACTACCAGGTGGAAAGTGACAAATACTACAAACACCAGTTGAACCTGGGATTTGAACCGGTGACCCTGCAATCACCATCTGCATTGTAGGCGGGATGCTTAACCACTGGGCTATGGAGCCTCCCAAAGATTATGCTAAGCAGAGATACTTTTCTCAAAGAATATTCTGTGTATGTAGTATTGATGTTGAACTTTATCAAAATCAATTACAATAATAAACACAGTGCAACATCCAACTATGTATTGAGACTGTTAACACTACCAGGTGGAAAGTGACAAATACTACAAACACCAGTTGAACCTGGGATTTGAACCGGTGACCCTGCAATCACCATCTGCATTGTAGGCGGGATGCTTAACCACTGGGCTATGGAGCCTCCCAAAGATTATGCTAAGCAGAGAGACTTTTCTCAAAGAATATTCTGTGTATGTAGTATTGATGTTGAACTTTATCAAAATCAATTACAATAATAAACACAGTGCAACATCCAACTATGTATTGAGACTGTTAACACTACCAGGTGGAAAATGACAAATACTACAAACACCAGTTGAACCTGGGATTTGAACCAGGGAACCTGCAATCACCATCTGCATTGTAGGCAGGATGCTTAACCACTGGGATATGGAGCCTCCCAAAGATTATGCTAAGCAGAGAGACTTTTCTCAAAGAATATTCTGTGTATGTAGTATTGATGTTGAACTTTATCAAAATCAATTACAATAATAAACACAGTGCAACATCCAGCTATGTATTGAGACTGTTAACACTATCAGGTGGAAAATGACAAATACTACAAACACCAGTTGAACCTGGGATTTGAACCAGTGACCCTGCAATCACCATCTGCATTGTAGGTAGGATGCTTAACCACTGGGCTATGGAGCCTCCCGAAGATTATGCTAAGCAGAGAGACTTTTCTCAAAGAATATTCTGTGTATGTAGTATTGATGTTTAACTTAATCAAAATCAATTACAATAATAAACACAGTGCAACATCCAACTATGTATTGAGACTGTTAACACTACCAGGTGGAAAATGACAAATACTACAAACACCAGTTGAACCTGGGATTCGAACCGGTGACCCTGCAATCACCATCTGCATTGTAGGTGGGATGCTTAACCACTGGGCTATGGAGCCTCCCAAAGATTATGCTAAGCAGAGAGACTTTTCTCAAAGAATATTCTGTGTATGTAGTATTGATGTTGAACTTTATCAAAATCAATTACAATAATAAACACAGTGCAACATCCAACTATGTATTGAGACTGTTAATACTACCAGGTGGAAAATGACAAATACTACAAACACCAGTTGAACCTGGGATTCGAACCAGTGACCCTGCAATCACCATCTGCATTGTAGGCGGGATACTTAACCACTGGGCTATGGAGCCTCCCAAAGATTATGCTAAGCAGAGAGACTTTTCTCAAAGAATATTCTGTGTATGTAGTATTGATGTTGAACTTATCAAAATCAATTACAATAATAAACACAGTGCAACATCCAACTATGTATTGAGACTGTTAACACTACCAGGTGGAAAGTGACAAATACTACAAACACCAGTTGAACCTGGGATTTGAACCAGTGACCCTGCAATCACCATCTGCATTGTAGGCGGGATGCTTAACCACTGGGCTATGGAGCCTCCCAAAGATTATGCTAAGCAGAGAGACTTTTCTCAAAGAATATTCTGTGTATGTAGTATTGATGTTGAACTTATCAAAATCAATTACAATAATAAACACAGTGCGACATCCAACTATGTATTGAGACTGTTAACACTACCAGGTGGAAAATGACAAATACTACAAACACCAGTTGAACCTGGGATTTGAACCAGGGAACCTGCAATCACCATCTGCATTGTAGGCGGGATGCTTAACCACTGGGATATGGAGCCTCCCGAAGATTATGCTAAGCAGAGAGACTTTTCTCAAAGAATATTCTGTGTATGTAGTATTGATGTTGAACTTTATCAAAATCAATTACAATAATAAACACAGTGCAACATCCAGCTATGTATTGAGACTGTTAACACTATCAGGTGGAAAATGACAAATACTACAAACACCAGTTGAACCTGGGATTTGAACCAGTGACCCTGCAATCACCATCTGCATTGTAGGCAGGATGCTTAACCACTGGGCTATGGAGCCTCCCAAAGATTATGCTAAGCAGAGAGACTTTTCTCAAAGAATATTCTGTGTATGTAGTATTGATGTTGAACTTTATCAAAATCAATTACAATAATAAACACAGTGCAACATCCAACTATGTATTGAGACTGTTAACACTACCAGGTGGAAAGTGACAAATACTACAAACACCAGTTGAACCTGGGATTTGAACCGGTGACCCTGCAATCACCATCTGCATTGTAGGTGGGATGCTTAACCACTGGGCTATGGAGCCTCCCAAAGATTATGCTAAGCAGAGAGACTTTTCTCAAAGAATATTCTGTGTATGTAGTATTGATGTTGAACTTTATCAAAATCAATTACAATAATAAACACAGTGCAACATCCAACTATGTATTGAGACTGTTAATACTACCAGGTGGAAAATGACAAATACTACAAACACCAGTTGAACCTGGGATTCGAACCAGTGACCCTGCAATCACCATCTGCATTGTAGGCGGGATACTTAACCACTGGGCTATGGAGCCTCCCAAAGATTATGCTAAGCAGAGAGACTTTTCTCAAAGAATATTCTGTGTATGTAGTATTGATGTTGAACTTATCAAAATCAATTACAATAATAAACACAGTGCAACATCCAACTATGTATTGAGACTGTTAACACTACCAGGTGGAAAGTGACAAATACTACAAACACCAGTTGAACCTGGGATTTGAACCAGTGACCCTGCAATCACCATCTGCATTGTAGGCGGGATGCTTAACCACTGGGCTATGGAGCCTCCCAAAGATTATGCTAAGCAGAGAGACTTTTCTCAAAGAATATTCTGTGTATGTAGTATTGATGTTGAACTTATCAAAATCAATTACAATAATAAACACAGTGCGACATCCAACTATGTATTGAGACTGTTAACACTACCAGGTGGAAAATGACAAATACTACAAACACCAGTTGAACCTGGGATTTGAACCAGGGAACCTGCAATCACCATCTGCATTGTAGGCGGGATGCTTAACCACTGGGATATGGAGCCTCCCGAAGATTATGCTAAGCAGAGAGAGTTTTCTCAAAGAATATTCTGTGTATGTAGTATTGATGTTGAACTTTATCAAAATCAATTACAATAATAAACACAGTGCAACATCCAGCTATGTATTGAGACTGTTAACACTATCAGGTGGAAAATGACAAATACTACAAACACCAGTTGAACCTGGGATTTGAACCAGTGACCCTGCAATCACCATCTGCATTGTAGGCAGGATGCTTAACCACTGGGCTATGGAGCCTCCCAAAGATTATGCTAAGCAGAGAGACTTTTCTCAAAGAATATTCTGTGTATGTAGTATTGATGTTGAACTTTATCAAAATCAATTACAATAATAAACACAGTGCAACATCCAACTATGTATTGAGACTGTTAACACTACCAGGTGGAAAGTGACAAATACTACAAACACCAGTTGAACCTGGGATTTGAACCGGTGACCCTGCAATCACCATCTGCATTGTAGGCGGGATGCTTAACCACTGGGCTATGGAGCCTCCCAAAGATTATGCTAAGCAGAGAGACTTTTCTCAAAGAATATTCTGTGTATGTAGTATTGATGTTGAACTTTATCAAAATCAATTACAATAATAAACACAGTGCAACATCCAACTATGTATTGAGACTGTTAACACTACCAGGTGGAAAATGACAAATACTACAAACACCAGTTGAACCTGGGATTTGAACCAGGGAACCTGCAATCACCATCTGCATTGTAGGCGGGATGCTTAACCACTGGGATATGGAGCCTCCCAAAGATTATGCTAAGCAGAGAGACTTTTCTCAAAGAATATTCTGTGTATGTAGTATTGATATTGAACTTTATCAAAATCAATTACAATAATAAACACAGTGCAACATCCAGCTATGTATTGAGACTGTTAACACTATCAGGTGGAAAATGACAAATACTACAAACACCAGTTGAACCTGGGATTTGAACCAGTGACCCTGCAATCACCATCTGCATTGTAGGCAGGATGCTTAACCACTGGGCTATGGAGCCTCCCAAAGATTATGCTAAGCAGAGAGACTTTTCTCAAAGAATATTCTGTGTATGTAGTATTGATGTTGAACTTTATCAAAATCAATTACAATAATAAACACAGTGCAACATCCAACTATGTATTGAGACTGTTAACACTACCAGGTGGAAAGTGACAAATACTACAAACACCAGTTGAACCTGGGATTTGAACCGGTGACCCTGCAATCACCATCTGCATTGTAGGCGGGATGCTTAACCACTGGGCTATGGAGCCTCCCAAAGATTATGCTAAGCAGAGATACTTTTCTCAAAGAATATTCTGTGTATGTAGTATTGATGTTGAACTTTATCAAAATCAATTACAATAATAAACACAGTGCAACATCCAACTATGTATTGAGACTGTTAACACTACCAGGTGGAAAGTGACAAATACTACAAACACCAGTTGAACCTGGGATTTGAACCGGTGACCCTGCAATCACCATCTGCATTGTAGGCGGGATGCTTAACCACTGGGCTATGGAGCCTCCCAAAGATTATGCTAAGCAGAGAGACTTTTCTCAAAGAATATTCTGTGTATGTAGTATTGATGTTGAACTTTATCAAAATCAATTACAATAATAAACACAGTGCAACATCCAACTATGTATTGAGACTGTTAACACTACCAGGTGGAAAATGACAAATACTACAAACACCAGTTGAACCTGGGATTTGAACCAGGGAACCTGCAATCACCATCTGCATTGTAGGCAGGATGCTTAACCACTGGGATATGGAGCCTCCCAAAGATTATGCTAAGCAGAGAGACTTTTCTCAAAGAATATTCTGTGTATGTAGTATTGATGTTGAACTTTATCAAAATCAATTACAATAATAAACACAGTGCAACATCCAGCTATGTATTGAGACTGTTAACACTATCAGGTGGAAAATGACAAATACTACAAACACCAGTTGAACCTGGGATTTGAACCAGTGACCCTGCAATCACCATCTGCATTGTAGGTAGGATGCTTAACCACTGGGCTATGGAGCCTCCCAAAGATTATGCTAAGCAGAGAGACTTTTCTCAAAGAATATTCTGTGTATGTAGTATTGATGTTTAACTTAATCAAAATCAATTACAATAATAAACACAGTGCAACATCCAACTATGTATTGAGACTGTTAACACTACCAGGTGGAAAATGACAAATACTACAAACACCAGTTGAACCTAGGATTCGAACCGGTGACCCTGCAATCACCATCTGCATTGTAGGTGGGATGCTTAACCACTGGGCTATGGAGCCTCCCAAAGATTATGCTAAGCAGAGAGACTTTTCTCAAAGAATATTCTGTGTATGTAGTATTGATGTTGAACTTTATCAAAATCAATTACAATAATAAACACAGTGCAACATCCAACTATGTATTGAGACTGTTAATACTACCAGGTGGAAAATGACAAATACTACAAACACCAGTTGAACCTGGGATTCGAACCAGTGACCCTGCAATCACCATCTGCATTGTAGGCGGGATACTTAACCACTGGGCTATGGAGCCTCCCAAAGATTATGCTAAGCAGAGAGACTTTTCTCAAAGAATATTCTGTGTATGTAGTATTGATGTTGAACTTATCAAAATCAATTACAATAATAAACACAGTGCAACATCCAACTATGTATTGAGACTGTTAACACTACCAGGTGGAAAGTGACAAATACTACAAACACCAGTTGAACCTGGGATTTGAACCAGTGACCCTGCAATCACCACCTGCATTGTAGGCGGGATGCTTAACCACTGGGCTATGGAGCCTCCCAAAGATTATGCTAAGCAGAGAGACTTTTCTCAAAGAATATTCTGTGTATGTAGTATTGATGTTGAACTTATCAAAATCAATTACAATAATAAACACAGTGCAACATCCAACTATGTATTGAGACTGTTAACACTACCAGGTGGAAAATGACAAATACTACAAACACCAGTTGAACCTGGGATTCGAACCATTGACCCTGCAATCACCATCTGCATTGTAGGCGGGATACTTAACCACTGGGCTATGGAGCCTCCCAAAGATTATGCTAAGCAGAGAGACTTTTCTCAAAGAATATTCTGTGTATGTAGTATTGATGTTGAACTTATCAAAATCAATTACAATAATAAACACAGTGCAACATCCAACTATGTATTGAGACTGTTAACACTACCAGGTGGAAAGTGACAAATACTACAAACACCAGTTGAACCTGGGATTTGAACCAGTGACCCTGCAATCACCATCTGCATTGTAGGCGGGATGCTTAACCACTGGGCTATGGAGCCTCCCAAAGATTATGCTAAGCAGAGAGACTTTTCTCAAAGAATATTCTGTGTATGTAGTATTGATGTTGAACTTTATCAAAATCAATTACAATAATAAACACAGTGCAACATCCAACTATGTATTGAGACTGTTAACACTACCAGGTGGAAAATGACAAATACTACAAACACCAGTTGAACCTGGGATTTGAACCAGGGAACCTGCAATCACCATCTGCATTGTAGGCGGGATGCTTAACCACTGGGATATGGAGCCTCCTAAAGATTTTGCTAAGCAGAGAGACTTTTCTCAAAGAATATTCTGTGTATGTAGTATTGATGTTGAACTTTATCAAAATCAATTACAATAATAAACACAGTGCAACATCCAACTATGTATTGAGACTGTTAACACTACCAGGTGGAAAATGACAAATACTACAAACACCAGTTGAACCTGGGATTTGAACCAGGGAACCTGCAATCACCATCTGCATTGTAGGCGGGATGCTTAACCACTGGGCTATGGAGCCTCCCGAAGATTATGCTAAGCAGAGAGACTTTTCTCAAAGAATATTCTGTGTATGTAGTATTGATGTTGAACTTTATCAAAATCAATTACAATAATAAACACAGTGCAACATCCAGCTATGTATTGAGACTGTTAACACTATCAGGTGGAAAATGACAAATACTACAAACACCAGTTGAACCTGGGATTTGAACCAGTGACCCTGCAATCACCATCTGCATTGTAGGCAGGATGCTTAACCACTGGGCTATGGAGCCTCCCAAAGATTATGCTAAGCAGAGAGACTTTTCTCAAAGAATATTCTGTGTATGTAGTATTGATGTTGAACTTTATCAAAATCAATTACAATAATAAACACAGTGCAACATCCAGCTATGTATTGAGACTGTTAACACTATCAGGTGGAAAATGACAAATACTACAAACACCAGTTGAACCTGGGATTTGAACCAGTGACCCTGCAATCACCATCTGCATTGTAGGCAGGATGCTTAACCACTGGGCTATGGAGCCTCCCAAAGATTATGCTAAGCAGAGAGACTTTTCTCAAAGAATATTCTGTGTATGTAGTATTGATGTTGAACTTTATCAAAATCAATTACAATAATAAACACAGTGCAACATCCAACTATGTACTGAGACTGTTAACACTACCAGGTGGAAAGTGACAAATACTACAAACACCAGTTGAACCTGGGATTTGAACCGATGACCCTGCAATCACCATCTGCATTGTAGGCGGGATGCTTAACCACTGGGCTATGGAGCCTCCCAAAGATTATGCTAAGCAGAGAGACTTTTCTCAAAGAATATTCTGTGTATGTAGTATTGATGTTGAACTTTATCAAAATCAATTACAATAATAAACACAGTGCAACATCCAACTATGTATTGAGACTGTTAACACTACCAGGTGGAAAATGACAAATACTACAAACACCAGTTGAACCTGGGATTTGAACCAGGGAACCTGCAATCACCATCTGCATTGTAGGCGGGATGCTTAACCACTGGGATATGGAGCCTCCCAAAGATTATGCTAAGCAGAGAGACTTTTCTCAAGGAATATTCTGTGTATGTAGTATTGATGTTGAACTTTATCAAAATCAATTACAATAATAAACACAGTGCAACATCCAGCTATGTATTGAGACTGTTAACACTATCAGGTGGAAAATGACAAATACTACAAACACCAGTTGAACCTGGGATTTGAACCAGTGACCCTGCAATCACCATCTGCATTGTAGGTAGGATGCTTAACCACTGGGCTATGGAGCCTCCCAAAGATTATGCTAAGCAGAGAGACTTTTCTCAAAGAATATTCTGTGTATGTAGTATTGATGTTGAACTTTATCAAAATCAATTACAATAATAAACAGTGCAACATCCAGCTATGTATTGAGACTGTTAACACTATCAGGTGGAAAATGACAAATACTACAAACACCAGTTGAACCTGGGATTTGAACCGGTGACCCTGCAATCACCATCTGCATTGTAGGCGGGATGCTTAACCACTGGGCTACGGAGCCTCCCAAAGATTATGCTAAGCAGAGAGACTTTTCTCAAAGAATATTCTGTGTATGTAGTATTGATGTTGAACTTTATCAAAATCAATTACAATAATAAACACAGTGCAACATCCAACTATGTATTGAGACTGTTAACACTACCAGGTGGAAAGTGACAAATACTACAAACACCAGTTGAACCTGGGATTTGAACCGGTGACCCTGCAATCACCATCTGCATTGTAGGCGGGATGCTTAACCACTGGGCTACGGAGCCTCCCAAAGATTATGCTAAGCAGAGAGACTTTTCTCAAAGAATATTCTGTGTATGTAGTATTGATGTTGAACTTTATCAAAATCAATTACAATAATAAACACAGTGCAACATCCAACTATGTATTGAGACTGTTAACACTACCAGGTGGAAAATGACAAATACTACAAACACCAGTTGAACCTGGGATTTGAACCAGGGAACCTGCAATCACCATCTGCATTGTAGGCGGGATGCTTAACCACTTGGATATGGAGCCTCCCAAAGATTATGCTAAGCAGAGAGACTTTTCTCAAAGAATATTCTGTGTATGTAGTATTGATGTTGAACTTTATCAAAATCAATTACAATAATAAACACAGTGCAACATCCAACTATGTATTGAGACTGTTAACACTACCAGGTGGAAAGTGACAAATACTACAAACACCAGTTGAACCTGGGATTTGAACCGGTGACCCTGCAATCACCATCTGCATTGTAGGCAGGATGCTTAACCACTGGGCTATGGAGCCTCCCAAAGATTATGCTAAGCAGAGAGACTTTTCTCAAAGAATATTCTGTGTATGTAGTATTGATGTTGAACTTTATCAAAATCAATTACAATAATAAACACAGTGCAACATCCAACTATGTATTGAGACTGTTAACACTACCAGGTGTAAAGTGACAAATACTACAAACACCAGTTGAACCTGGGATTTGAACCGGTGACCCTGCAATCACCATCTGCATTGTAGGCGGGATGCTTAACCACTGGGATATGGAGCCTCCCAAAGATTATGCTAAGCAGAGAGACTTTTCTCAAAGAATATTCTGTGTATGTAGTATTGATGTTGAACTTTATCAAAATCAATTACAATAATAAACACAGTGCAACATCCAGCTATGTATTGAGACTGTTAACACTATCAGGTGGAAAATGACAAATACTACAAACACCAGTTGAACCTGGGATTTGAACCAGTGACCCTGCAATCACCATCTGCATTGTAGGCAGGATGCTTAACCACTGGGCTATGGAGCCTCCCAAAGATTATGCTAAGCAGAGAGACTTTTCTCAAAGAATATTCTGTGTATGTAGTATTGATGTTGAACTTTATCAAAATCAATTACAATAATAAACACAGTGCAACATCCAACTATGTATTGAGACTGTTAACACTACCAGGTGGAAAGTGACAAATACTACAAACACCAGTTGAACCTGGGATTTGAACCGGTGACCCTGCAATCACCATCTGCATTGTAGGCGGGATGCTTAACCACTGGGCTACGGAGCCTCCCAAAGATTATGCTAAGCAGAGAGACTTTTCTCAAAGAATATTCTGTGTATGTAGTATTGATGTTGAACTTTATCAAAATCAATTACAATAATAAACACAGTGCAACATCCAGCTATGTATTGAGACTGTTAACACTATCAGGTGGAAAATGACAAATACTACAAACACCAGTTGAACCTGGGATTTGAACCAGGGAACCTGCAATCACCATCTGCATTGTAGGCGGGATGCTTAACCACTGGGATATGGAGCCTCCCAAAGATTATGCTAAGCAGAGAGACTTTTCTCAAAGAATATTCTGTGTATGTAGTATTGATGTTGAACTTTATCAAAATCAATTACAATAATAAACACAGTGCAACATCCAGCTATGTATTGAGACTGTTAACACTATCAGGTGGAAAATGACAAATACTACAAACACCAGTTGAACCTGGGATTTGAACCAGTGACCCTGCAATCACCATCTGCATTGAAGGCAGGATGCTTAACCACTGGGCTATGGAGCCTCCCAAAGATTATGCTAAGCAGAGAGACTTTTCTCAAAGAATATTCTGTGTATGTAGTATTGATGTTGAACTTTATCAAAATCAATTACAATAATAAACACAGTGCAACATCCAGCTATGTATTGAGACTGTTAACACTATCAGGTGGAAAATGACAAATACTACAAACACCAGTTGAACCTGGGATTTGAACCAGTGACCCTGCAATCACCATCTGCATTGTAGGCAGGATGCTTAACCACTGGGCTATGGAGCCTCCCAAAGATTATGCTAAGCAGAGAGACTTTTCTCAAAGAATATTCTGTGTATGTAGTATTGATGTTGAACTTTATCAAAATCAATTACATTAATAAACACAGTGCAACATCCAACTATGTATTGAGACTGTTAACACTACCAGGTGGAAAGTGACAAATACTACAAACACCAGTTGAACCTGGGATTTGAACCGGTGACCCTGCAATCACCATCTGCATTGTAGGCGGGATGCTTAACCACTGGGCTGTGGAGCCTCCCAAAGATTATGCTAAGCAGAGAGACTTTTCTCAAAGAATATTCTGTGTATGTAGTATTGATGTTGAACTTTATCAAAATCAATTACAATAATAAACACAGTGCAACATCCAACTATGTATTGAGACTGTTAACACTACCAGGTGGAAAATGACAAATACTACAAACACCAGTTGAACCTGGGATTTGAACCAGGGAACCTGCAATCACCATCTGCATTGTAGGCGGGATGCTTAACCACTGGGATATGGAGCCTCCCAAAGATTATGCTAAGCAGAGAGACTTTTCTCAAAGAATATTCTGTGTATGTAGTATTGATGTTGAACTTTATCAAAATCAATTACAATAATAAACACAGTGCAACATCCAGCTATGTATTGAGACTGTTAACACTATCAGGTGGAAAATGACAAATACTACAAACACCAGTTGAACCTGGGATTTGAACCAGTGACCCTGCAATCACCATCTGCATTGTAGGTAGGATGCTTAACCACTGGGCTATGGAGCCTCCCAAAGATTATGCTAAGCAGAGAGACTTTTCTCAAAGAATATTCTGTGTATGTAGTATTGATGTTGAACTTTATCAAAATCAATTACAATAATAAACACAGTGCAACATCCAGCTATGTATTGAGACTGTTAACACTATCAGGTGGAAAATGACAAATACTACAAACACCAGTTGAACCTGGGATTTGAACCAGTGACCCTGCAATCACCATCTGCCTTGTAGGCAGGATGCTTAACCACTGGGCTATGGAGCCTCCCAAAGATTATGCTAAGCAGAGAGACTTTTCTCAAAGAATATTCTGTGTATGTAGTATTGATGTTGAACTTTATCAAAATCAATTACAATAATAAACACAGTGCAACATCCAACTATGTATTGAGACTGTTAACACTACCAGGTGGAAAGTGACAAATACTACAAACACCAGTTGAACCTGGGATTTGAACCGGTGACCTTGCAATCACCATCTGCATTGTAGGCGGGATGCTTAACCACTGGGCTACGGAGCCTCCCAAAGATTATGCTAAGCAGAGAGACTTTTCTCAAAGAATATTCTGTGTATGTAGTATTGATGTTGAACTTTATCAAAATCAATTACAATAATAAACACAGTGCAACATCCAACTATGTATTGAGACTGTTAACACTACCAGGTGGAAAATGACAAATACTACAAACACCAGTTGAACCTGGGATTTGAACCAGGGAACCTGCAATCACCATCTGCATTGTAGGCGGGATGCTTAACCACTGGGATATGGAGCCTCCCAAAGATTATGCTAAGCAGAGAGACTTTTCTCAAAGAATATTCTGTGTATGTAGTATTGATGTTGAACTTTATCAAAATCAATTACAATAATAAACACAGTGCAACATCCAGCTATGTATTGAGACTGTTAACACTATCAGGTGGAAAATGACAAATACTACAAACACCAGTTGAACCTGGGATTTGAACCAGTGACCCTGCAATCACCATCTGCATTGTAGGCAGGATGCTTAACCACTGGGCTATGGAGCCTCCCAAAGATTATGCTAAGCAGAGAGACTTTTCTCAAAGAATATTCTGTGTATGTAGTATTGATGTTGAACTTTATCAAAATCAATTACAATAATAAACACAGTGCAACATCCAACTATGTATTGAGACTGTTAACACTACCAGGTGGAAAGTGACAAATACTACAAACACCAGTTGAACCTGGGATTTGAACCGGTGACCCTGCAATCACCATCTGCATTGTAGGCGGGATGCTTAACCACTGGGCTATGGAGCCTCCCAAAGATTATGCTAAGCAGAGAGACTTTTCTCAAAGAATATTCTGTGTATGTAGTATTGATGTTGAACTTTATCAAAATCAATTACAATAATAAACACAGTGCAACATCCAACTATGTATTGAGACTGTTAACACTACCAGGTGGAAAATGACAAATACTACAAACACCAGTTGAACCTGGGATTTGAACCAGGGAACCTGCAATCACCATCTGCATTGTAGGCGGGATGCTTAACCACTGGGATATGGAGCCTCCCAAAGATTATGCTAAGCAGAGAGACTTTTCTCAAAGAATATTCTGTGTATGTAGTATTGATGTTGAACTTTATCAAAATCAATTACAATAATAAACACAGTGCAACATCCAGCTATGTATTGAGACTGTTAACACTATCAGGTGGAAAATGACAAATACTACAAACACCAGTTGAACCTGGGATTTGAACCAGTGACCCTGCAATCACCATCTGCATTGTAGGCAGGATGCTTAACCACTGGGCTATGGAGCCTCCCAAAGATTATGCTAAGCAGAGAGACTTTTCTCAAAGAATATTCTGTGTATGTAGTATTGATGTTGAACTTTATCAAAATCAATTACAATAATAAACACAGTGCAACATCCAGCTATGTATTGAGACTGTTAACACTATCAGGTGGAAAATGACAAATACTACAAACACCAGTTGAACCTGGGATTTGAACCAGTGACCCTGCAATCACCATCTGCATTGTAGGCAGGATGCTTAACCACTGGGCTATGGAGCCTCCCAAAGATTGTGCTAAGCAGAGAGACTTTTCTCAAAGAATATTCTGTGTATGTAGTATTGATGTTGAACTTTATCAAAATCAATTACAATAATAAACACAGTGCAACATCCAACTATGTATTGAGACTGTTAACACTACCAGGTGGAAAGTGACAAATACTACAAACACCAGTTGAACCTGGGATTTGAACCGGTGACCCTGCAATCACCATCTGCATTGTAGGCGGGATGCTTAACCACTGGGATATGGAGCCTCCCAAAGATTATGCTAAGCAGAGAGACTTTTCTCAAAGAATATTCTGTGTATGTAGTATTGATGTTGAACTTTATCAAAATCAATTACAATAATAAACACAGTGCAACATCCAACTATGTATTGAGACTGTTAACACTACCAGGTGGAAAATGACAAATACTACAAACACCAGTTGAACCTGGGATTTGAACCAGGGAACCTGCAATCACCATCTGCATTGTAGGCGGGATGCTTAACCACTGGGATATGGAGCCTCCCAAAGATTATGCTAAGCAGAGAGACTTTTCTCAAAGAATATTCTGTGTATGTAGTATTGATGTTGAACTTTATCAAAATCAATTACAATAATAAACACAGTGCAACATCCAGCTATGTATTGAGACTGTTAACACTATCAGGTGGAAAATGACAAATACTACAAACACCAGTTGAACCTGGGATTTGAACCAGTGACCCTGCAATCACCATCTGCATTGTAGGCAGGATGCTTAACCACTGGGCTATGGAGCCTCCCAAAGATTATGCTAAGCAGAGAGACTTTTCTCAAAGAATATTCTGTGTATGTAGTATTGATGTTGAACTTTATCAAAATCAATTACAATAATAAACACAGTGCAACATCCAACTATGTATTGAGACTGTTAACACTACCAGGTGGAAAGTGACAAATACTACAAACACCAGTTGAACCTGGGATTTGAACCGGTGACCCTGCAATCACCATCTGCATTGTAGGCGGGATGCTTAACCACTGGGCTATGGAGCCTCCCAAAGATTATGCTAAGCAGAGAGACTTTTCTCAAAGAATATTCTGTGTATGTAGTATTGATGTTGAACTTTATCAAAATCAATTACAATAATAAACACAGTGCAACATCCAACTATGTATTGAGACTGTTAACACTACCAGGTGGAAAATGACAAATACTACAAACACCAGTTGAACCTGGGATTTGAACCAGGGAACCTGCAATCACCATCTGCATTGTAGGCGGGATGCTTAACCACTGGGATATGGAGCCTCCCAAAGATTATGCTAAGCAGAGAGACTTTTCTCAAAGAATATTCTGTGTATGTAGTATTGATGTTGAACTTTATCAAAATCAATTACAATAATAAACACAGTGCAACATCCAGCTATGTATTGAGACTGTTAACACTATCAGGTGGAAAATGACAAATACTACAAACACCAGTTGAAACTGGGATTTGAACCAGTGACCCTGCAATCACCATCTGCATTGTAGGCAGGATACTTAACCACTGGGCTATGGAGCCTCCCAAAGATTATGCTAAGCAGAGAGACTTTTCTCAAAGAATATTCTGTGTATGTAGTATTGATGTTGAACTTTATCAAAATCAATTACAATAATAAACACAGTGCAACATCCAACTATGTATTGAGACTGTTAACACTACCAGGTGGAAAGTGACAAATACTACAAACACCAGTTGAACCTGGGATTTGAACCGGTGACCCTGCAATCACCATCTGCATTGTAGGCGGGATGCTTAACCACTGGGCTATGGAGCCTCCCAAAGATTATGCTAAGCAGAGAGACTTTTCTCAAAGAATATTCTGTGTATGTAGTATTGATGTTGAACTTTATCAAAATCAATTACAATAATAAACACAGTGCAACATCCAACTATGTATTGAGACTGTTAACACTACCAGGTGGAAAATGACAAATACTACAAACACCAGTTGAACCTGGGATTTGAACCAGGGAACCTGCAATCACCATCTGCATTGTAGGCGGGATGCTTAACCACTGGGATATGGAGCCTCCCAAAGATTATGCTAAGCAGAGAGACTTTTCTCAAAGAATATTCTGTGTATGTAGTATTGATGTTGAACTTTATCAAAATCAATTACAATAATAAACACAGTGCAACATCCAGCTATGTATTGAGACTGTTAACACTATCAGGTGGAAAATGACAAATACTACAAACACCAGTTGAACCTGGGATTTGAACCAGTGACCCTGCAATCACCATCTGCATTGTAGGCAGGATGCTTAACCACTGGGCTATGGAGCCTCCCAAAGATTGTGCTAAGCAGAGAGACTTTTCTCAAAGAATATTCTGTGTATGTAGTATTGATGTTGAACTTTATCAAAATCAATTACAATAATAAACACAGTGCAACATCCAACTATGTATTGAGACTGTTAACACTACCAGGTGGAAAGTGACAAATACTACAAACACCAGTTGAACCTGGGATTTGAACCGGTGACCCTGCAATCACCATCTGCATTGTAGGCGGGATGCTTAACCACTGGGATATGGAGCCTCCCAAAGATTATGCTAAGCAGAGAGACTTTTCTCAAAGAATATTCTGTGTATGTAGTATTGATGTTGAACTTTATCAAAATCAATTACAATAATAAACACAGTGCAACATCCAACTATGTATTGAGACTGTTAACACTACCAGGTGGAAAATGACAAATACTACAAACACCAGTTGAACCTGGGATTTGAACCAGGGAACCTGCAATCACCATCTGCATTGTAGGCGGGATGCTTAACCACTGGGATATGGAGCCTCCCAAAGATTATGCTAAGCAGAGAGACTTTTCTCAAAGAATATTCTGTGTATGTAGTATTGATGTTGAACTTTATCAAAATCAATTACAATAATAAACACAGTGCAACATCCAGCTATGTATTGAGACTGTTAACACTATCAGGTGGAAAATGACAAATACTACAAACACCAGTTGAACCTGGGATTTGAACCAGTGACCCTGCAATCACCATCTGCATTGTAGGCAGGATGCTTAACCACTGGGCTATGGAGCCTCCCAAAGATTATGCTAAGCAGAGAGACTTTTCTCAAAGAATATTCTGTGTATGTAGTATTGATGTTGAACTTTATCAAAATCAATTACAATAATAAACACAGTGCAACATCCAACTATGTATTGAGACTGTTAACACTACCAGGTGGAAAGTGACAAATACTACAAACACCAGTTGAACCTGGGATTTGAACCGGTGACCCTGCAATCACCATCTGCATTGTAGGCGGGATGCTTAACCACTGGGCTATGGAGCCTCCCAAAGATTATGCTAAGCAGAGAGACTTTTCTCAAAGAATATTCTGTGTATGTAGTATTGATGTTGAACTTTATCAAAATCAATTACAATAATAAACACAGTGCAACATCCAACTATGTATTGAGACTGTTAACACTACCAGGTGGAAAATGACAAATACTACAAACACCAGTTGAACCTGGGATTTGAACCAGGGAACCTGCAATCACCATCTGCATTGTAGGCGGGATGCTTAACCACTGGGATATGGAGCCTCCCAAAGATTATGCTAAGCAGAGAGACTTTTCTCAAAGAATATTCTGTGTATGTAGTATTGATGTTGAACTTTATCAAAATCAATTACAATAATAAACACAGTGCAACATCCAGCTATGTATTGAGACTGTTAACACTATCAGGTGAAAAATGACAAATACTACAAACACCAGTTGAAACTGGGATTTGAACCAGTGACCCTGCAATCACCATCTGCATTGTAGGCAGGATGCTTAACCACTGGGCTATGGAGCCTCCCAAAGATTATGCTAAGCAGAGAGACTTTTCTCAAAGAATATTCTGTGTATGTAGTATTGATGTTGAACTTTATCAAAATCAATTACAATAATAAACACAGTGCAACATCCAACTATGTATTGAGACTGTTAACACTACCAGGTGGAAAATGACAAATACTACAAACACCAGTTGAACCTGGGATTCGAACCAGTGACGCTGCAATCACCATTTGCATTGTAGGCGGGATACTTAACCACTGGGCTATGGAGCCTCCCAAAGATTATGCTAAGCAGAGAGACTTTTCTCAAAGAATATTCTGTGTATGTAGTATTGATGTTGAACTTTATCAAAATCAATTACAATAATAAACACAGTGCAACATCCAGCTATGTATTGAGACTGTTAACACTATCAGGTGGAAAATGACAAATACTACAAACACCAGTTGAACCTGGGATTTGAACCAGTGACCCTGCAATCACCATCTGCATTGTAGGCAGGATGCTTAACCACTGGGCTATGGAGCCTCCCAAAGTTTATGCTAAGCAGAGAGACTTTTCTCAAAGAATATTCTGTGTATGTAGTATTGATGTTGAACTTTATCAAAATCAATTACAATAATAAACACAGTGCAACATCCAACTATGTATTGAGACTGTTAACACTACCAGGTGGAAAGTGACAAATACTGCAAACACCAGTTGAACCTGGGATTTGAACCGGTGACCCTTCAATCACCATCTGCATTGTAGGCGGGATGCTTAACCACTGGGCTATGGAGCCTCCCAAAGATTATGCTAAGCAGAGAGACTTTTCTCAAAGAATATTCTGTGTATGTAGTATTGATGTTGAACTTTATCAAAATCAATTACAATAATAAACACAGTGCAACATCCAACTATGTATTGAGACTGTTAACACTACCAGGTGGAAAATGACAAATACTACAAACACCAGTTGAACCTGGGATTTGAACCAGGGAACCTGCAATCACCATCTGCATTGTAGGCGGGATGCTTAACCACTGGGATATGGAGCCTCCCAAAGATTATGCTAAGCAGAGAGACTTTTCTCAAAGAATATTCTGTGTATGTAGTATTGATGTTGAACTTTATCAAAATCAATTACAATAATAAACACAGTGCAACATCCAGCTATGTATTGAGACTGTTAACACTATCAGGTGGAAAATGACAAATACTACAAACACCAGTTGAACCTGGGATTTGAACCAGTGACCCTGCAATCACCATCTGCATTGTAGGTAGGATGCTTAACCACTGGGCTATGGAGCCTCCCAAAGATTATGCTAAGCAGAGAGACTTTTCTCAAAGAATATTCTGTGTATGTAGTATTGATGTTGAACTTTATCAAAATCAATTACAATAATAAACACAGTGCAACATCCAGCTATGTATTGAGTCTGTTAACACTATCAGGTGGAAAATGACAAATACTACAAACACCAGTTAAACCTGGGATTTGAACCAGTGACCCTGCAATCACCATCTGCCTTGTAGGCAGGATGCTTAACCACTGGGCTATGGAGCCTCCCAAAGATTATGCTAAGCAGAGAGACTTTTCTCAAAGAATATTCTGTGTATGTAGTATTGATGTTGAACTTTATCAAAATCAATTACAATAATAAACACAGTGCAACATCCAACTATGTATTGAGACTGTTAACACTACCAGGTGGAAAGTGACAAATACTACAAACACCAGTTGAACCTGGGATTTGAACCGGTGACCCTGCAATCACCATCTGCATTGTAGGCGGGATGCTTAACCACTGGGCTACGGAGCCTCCCAAAGATTATGCTAAGCAGAGAGACTTTTCTCAAAGAATATTCTGTGTATGTAGTATTGATGTTGAACTTTATCAAAATCAATTACAATAATAAACACAGTGCAACATCCAACTATGTATTGAGACTGTTAACACTACCAGGTGGAAAATGACAAATACTACAAACACCAGTTGAACCTGGGATTTGAACCAGGGAACCTGCAATCACCATCTGCATTGTAGGCGGGATGCTTAACCACTGGGATATGGAGCCTCCCAAAGATTATGCTAAGCAGAGAGACTTTTCTCAAAGAATATTCTGTGTATGTAGTATTGATGTTGAACTTTATCAAAATCAATTACAATAATAAACACAGTGCAACATCCAGCTATGTATTGAGACTGTTAACACTATCAGGTGGAAAATGACAAATACTACAAACACCAGTTGAACCTGGGATTTGAACCAGTGACCCTGCAATCACCATCTGCATTGTAGGCAGGATGCTTAACCACTGGGCTATGGAGCCTCCCAAAGATTATGCTAAGCAGAGAGACTTTTCTCAAAGAATATTCTGTGTATGTAGTATTGATGTTGAACTTTATCAAAATCAATTACAATAATAAACACAGTGCAACATCCAACTATGTATTGAGACTGTTAGCACTACCAGGTGGAAAGTGACAAATACTACAAACACCAGTTGAACCTGGGATTTGAACCGGTGACCCTGCAATCACCATCTGCATTGTAGGCGGGATGCTTAACCACTGGGCTATGGAGCCTCCCAAAGATTATGCTAAGCAGAGAGACTTTTCTCAAAGAATATTCTGTGTATGTAGTATTGATGTTGAACTTTATCAAAATCAATTACAATAATAAACACAGTGCAACATCCAACTATGTATTGAGACTGTTAACACTACCAGGTGGAAAATGACAAATACTACAAACACCAGTTGAACCTGGGATTTGAACCAGGGAACCTGCAATCACCATCTGCATTGTAGGCGGGATGCTTAACCACTGGGATATGGAGCCTCCCAAAGATTATGCTAAGCAGAGAGACTTTTCTCAAAGAATATTCTGTGTATGTAGTATTGATGTTGAACTTTATCAAAATCAATTACAATAATAAACACAGTGCAACATCCAGCTATGTATTGAGACTGTTAACACTATCAGGTGGAAAATGACAAATACTACAAACACCAGTTGAACCTGGGATTTGAACCAGTGACCCTGCAATCACCATCTGCATTGTAGGCAGGATGCTTAACCACTGGGCTATGGAGCCTCCCAAAGATTATGCTAAGCAGAGAGACTTTTCTCAAAGAATATTCTGTGTATGTAGTATTGATGTTGAACTTTATCAAAATCAATTACAATAATAAACACAGTGCAACATCCAGCTATGTATTGAGACTGTTAACACTATCAGGTGGAAAATGACAAATACTACAAACACCAGTTGAACCTGGGATTTGAACCAGTGACCCTGCAATCACCATCTGCATTGTAGGCAGGATGCTTAACCACTGGGCTATGGAGCCTCCCAAAGATTGTGCTAAGCAGAGAGACTTTTCTCAAAGAATATTCTGTGTATGTAGTATTGATGTTGAACTTTATCAAAATCAATTACAATAATAAACACAGTGCAACATCCAACTATGTATTGAGACTGTTAACACTACCAGGTGGAAAGTGACAAATACTACAAACACCAGTTGAACCTGGGATTTGAACCGGTGACCCTGCAATCACCATCTGCATTGTAGGCGGGATGCTTAACCACTGGGATATGGAGCCTCCCAAAGATTATGCTAAGCAGAGAGACTTTTCTCAAAGAATATTCTGTGTATGTAGTATTGATGTTGAACTTTATCAAAATCAATTACAATAATAAACACAGTGCAACATCCAACTATGTATTGAGACTGTTAACACTACCAGGTGGAAAATGACAAATACTACAAACACCAGTTGAACCTGGGATTTGAACCAGGGAACCTGCAATCACCATCTGCATTGTAGGCGGGATGCTTAACCACTGGGATATGGAGCCTCCCAAAGATTATGCTAAGCAGAGAGACTTTTCTCAAAGAATATTCTGTGTATGTAGTATTGATGTTGAACTTTATCAAAATCAATTACAATAATAAACACAGTGCAACATCCAGCTATGTATTGAGACTGTTAACACTATCAGGTGGAAAATGACAAATACTACAAACACCAGTTGAACCTGGGATTTGAACCAGTGACCCTGCAATCACCATCTGCATTGTAGGCAGGATGCTTAACCACTGGGCTATGGAGCCTCCCAAAGATTATGCTAAGCAGAGAGACTTTTCTCAAAGAATATTCTGTGTATGTAGTATTGATGTTGAACTTTATCAAAATCAATTACAATAATAAACACAGTGCAACATCCAACTATGTATTGAGACTGTTAACACTACCAGGTGGAAAGTGACAAATACTACAAACACCAGTTGAACCTGGGATTTGAACCGGTGACCCTGCAATCACCATCTGCATTGTAGGCGGGATGCTTAACCACTGGGCTATGGAGCCTCCCAAAGATTATGCTAAGCAGAGAGACTTTTCTCAAAGAATATTCTGTGTATGTAGTATTGATGTTGAACTTTATCAAAATCAATTACAATAATAAACACAGTGCAACATCCAACTATGTATTGAGACTGTTAACACTACCAGGTGGAAAATGACAAATACTACAAACACCAGTTGAACCTGGGATTTGAACCAGGGAACCTGCAATCACCATCTGCATTGTAGGCGGGATGCTTAACCACTGGGATATGGAGCCTCCCAAAGATTATGCTAAGCAGAGAGACTTTTCTCAAAGAATATTCTGTGTATGTAGTATTGATGTTGAACTTTATCAAAATCAATTACAATAATAAACAGTGCAACATCCAGCTATGTATTGAGACTGTTAACACTATCAGGTGGAAAATGACAAATACTACAAACACCAGTTGAAACTGGGATTTGAACCAGTGACCCTGCAATCACCATCTGCATTGTAGGCAGGATGCTTAACCACTGGGCTATGGAGCCTCCCAAAGATTATGCTAAGCAGAGAGACTTTTCTCAAAGAATATTCTGTGTATGTAGTATTGATGTTGAACTTTATCAAAATCAATTACAATAATAAACACAGTGCAACATCCAACTATGTATTGAGACTGTTAACACTACCAGGTGGAAAATGACAAATACTACAAACACCAGTTGAACCTGGGATTCGAACCAGTGACCCTGCAATCACCATTTGCATTGTAGGCGGGATACTTAACCACTGGGCTATGGGGCCTCCCAAAGATTATGCTAAGCAGAGAGACTTTTCTCAAAGAATATTCTGTGTATGTAGTATTGATGTTGAACTTTATCAAAATCAATTACAATAATAAACACAGTGCAACATCCAACTATGTATTGAGACTGTTAACACTACCAGGTGGAAAGTGACAAATACTACAAACACCAGTTGAACCTGGGATTTGAACCGGTGACCCTGCAATCACCATCTGCATTGTAGGCGGGATGCTTAACCACTGGGCTATGGAGCCTCCCAAAGATTATGCTAAGCAGAGAGACTTTTCTCAAAGAATATTCTGTGTATGTAGTATTGATGTTGAACTTTATCAAAATCAATTACAATAATAAACACAGTGCAACATCCAACTATGTATTGAGACTGTTAACACTACCAGGTGGAAAATGACAAATACTACAAACACCAGTTGAACCTGGGATTTGAACCAGGGAACCTGCAATCACCATCTGCATTGTAGGCGGGATGCTTAACCACTGGGATATGGAGCCTCCCAAAGATTATGCTAAGCAGAGAGACTTTTCTCAAAGAATATTCTGTGTATGTAGTATTGATGTTGAACTTTATCAAAATCAATTACAATAATAAACACAGTGCAACATCCAGCTATGTATTGAGACTGTTAACACTATCAGGTGGAAAATGACAAATACTACAAACACCAGTTGAACCTGGGATTTGAACCAGTGACCCTGCAATCACCATCTGCATTGTAGGCAGGATGCTTAACCACTGGGCTATGGAGCCTCCCAAAGATTATGCTAAGCAGAGAGACTTTTCTCAAAGAATATTCTGTGTATGTAGTATTGATGTTGAACTTTATCAAAATCAATTACAATAATAAACACAGTGCAACATCCAACTATGTATTGAGACTGTTAACACTACCAGGTGGAAAGTGACAAATACTACAAACACCAGTTGAACCTGGGATTTGAACCGGTGACCCTGCAATCACCATCTGCATTGTAGGCGGGATGCTTAACCACTGGGCTATGGAGCCTCCCAAAGATTATGCTAAGCAGAGAGACTTTTCTCAAAGAATATTCTGTGTATGTAGTATTGATGTTGAACTTTATCAAAATCAATTACAATAATAAACACAGTGCAACATTCAACTATGTATTGAGACTGTTAACACTACCAGGTGGAAAATGACAAATACTACAAACACCAGTTGAACCTGGGATTTGAACCAGGGAACCTGCAATCACCATCTGCATTGTAGGCGGGATGCTTAACCACTGGGATATGGAGCCTCCCAAAGATTATACTAAGCAGAGAGACTTTTCTCAAAGAATATTCTGTGTATGTAGTATTGATATTGAACTTTATCAAAATCAATTACAATAATAAACACAGTGCAACATCCAGCTATGTATTGAGACTGTTAACACTATCAGGTGGAAAATGACAAATACTACAAACACCAGTTGAACCTGGGATTTGAACCAGGGAACCTGCAATCACCATCTGCATTGTAGGCGGGATGCTTAACCACTGGGATATGGAGCCTCCCAAAGATTATGCTAAGCAGAGAGACTTTTCTCAAAGAATATTCTGTGTATGTAGTATTGATGTTGAACTTTATCAAAATCAATTACAATAATAAACACAGTGCAACATCCAGCTATGTATTGAGACTGTTAACACTATCAGGTGGAAAATGACAAATACTACAAACACCAGTTGAACCTGGGATTTGAACCAGTGACCCTGCAATCACCATCTGCATTGTAGGCAGGATGCTTAACCACTGGGCTATGGAGCCTCCCAAAGATTGTGCTAAGCAGAGAGACTTTTCTCAAAGAATATTCTGTGTATGTAGTATTGATGTTGAACTTTATCAAAATCAATTACAATAATAAACACAGTGCAACATCCAACTATGTATTGAGACTGTTAACACTACCAGGTGGAAAGTGACAAATACTACAAACACCAGTTGAACCTGGGATTTGAACCGGTGACCCTGCAATCACCATCTGCATTGTAGGCGGGATGCTTAACCACTGGGATATGGAGCCTCCCAAAGATTATGCTAAGCAGAGAGACTTTTCTCAAAGAATATTCTGTGTATGTAGTATTGATGTTGAACTTTATCAAAATCAATTACAATAATAAACACAGTGCAACATCCAACTATGTATTGAGACTGTTAACACTACCAGGTGGAAAATGACAAATACTACAAACACCAGTTGAACCTGGGATTTGAACCAGGGAACCTGCAATCACCATCTGCATTGTAGGCGGGATGCTTAACCACTGGGATATGGAGCCTCCCAAAGATTATGCTAAGCAGAGAGACTTTTCTCAAAGAATATTCTGTGTATGTAGTATTGATGTTGAACTTTATCAAAATCAATTACAATAATAAACACAGTGCAACATCCAGCTATGTATTGAGACTGTTAACACTATCAGGTGGAAAATGACAAATACTACAAACACCAGTTGAACCTGGGATTTGAACCAGTGACCCTGCAATCACCATCTGCATTGTAGGCAGGATGCTTAACCACTGGGCTATGGAGCCTCCCAAAGATTATGCTAAGCAGAGAGACTTTTCTCAAAGAATATTCTGTGTATGTAGTATTGATGTTGAACTTTATCAAAATCAATTACAATAATAAACACAGTGCAACATCCAACTATGTATTGAGACTGTTAACACTACCAGGTGGAAAGTGACAAATACTACAAACACCAGTTGAACCTGGGATTTGAACCGGTGACCCTGCAATCACCATCTGCATTGTAGGCGGGATGCTTAACCACTGGGCTATGGAGCCTCCCAAAGATTATGCTAAGCAGAGAGACTTTTCTCAAAGAATATTCTGTGTATGTAGTATTGATGTTGAACTTTATCAAAATCAATTACAATAATAAACACAGTGCAACATCCAACTATGTATTGAGACTGTTAACACTACCAGGTGGAAAATGACAAATACTACAAACACCAGTTGAACCTGGGATTTGAACCAGGGAACCTGCAATCACCATCTGCATTGTAGGCGGGATGCTTAACCACTGGGATATGGAGCCTCCCAAAGATTATGCTAAGCAGAGAGACTTTTCTCAAAGAATATTCTGTGTATGTAGTATTGATGTTGAACTTTATCAAAATCAATTACAATAATAAACACAGTGCAACATCCAGCTATGTATTGAGACTGTTAACACTATCAGGTGGAAAATGACAAATACTACAAACACCAGTTGAAACTGGGATTTGAACCAGTGACCCTGCAATCACCATCTGCATTGTAGGCAGGATGCTTAACCACTGGGCTATGGAGCCTCCCAAAGATTATGCTAAGCAGAGAGACTTTTCTCAAAGAATATTCTGTGTATGTAGTATTGATGTTGAACTTTATCAAAATCAATTACAATAATAAACACAGTGCAACATCCAACTATGTATTGAGACTGTTAACACTACCAGGTGGAAAATGACAAATACTACAAACACCAGTTGAACCTGGGATTCGAACCAGTGACCCTGCAATCACCATTTGCATTGTAGGCGGGATACTTAACCACTGGGCTATGGGGCCTCCCAAAGATTATGCTAAGCAGAGAGACTTTTCTCAAAGAATATTCTGTGTATGTAGTATTGATGTTGAACTTTATCAAAATCAATTACAATAATAAACACAGTGCAACATCCAACTATGTATTGAGACTGTTAACACTACCAGGTGGAAAGTGACAAATACTACAAACACCAGTTGAACCTGGGATTTGAACCGGTGACCCTGCAATCACCATCTGCATTGTAGGCGGGATGCTTAACCACTGGGCTATGGAGCCTCCCAAAGATTATGCTAAGCAGAGAGACTTTTCTCAAAGAATATTCTGTGTATGTAGTATTGATGTTGAACTTTATCAAAATCAATTACAATAATAAACACAGTGCAACATCCAACTATGTATTGAGACTGTTAACACTACCAGGTGGAAAATGACAAATACTACAAACACCAGTTGAACCTGGGATTTGAACCAGGGAACCTGCAATCACCATCTGCATTGTAGGCGGGATGCTTAACCACTGGGATATGGAGCCTCCCAAAGATTATGCTAAGCAGAGAGACTTTTCTCAAAGAATATTCTGTGTATGTAGTATTGATGTTGAACTTTATCAAAATCAATTACAATAATAAACACAGTGCAACATCCAGCTATGTATTGAGACTGTTAACACTATCAGGTGGAAAATGACAAATACTACAAACACCAGTTGAACCTGGGATTTGAACCAGTGACCCTGCAATCACCATCTGCATTGTAGGCAGGATGCTTAACCACTGGGCTATGGAGCCTCCCAAAGATTATGCTAAGCAGAGAGACTTTTCTCAAAGAATATTCTGTGTATGTAGTATTGATGTTGAACTTTATCAAAATCAATTACAATAATAAACACAGTGCAACATCCAACTATGTATTCAGACTGTTAACACTACCAGGTGGAAAGTGACAAATACTACAAACACCAGTTGAACCTGGGATTTGAACCGGTGACCCTGCAATCACCATCTGCATTGTAGGCGGGATGCTTAACCACTGGGCTATGGAGCCTCCCAAAGATTATGCTAAGCAGAGAGACTTTTCTCAAAGAATATTCTGTGTATGTAGTATTGATGTTGAACTTTATCAAAATCAATTACAATAATAAACACAGTGCAACATCCAACTATGTATTGAGACTGTTAACACTACCAGGTGGAAAATGACAAATACTACAAACACCAGTTGAACCTGGGATTTGAACCAGGGAACCTGCAATCACCATCTGCATTGTAGGCGGGATGCTTAACCACTGGGATATGGAGCCTCCCAAAGATTATGCTAAGCAGAGAGACTTTTCTCAAAGAATATTCTGTGTATGTAGTATTGATATTGAACTTTATCAAAATCAATTACAATAATAAACACAGTGCAACATCCAGCTATGTATTGAGACTGTTAACACTATCAGGTGGAAAATGACAAATACTACAAACACCAGTTGAACCTGGGATTTGAACCAGGGAACCTGCAATCACCATCTGCATTGTAGGCGGGATGCTTAACCACTGGGATATGGAGCCTCCCAAAGATTATGCTAAGCAGAGAGACTTTTCTCAAAGAATATTCTGTGTATGTAGTATTGATGTTGAACTTTATCAAAATCAATTACAATAATAAACACAGTGCAACATCCAGCTATGTATTGAGACTGTTAACACTATCAGGTGGAAAATGACAAATACTACAAACACCAGTTGAACCTGGGATTTGAACCAGTGACCCTGCAATCACCATCTGCATTGTAGGCAGGATGCTTAACCACTGGGCTATGGAGCCACCCAAAGATTATGCTAAGCAGAGAGACTTTTCTCAAAGAATATTCTGTGTATGTAGTATTGATGTTGAACTTTATCAAAATCAATTACAATAATAAACACAGTGCAACATCCAGCTATGTATTGAGACTGTTAACACTATCAGGTGGAAAATGACAAATACTACAAACACCAGTTGAACCTGGGATTTGAACCAGTGACCCTGCAATCACCATCTGCATTGTAGGCAGGATGCTTAACCACTGGGCTATGGAGCCTCCCAAAGATTATGCTAAGCAGAGAGACTTTTCTCAAAGAATATTCTGTGTATGTAGTATTGATGTTGAACTTTATCAAAATCAATTACAATAATAAACACAGTGCAACATCCAACTATGTATTGAGACTGTTAACACTACCAGGTGGAAAGTGACAAATACTACAAACACCAGTTGAACCTGGGATTTGAACCGGTGACCCTGCAATCACCATCTGCATTGTAGGCGGGATGCTTAACCACTGGGCTATGGAGCCTCCCAAAGATTATGCTAAGCAGAGAGACTTTTCTCAAAGAATATTCTGTGTATGTAGTATTGATGTTGAACTTTATCAAAATCAATTACAATAATAAACACAGTGCAACATCCAACTATGTATTGAGACTGTTAACACTACCAGGTGGAAAATGACAAATACTACAAACACCAGTTGAACCTGGGATTTGAACCAGGGAACCTGCAATCACCATCTGCATTGTAGGCGGGATGCTTAACCACTGGGATATGGAGCCTCCCAAAGATTATGCTAAGCAGAGAGACTTTTCTCAAAGAATATTCTGTGTATGTAGTATTGATGTTGAACTTTATCAAAATCAATTACAATAATAAACACAGTGCAACATCCAGCTATGTATTGAGACTGTTAACACTATCAGGTGGAAAATGACAAATACTACAAACACCAGTTGAAACTGGGATTTGAACCAGTGACCCTGCAATCACCATCTGCATTGTAGGCAGGATGCTTAACCACTGGGCTATGGAGCCTCCCAAAGATTATGCTAAGCAGAGAGACTTTTCTCAAAGAATATTCTGTGTATGTAGTATTGATGTTGAACTTTATCAAAATCAATTACAATAATAAACACAGTGCAACATCCAACTATGTATTGAGACTGTTAACACTACCAGGTGGAAAGTGACAAATACTACAAACACCAGTTGAACCTGGGATTTGAACCGGTGACCCTGCAATCACCATCTGCATTGTAGGCGGGATGCTTAACCACTGGGCTATGGAGCCTCCCAAAGATTATGCTAAGCAGAGAGACTTTTCTCAAAGAATATTCTGTGTATGTAGTATTGATGTTGAACTTTATCAAAATCAATTACAATAATAAACACAGTGCAACATCCAACTATGTATTGAGACTGTTAACACTACCAGGTGGAAAATGACAAATACTACAAACACCAGTTGAACCTGGGATTTGAACCAGGGAACCTGCAATCACCATCTGCATTGTAGGCGGGATGCTTAACCACTGGGATATGGAGCCTCCCAAAGATTATGCTAAGCAGAGAGACTTTTCTCAAAGAATATTCTGTGTATGTAGTATTGATGTTGAACTTTATCAAAATCAATTACAATAATAAACACAGTGCAACATCCAGCTATGTATTGAGACTGTTAACACTATCAGGTGGAAAATGACAAATACTACAAACACCAGTTGAACCTGGGATTTGAACCAGTGACCCTGCAATCACCATCTGCATTGTAGGCAGGATGCTTAACCACTGGGCTATGGAGCCTCCCAAAGATTATGCTAAGCAGAGAGACTTTTCTCAAAGAATATTCTGTGTATGTAGTATTGATGTTGAACTTTATCAAAATCAATTACAATAATAAACACAGTGCAACATCCAACTATGTATTGAGACTGTTAACACTACCAGGTGGAAAGTGACAAATACTACAAACACCAGTTGAACCTGGGATTTGAACCGGTGACCCTGCAATCACCATCTGCATTGTAGGCGGGATGCTTAACCACTGGGCTATGGAGCCTCCCAAAGATTATGCTAAGCAGAGAGACTTTTCTCAAAGAATATTCTGTGTATGTAGTATTGATGTTGAACTTTATCAAAATCAATTACAATAATAAACACAGTGCAACATCCAACTATGTATTGAGACTGTTAACACTACCAGGTGGAAAATGACAAATACTACAAACACCAGTTGAACCTGGGATTTGAACCAGGGAACCTGCAATCACCATCTGCATTGTAGGCGGGATGCTTAACCACTGGGATATGGAGCCTCCCAAAGATTATGCTAAGCAGAGAGACTTTTCTCAAAGAATATTCTGTGTATGTAGTATTGATATTGAACTTTATCAAAATCAATTACAATAATAAACACAGTGCAACATCCAGCTATGTATTGAGACTGTTAACACTATCAGGTGGAAAATGACAAATACTACAAACACCAGTTGAACCTGGGATTTGAACCAGTGACCCTGCAATCACCATCTGCATTGTAGGCAGGATGCTTAACCACTGGGCTATGGAGCCTCCCAAAGATTATGCTAAGCAGAGAGACTTTTCTCAAAGAATATTCTGTGTATGTAGTATTGATGTTGAACTTTATCAAAATCAATTACAATAATAAACACAGTGCAACATCCAGCTATGTATTGAGACTGTTAACACTATCAGGTGGAAAATGACAAATACTACAAACACCAGTTGAACCTGGGATTTGAACCAGTGACCCTGCAATCACCATCTACATTGTAGGCAGGATGCTTAACCACTGGGCTATGGAGCCTCCCAAAGATTATGCTAAGCAGAGAGACTTTTCTCAAAGAATATTCTGTGTATGTAGTATTGATGTTGAACTTTATCAAAATCAATTACAATAATAAACACAGTGCAACATCCAACTATGTATTGAGACTGTTAACACTACCAGGTGGAAAGTGACAAATACTACAAACACCAGTTGAACCTGGGATTTGAACCGGTGACCCTGCAATCACCATCTGCATTGTAGGCGGGATGCTTAACCACTGGGCTATGGAGCCTCCCGAAGATTATGCTAAGCAGAGAGACTTTTCTCAAAGAATATTCTGTGTATGTAGTATTGATGTTGAACTTTATCAAAATCAATTACAATAATAAACACAGTGCAACATCCAACTATGTATTGAGACTGTTAACACTATCAGGTGGAAAATGACAAATACTACAAACACCAGTTGAACCTGGGATTTGAACCAGTGACCCTGCAATCACCATCTGCATTGTAGGTAGGATGCTTAACCACTGGGCTATGGAGCCTCCCAAAGATTATGCTAAGCAGAGAGACTTTTCTCAAAGAATATTCTGTGTATGTAGTATTGATGTTTAACTTAATCAAAATCAATTACAATAATAAACACAGTGCAACATCCAACTATGTATTGAGACTGTTAACACTACCAGGTGGAAAATGACAAATACTACAAACACCAGTTGAACCTGGGATTCGAACCAGTGACCCTGCAATCACCATCTGCATTGTAGGCAGGATACTTAACCACTGGGCTATGGAGCCTCCCAAAGATTATGCTAAGCAGAGAGACTTTTCTCAAAGAATATTCTGTGTATGTAGTATTGATGTTGAACTTTATCAAAATCAATTACAATAATAAACACAGTGCAACATCCAACTATGTATTGAGACTGTTAATACTACCAGGTGTAAAATGACAAATACTACAAACACCAGTTGAACCTGGGATTCGAACCAGTGACCCTGCAATCACCATCTGCATTGTAGGCGGGATACTTAACCACTGGGCTATGGAGCCTCACAAAGATTATGCTAAGCAGAGAGACTTTTCTCAAAGAATATTCTGTGTATGTAGTATTGATGTTGAACTTTATCAAAATCAATTACAATAATAAACACAGTGCAACATCCAACTATGTATTGAGACTGTTAACACTACCAGGTGGAAAGTGACAAATACTACAAACACCAGTTGAACCTGGGATTTGAACCGGTGACCCTGCAATCACCATCTGCATTGTAGGCGGGATGCTTAACCACTGGGCTATGGAGCCTCCCAAAGATTATGCTAAGCAGAGAGACTTTTCTCAAAGAATATTCTGTGTATGTAGTATTGATGTTGAACTTTATCAAAATCAATTACAATAATAAACACAGTGCAACATCCAACTATGTATTGAGACTGTTAACACTACCAGGTGGAAAATGACAAATACTACAAACACCAGTTGAACCTGGGATTTGAACCAGGGAACCTGCAATCACCATCTGCATTGTAGGCGGGATGCTTAACCACTGGGATATGGAGCCTCCCAAAGATTATGCTAAGCAGAGAGACTTTTCTCAAAGAATATTCTGTGTATGTAGTATTGATGTTGAACTTTATCAAAATCAATTACAATAATAAACACAGTGCAACATCCAGCTATGTATTGAGACTGTTAACACTATCAGGTGGAAAATGACAAATACTACAAACACCAGTTGAACCTGGGATTTGAACCAGTGACCCTGCAATCACCATCTGCATTGTAGGCAGGATGCTTAACCACTGGGCTATGGAGCCTCCCAAAGATTATGCTAAGCAGAGAGACTTTTCTCAAAGAATATTCTGTGTATGTAGTATTGATGTTGAACTTTATCAAAATCAATTACAATAATAAACACAGTGCAACATCCAACTATGTATTGAGACTGTTAACACTACCAGGTGGAAAATGACAAATACTATAAACACCAGTTGAACCTGGGATTTGAACCAGGGAACCTGCAATCACCATCTGCATTGTAGGCGGGATGCTTAACCACTGGGATATGGAGCCTCCCAAAGATTATGCTAAGCAGAGAGACTTTTCTCAAAGAATATTCTGTGTATGTAGTATTGATGTTGAACTTTATCAAAATCAATTACAATAATAAACAGTGCAACATCCAGCTATGTATTGAGACTGTTAACACTATCAGGTGGAAAATGACAAATACTACAAACACCAGTTGAACCTGGGATTTGAACCAGTGACCCTGCAATCACCATCTGCATTGTAGGCAGGATGCTTAACCACTGGGCTATGGAGCCTCCCAAAGATTATGCTACGCAGAGAGACTTTTCTCAAAGAATATTCTGTGTATGTAGTATTGATGTTGAACTTTATCAAAATCAATTACAATAATAAACACAGTGCAACATCCAGCTATGTATTGAGACTGTTAACACTATCAGGTGGAAAATGACAAATACTACAAACACCAGTTGAACCTGGGATTTGAACCAGTGACCCTGCAATCACCATCTGCATTGTAGGCAGGATGCTTAACCACTGGGCTATGGAGCCTCCCAAAGATTATGCTAAGCAGAGAGACTTTTCTCAAAGAATATTCTGTGTATGTAGTATTGATGTTGAACTTTATCAAAATCAATTACAATAATAAACACAGTGCAACATCCAACTATGTATTGAGACTGTTAACACTACCAGGTGGAAAGTGACAAATACTACAAACACCAGTTGAACCTGGGATTTGAACCGGTGACCCTGCAATCACCATCTGCATTGTAGGCGGGATGCTTAACCACTGGGCTATGGAGCCTCCCAAAGATTATGCTAAGCAGAGAGACTTTTCTCAAAGAATATTCTGTGTATGTAGTATTGATGTTGAACTTTATCAAAATCAATTACAATAATAAACACAGTGCAACATCCAACTATGTATTGAGACTGTTAACACTACCAGGTGGAAAATGACAAATACTACAAACACCAGTTGAACCTGGGATTTGAACCAGGGAACCTGCAATCACCATCTGCATTGTAGGCGGGATGCTTAACCACTGGGATATGGAGCCTCCCAAAGATTATGCTAAGCAGAGAGACTTTTCTCAAAGAATATTCTGTGTATGTAGTATTGATGTTGAACTTTATCAAAATCAATTACAATAATAAACACAGTGCAACATCCAGCTATGTATTGAGACTGTTAACACTATCAGGTGGAAAATGACAAATACCACAAACACCAGTTGAACCTGGGATTTGAACCAGTGACCCTGCAATCACCATCTGCATTGTAGGTAGGATGCTTAACCACTGGGCTATGGAGCCTCCCAAAGATTATGCGAAGCAGAGAGACTTTTCTCAAAGAATATTCTGTGTATGTAGTATTGATGTTTAACTTTATCAAAATCAATTACAATAATAAACACAGTGCAACATCCAACTATGTATTGAGACTGTTAACACTACCAGGTGGAAAATGACAAATACTACAAACAGCAGTTGAACCTGGGATTCGAACCAGTGACCCTGCAATCACCATCTGCATTGTAGGCAGGATACTTAACCACTGGGCTATGGAGCCTCCCAAAGATTATGCTAAGCAGAGAGACTTTTCTCAAAGAATATTCTGTGTATGTAGTATTGATGTTGAACTTTATCAAAATCAATTACAATAATAAACACAGTGCAACATCCAACTATGTATTGAGACTGTTAATACTACCAGGTGGAAAATGACAAATACTACAAACACCAGTTGAACCTGGGATTCGAACCAGTGACCCTGCAATCACCATCTGCATTGTAGGCGGGATACTTAACCACTGGGATATGGAGCCTCCCAAAGATTATGCTAAGCAGAGAGACTTTTCTCAAAGAATATTCTGTGTATGTAGTATTGATGTTGAACTTTATCAAAATCAATTACAATAATAAACACAGTGCAACATCCAGCTATGTATTGAGACTGTTAACACTATCAGGTGGAAAATGACAAATACTACAAACACCAGTTGAACCTGGGATTTGAACCAGTGACCCTGCAATCACCATCTGCATTGTAGGCAGGATGCTTAACCACTGGGCTATGGAGCCTCCCAAAGATTATGCTAAGCAGAGAGACTTTTCTCAAAGAATATTCTGTGTATGTAGTATTGATGTTGAACTTTATCAAAATCAATTACAATAATAAACACAGTGCAACATCCAACTATGTATTGAGACTGTTAACACTACCAGGTGGAAAATGACAAATACTACAAACACCAGTTGAACCTGGGATTTGAACCAGGGAACCTGCAATCACCATTTGCATTGTAGGCGGGATGCTTAACCACTGGGATATGGAGCCTCCCAAAGATTATGCTAAGCAGAGAGACTTTTCTCAAAGAATATTCTGTGTATGTAGTATTGATGTTGAACTTTATCAAAATCAATTACAATAATAAACACAGTGCAACATCCAGCTATGTATTGAGACTGTTAACACTATCAGGTGGAAAATGACAAATACTACAAACACCCGTTGAACCTGGGATTTGAACCAGTGACCCTGCAATCACCATCTGCATTGTAGGCAGGATGCTTAACCACTGGGCTATGGAGCCTCCCAAAGATTATGCTAAGCAGAGAGACTTTTCTCAAAGAATATTCTGTGTATGTAGTATTGATGTTGAACTTTATCAAAATCAATTACAATAATAAACACAGTGCAACATCCAGCTATGTATTGAGACTGTTAACACTATCAGGTGGAAAATGACAAATACTACAAACACCAGTTGAACCTGGGATTTGAACCAGAGACCCTGCAATCACCATCTGCATTGTAGGCAGGATGCTTAACCACTGGGCTATGGAGCCTCCCAAAGATTATGCTAAGCAGAGAGACTTTTCTCAAAGAATATTCTGTGTATGTAGTATTGATGTTGAACTTTATCAAAATCAATTACAATAATAAACACAGTGCAACATCCAACTATGTATTGAGACTGTTAACACTACCAGGTGGAAAGTGACAAATACTACAAACACCAGTTGAACCTGGGATTTGAACCGGTGACCCTGCAATCACCATCTGCATTGTAGGCGGGATGCTTAACCACTGGGCTATGGAGCCTCCCAAAGATTATGCTAAGCAGAGAGACTTTTCTCAAAGAATATTCTGTGTATGTAGTATTGATGTTGAACTTTATCAAAATCAATTACAATAATAAACACAGTACAACATCCAGCTATGTATTGAGACTGTTAACACTATCAGGTGGAAAATGACAAATACTACAAACACCAGTTGAACCTGGGATTTGAACCAGTGACCCTGCAATCACCATCTGCATTGTAGGTAGGATGCTTAACCACTGGGCTATGGAGCCTCCCAAAGATTATGCTAAGCAGAGAGACTTTTCTCAAAGAATATTCTGTGTATGTAGTATTGATGTTTAACTTTATCAAAATCAATTACAATAATAAACACAGTGCAACATCCAACTATGTATTGAGACTGTTAACACTACCAGGTGGAAAATGACAAATACTACAAAAACCAGTTGAACCTGGGATTCGAACCAGTGACCCTGCAATCACCATCTGCATTGTAGGCAGGATACTTAACCACTGGGCTATGGAGCCTCCCAAAGATTATGCTAAGCAGAGAGACTTTTCTCAAAGAATATTCTGTGTATGTAGTATTGATGTTGAACTTTATCAAAATCAATTACAATAATAAACACAGTGCAACATCCAACTATGTATTGAGACTGTTAACACTACCAGGTGGAAAGTGACAAATACTACAAACACCAGTTGAACCTGGGATTCGAACCGGTGACCCTGCAATCACCATCTGCATTGTAGGCGGGATGCTTAACCACTGGGCTATGGAGCCTCCCAAAGATTATGCTAAGCAGAGAGACTTTTCTCAAAGAATATTCTGTGTATGTAGTATTGATGTTGAACTTTATCAAAATCAATTACAATAATAAACACAGTGCAACATCCAACTATGTATTGAGACTGTTAATACTACCAGGTGGAAAATGACAAATACTACAAACACCAGTTGAACCTGGGATTCGAACCAGTGACCCTGCAATCACCATCTGCATTGTAGGCGGGATACTTAACCACTGGGATATGGAGCCTCCCAAAGATTATGCTAAGCAGAGAGACTTTTCTCAAAGAATATTCTGTGTATGTAGTATTGATGTTGAACTTTATCAAAATCAATTACAATAATAAACACAGTGCAACATCCAACTATGTATTGAGACTGTTAACACTACCAGGTGGAAAATGACAAATACTACAAACACCAGTTGAACCTGGGATTCGAACCAGTGACCCTGCAATCACCATCTGCATTGTAGGCGGGATACTTAACCACTGGGCTATGGAGCCTCCCAAAGATTATGCTAAGCAGAGAGACTTTTCTCAAAGAATATTCTGTGTATGTAGTATTGATGTTGAACTTTATCAAAATCAATTACAATAATAAACACAGTGCAACATCCAACTATGTATTGAGACTGTTAACACTACCAGGTGGAAAGTGACAAATACTACAAAAACCAGTTGAACCTGGGATTCGAACCGGTGACCCTGCAATCACCATCTGCATTGTAGGCGGGATGCTTAACCACTGGGCTATGGAGCCTCCCAAAGATTATGCTAAGCAGAGAGACTTTTCTCAAAGAATATTCTGTGTATGTAGTATTGATGTTGAACTTTATCAAAATCAATTACAATAATAAACACAGTGCAACATCCAACTATGTATTGAGACTGTTAACACTATCAGGTGGAAAATGACAAATACTACAAACACCAGTTGAACCTGGGATTTGAACCAGTGACCCTGCAATCACCATCTGCATTGTAGGCGGGATGCTTAACCACTGGGCTATGGAGCCTCCCAAAGATTATGCTAAGCAGAGAGACTTTTCTCAAAGAATATTCTGTGTATGTAGTATTGATGTTGAACTTTATCAAAATCAATTACAATAATAAACACAGTGCAACATCCAACTATGTATTGAGACTGTTAACACTACCAGGTGGAAAATGACAAATACTACAAACACCAGTTGAACCTGGGATTTGAACCAGGGAACCTGCAATCACCATCTGCATTGTAGGCGGGATGCTTAACCACTGGGATATGGAGCCTCCCAAAGATTATGCTAAGCAGAGAGACTTTTCTCAAAGAATATTCTGTGTATGTAGTATTGATATTGAACTTTATCAAAATCAATTACAATAATAAACACAGTGCAACATCCAGCTATGTATTGAGACTGTTAACACTATCAGGTGGAAAATGACAAATACTACAAACACCAGTTGAACCTGGGATTTGAACCAGTGACCCTGCAATCACCATCTGCATTGTAGGTAGGATGCTTAACCACTGGGCTATGGAGCCTCCCAAAGATTATGCTAAACAGAGAGACTTTTCTCAAAGAATATTCTGTGTATGTAGTATTGATGTTGAACTTTATCAAAATCAATTACAATAATAAACACAGTGCAACATCCAACTATGTATTGAGACTGTTAATACTACCAGGTGGAAAATGACAAATACTACAAACACCAGTTGAACCTGGGATTCGAACCAGTGACCCTGCAATCACCATCTGCATTGTAGGCGGGATACTTAACCACTGGGATATGGAGCCTCCCAAAGATTATGCTAAGCAGAGAGACTTTTCTCAAAGAATATTCTGTGTATGTAGTATTGATGTTGAACTTTATCAAAATCAATTACAATAATAAACACAGTGCAACATCCAACTATGTATTGAGACTGTTAACACTACCAGGTGGAAAATGACAAATACTACAAACACCAGTTGAACCTGGGATTCGAACCAGTGACCCTGCAATCACCATCTGCATTGTAGGCGGGATACTTAACCACTGGGCTATGGAGCCTCCCAAAGATTATGCTAAGCAGAGAGACTTTTCTCAAAGAATATTCTGTGTATGTAGTATTGATGTTGAACTTTATCAAAATCAATTACAATAATAAACACAGTGCAACATCCAACTATGTATTGAGACTGTTAACACTACCAGGTGGAAAGTGACAAATACTACAAACACCAGTTGAACCTGGGATTCGAACCGGTGACCCTGCAATCACCATCTGCATTGTAGGCGGGATGCTTAACCACTGGGCTATGGAGCCTCCCAAAGATTATGCTAAGCAGAGAGACTTTTCTCAAAGAATATTCTGTGTATGTCGTATTGATGTTGAACTTTATCAAAATCAATTACAATAATAAACACAGTGCAACATCCAACTATGTATTGAGACTGTTAACACTATCAGGTGGAAAATGACAAATACTACAAACACCAGTTGAACCTGGGATTTGAACCAGTGACCCTGCAATCACCATCTGCATTGTAGGCAGGATGCTTAACCACTGGGCTATGGAGCCTCCCAAAGATTATGCTAAGCAGAGAGACTTTTCTCAAAGAATATTCTGTGTATGTAGTATTGATGTTGAACTTTATCAAAATCAATTACAATAATAAACACAGTGCAACATCCAACTATGTATTGAGACTGTTAACACTACCAGGTGGAAAATGACAAATACTACAAACACCAGTTGAACCTGGGATTTGAACCAGGGAACCTGCAATCACCATCTGCATTGTAGGCGGGATGCTTAACCACTGGGATATGGAGCCTCCCAAAGATTATGCTAAGCAGAGAGACTTTTCTCAAAGAATATTCTGTGTATGTAGTATTGATATTGAACTTTATCAAAATCAATTACAATAATAAACACAGTGCAACATCCAGCTATGTATTGAGACTGTTAACACTATCAGGTGGAAAATGACAAATACTACAAACACCAGTTGAACCTGGGATTTGAACCAGTGACCCTGCAATCACCATCTGCATTGTAGGTAGGATGCTTAACCACTGGGCTATGGAGCCTCCCAAAGATTATGCTAAACAGAGAGACTTTTCTCAAAGAATATTCTGTGTATGTAGTATTGATGTTGAACTTTATCAAAATCAATTACAATAATAAACACAGTGCAACATCCAACTATGTATTGAGACTGTTAATACTACCAGGTGGAAAATGACAAATACTACAAACACCAGTTGAACCTGGGATTCGAACCAGTGACCCTGCAATCACCATCTGCATTGTAGGCGGGATACTTAACCACTGGGATATGGAGCCTCCCAAAGATTATGCTAAGCAGAGAGACTTTTCTCAAAGAATATTCTGTGTATGTAGTATTGATGTTGAACTTTATCAAAATCAATTACAATAATAAACACAGTGCAACATCCAACTATGTATTGAGACTGTTAACACTACCAGGTGGAAAATGACAAATACTACAAACACCAGTTGAACCTGGGATTCGAACCAGTGACCCTGCAATCACCATCTGCATTGTAGGCGGGATACTTAACCACTGGGCTATGGAGCCTCCCAAAGATTATGCTAAGCAGAGAGACTTTTCTCAAAGAATATTCTGTGTATGTAGTATTGATGTTGAACTTTATCAAAATCAATTACAATAATAAACACAGTGCAACATCCAACTATGTATTGAGACTGTTAACACTACCAGGTGGAAAGTGACAAATACTACAAACACCAGTTGAACCTGGGATTCGAACCGGTGACCCTGCAATCACCATCTGCATTGTAGGCGGGATGCTTAACCACTGGGCTATGGAGCCTCCCAAAGATTATGCTAAGCAGAGAGACTTTTCTCAAAGAATATTCTGTGTATGTAGTATTGATGTTGAACTTTATCAAAATCAATTACAATAATAAACACAGTGCAACATCCAACTATGTATTGAGACTGTTAACACTATCAGGTGGAAAATGACAAATACTACAAACACCAGTTGAACCTGGGATTTGAACCAGTGACCCTGCAATCACCATCTGCATTGTAGGCAGGATGCTTAACCACTGGGCTATGGAGCCTCCCAAAGATTATGCTAAGCAGAGAGACTTTTCTCAAAGAATATTCTGTGTATGTAGTATTGATGTTGAACTTTATCAAAATCAATTACAATAATAAACACAGTGCAACATCCAACTATGTATTGAGACTGTTAACACTACCAGGTGGAAAGTGACAAATACTACAAACACCAGTTGAACCTGGGATTTGAACCGGTGACCCTGCAATCACCATCTGCATTGTAGGCAGGATGCTTAACCACTGGGCTATGGAGCCTCCCAAAGATTATGCTAAGCAGAGAGACTTTTCTCAAAGAATATTCTGTGTATGTAGTATTGATGTTGAACTTTATCAAAATCAATTACAATAATAAACACAGTGCAACATCCAACTATGTATTGAGACTGTTAACACTACCAGGTGGAAAATGACAAATACTACAAACACCAGTTGAACCTGGGATTTGAACCAGGGAACCTGCAATCACCATCTGCATTGTAGGCGGGATGCTTAACCACTGGGATATGGAGCCTCCCAAAGATTATGCTAAGCAGAGAGACTTTTCTCAAAGAATATTCTGTGTATGTAGTATTGATATTGAACTTTATCAAAATCAATTACAATAATAAACACAGTGCAACATCCAGCTATGTATTGAGACTGTTAACACTATCAGGTGGAAAATGACAAATACTACAAACACCAGTTGAACCTGGGATTTGAACCAGTGACCCTGCAATCACCATCTGCATTGTAGGCAGGATACTTAACCACTGGGCTATGGAGCCTCCCAAAGATTATGCTAAGCAGAGAGACTTTTCTCAAAGAATATTCTGTGTATGTAGTATTGATGTTGAACTTTATCAAAATCAATTACAATAATAAACAGTGCAACATCCAACTATGTATTGAGACTGTTAACACTACCAGGTGGAAAGTGACAAATACTACAAACACCAGTTGAACCTGGGATTTGAACCGGTGACCCTGCAATCACCATCTGCATTGTAGGCGGGATGCTTAACCACTGGGCTATGGAGCCTCCCAAAGATTATGCTAAGCAGAGAGACTTTTCTCAAAGAATATTCTGTGTATGTAGTATTGATGTTGAACTTTATCAAAATCAATTACAATAATAAACAGTGCAACATCCAACTATGTATTGAGACTGTTAACACTACCAGGTGGAAAGTGACAAATACTACAAACACCAGTTGAACCTGGGATTTGAACCGGTGACCCTGCAATCACCATCTGCATTGTAGGCGGGATGCTTAACCACTGGGCTATGGAGCCTCCCAAAGATTATGCTAAGCAGAGAGACTTTTCTCAAAGAATATTCTGTGTATGTAGTATTGATGTTGAACTTTATCAAAATCAATTACAATAATAAACACAGTGCAACATCCAACTATGTATTGAGACTGTTAATACTACCAGGTGGAAAATGACAAATACTACAAACACCAGTTGAACCTGGGATTCGAACCAGTGACCCTGCAATCACCATCTGCATTGTAGGCGGGATACTTAACCACTGGGATATGGAGCCTCCCAAAGATTATGCTAAGCAGAGAGACTTTTCTCAAAGAATATTCTGTGTATGTAGTATTGATGTTGAACTTTATCAAAATCAATTACAATAATAAACACAGTGCAACATCCAACTATGTATTGAGACTGTTAACACTACCAGGTGGAAAATGACAAATACTACAAACACCAGTTGAACCTGGGATTCGAACCAGTGACCCTGCAATCACCATCTGCATTGTAGGCGGGATACTTAACCACTGGGCTATGGAGCCTCCCAAAGATTATGCTAAGCAGAGAGACTTTTCTCAAAGAATATTCTGTGTATGTAGTATTGATGTTGAACTTTATCAAAATCAATTACAATAATAAACACAGTGCAACATCCAACTATGTATTGAGACTGTTAACACTACCAGGTGGAAAGTGACAAATACTACAAACACCAGTTGAACCTGGGATTCGAACCGGTGACCCTGCAATCACCATCGGCATTGTAGGCGGGATGCTTAACCACTGGGCTATGGAGCCTCCCAAAGATTATGCTAAGCAGAGAGACTTTTCTCAAAGAATATTCTGTGTATGTAGTATTGATGTTGAACTTTATCAAAATCAATTACAATAATAAACACAGTGCAACATCCAACTATGTATTGAGACTGTTAACACTATCAGGTGGAAAGTAACAAATACTACAAACACCAGTTGAACCTGGGATTTGAACCAGTGACCCTGCAATCACCATCTGCATTGTAGGCAGGATGCTTAACCACTGGGCTATGGAGCCTCCCAAAGATTATGCTAAGCAGAGAGACTTTTCTCAAAGAATATTCTGTGTATGTAGTATTGATGTTGAACTTTATCAAAATCAATTACAATAATAAACACAGTGCAACATCCAACTATGTATTGAGACTGTTAACACTACCAGGTGGAAAATGACAAATACTACAAACACCAGTTGAACCTGGGATTTGAACCAGGGAACCTGCAATCACCATCTGCATTGTAGGCGGGATGCTTAACCACTGGGATATGGAGCCTCCCAAAGATTACGCTAAGCAGAGAGACTTTTCTCAAAGAATATTCTGTGTATGTAGTATTGATATTGAACTTTATCAAAATCAATTACAATAATAAACACAGTGCAACATCCAGCTATGTATTGAGACTGTTAACACTATCAGGTGGAAAATGACAAATACTACAAACACCAGTTGAACCTGGGATTTGAACCAGTGACCCTGCAATCACCATCTGCATTGTAGGCAGGATGCTTAACCACTGGGCTATGGAGTCTCCCAAAGATTATGCTAAGCAGAGAGACTTTTCTCAAAGAATATTCTGTGTATGTAGTATTGATGTTGAACTTTATCAAAATCAATTACAATAATAAACACAGTGCAACATCCAGCTATGTATTGAGACTGTTAACACTATCAGGTGGAAAATGACAAATACTACAAACACCAGTTGAACCTGGGATTTGAACCAGTGACCCTGCAATCACCATCTGCATTGTAGGCAGGATGCTTAACCACTGGGCTATGGAGCCTCCCAAAGATTATGCTAAGCAGAGAGACTTTTCTCAAAGAATATTCTGTGTATGTAGTATTGATGTTGAACTTTATCAAAATCAATTACAATAATAAACAGTGCAACATCCAACTATGTATTGAGACTGTTAACACTACCAGGTGGAAAGTGACAAATACTACAAACACCAGTTGAACCTGGGATTTGAACCGGTGACCCTGCAATCACCATCTGCATTGTAGGCGGGATGCTTAACCACTGGGCTATGGAGCCTCCCAAAGATTATGCTAAGCAGAGAGACTTTTCTCAAAGAATATTCTGTGTATGTAGTATTGATGTTGAACTTTATCAAAATCAATTACAATAATAAACAGTGCAACATCCAACTATGTATTGAGACTGTTAACACTACCAGGTGGAAAGTGACAAATACTACAAACACCAGTTGAACCTGGGATTTGAACCGGTGACCCTGCAATCACCATCTGCATTGTAGGCGGGATGCTTAACCACTGGGCTATGGAGCCTCCCAAAGATTATGCTAAGCAGAGAGACTTTTCTCAAAGAATATTCTGTGTATGTAGTATTGATGTTGAACTTTATCAAAATCAATTACAATAATAAACACAGTGCAACATCCAACTATGTATTGAGACTGTTAACACTACCAGGTGGAAAATGACAAATACTACAAACACCAGTTGAACCTGGGATTTGAACCAGGGAACCTGCAATCACCATCTGCATTGTAGGCGGGATGCTTAACCACTGGGATATGGAGCCTCCCAAAGATTATGCTAAGCAGAGAGACTTTTCTCAAAGAATATTCTGTGTATGTAGTATTCATGTTGAACTTTATCAAAATCAATTACAATAATAAACACAGTGCAACATCCAACTATGTATTGAGACTGTTAACACTACCAGGTGGAAAGTGACAAATACTACAAACACCAGTTGAACCTGGGATTTGAACCGGTGACCCTGCAATCACCATCTGCATTGTAGGCGGGATGCTTAACCACTGGGCTATGGAGCCTCCCAAAGATTATGCTAAGCAGAGAGACTTTTCTCAAAGAATATTCTGTGTATGTAGTATTGATGTTGAACTTTATCAAAATCAATTACAATAATAAACACAGTGCAACATCCAACTATGTATTGAGACTGTTAACACTACCAGGTGGAAAGTGACAAATACTACAAACACCAGTTGAACCTGGGATTTGAACCGGTGACCCTGCAATCACCATCTGCATTGTAGGCGGGATGCTTAACCACTGGGCTATGGAGCCTCCCAAAGATTATGCTAAGCAGAGAGACTTTTCTCAAAGAATATTCTGTGTATGTAGTATTGATGTTGAACTTTATCAAAATCAATTACAATAATAAACACAGTGCAACATCCAACTATGTATTGAGACTGTTAACACTACCAGGTGGAAAATGACAAATACTACAAACACCAGTTGAACCTGGGATTTGAACCAGGGAACCTGCAATCACCATCTGCATTGTAGGCGGGATGCTTAACCACTGGGATATGGAGCCTCCCAAAGATTATGCTAAGCAGAGAGACTTTTCTCAAAGAATATTCTGTGTATGTAGTATTGATGTTGAACTTTATCAAAATCAATTACAATAATAAACACAGTGCAACATCCAGCTATGTATTGAGACTGTTAACACTATCAGGTGGAAAATGACAAATACTACAAACACCAGTTGAACCTGGGATTTGAACCAGTGACCCTGCAATCACCATCTGCATTGTAGGCAGGATGCTTAACCACTGGGCTATGGAGCCTCCCAAAGATTATGCTAAGCAGAGAGACTTTTCTCAAAGAATATTCTGTGTATGTAGTATTGATGTTGAACTTTATCAAAATCAATTACAATAATAAACACAGTGCAACATCCAGCTATGTATTGAGACTGTTAACACTATCAGGTGGAAAATGACAAATACTACAAACACCAGTTGAACCTGGGATTTGAACCAGTGACCCTGCAATCACCATCTGCATTGTAGGCAGGATGCTTAACCACTGGGCTATGGAGCCTCCCAAAGATTATGCTAAGCAGAGAGACTTTTCTCAAAGAATATTCTGTGTATGTAGTATTGATGTTGAACTTTATCAAAATCAATTACAATAATAAACACAGTGCAACATCCAACTATGTATTGAGACTGTTAACACTACCAGGTGGAAAATGACAAATACTACAAAAACCAGTTGAACCTGGGATTTGAACCAGGGAACCTGCAATCACCATCTGCATTGTAGGCGGGATGCTTAACCACTGGGATATGGAGCCTCCCAAAGATTATGCTAAGCAGAGAGACTTTTCTCAAAGAATATTCTGTGTATGTAGTATTGATGTTGAACTTTATCAAAATCAATTACAATAATAAACACAGTGCAACATCCAGCTATGTATTGAGACTGTTAACACTATCAGGTGGAAAATGACAAATACTACAAACACCAGTTGAACCTGGGATTTGAACCAGTGACCCTGCAATCACCATCTGCATTGTAGGCAGGATGCTTAACCACTGGGCTATGGAGCCTCCCAAAGATTATGCTAAGCAGAGAGACTTTTCTCAAAGAATATTCTGTGTATGTAGTATTGATGTTGAACTTTATCAAAATCAATTACAATAATAAACACAGTGCAACATCCAGCTATGTATTGAGACTGTTAACACTATCAGGTGGAAAATGACAAATACTACAAACACCAGTTGAACCTGGGATTTGAACCAGTGACCCTGCAATCACCATCTGCATTGTAGGCAGGATGCTTAACCACTGGGCTATGGAGCCTCCCAAAGATTATGCTAAGCAGAGAGACTTTTCTCAAAGAATATTCTGTGTATGTAGTATTGATGTTGAACTTTATCAAAATCAATTACAATAATAAACACAGTGCAACATCCAACTATGTATTGAGACTGTTAACACTACCAGGTGGAAAATGACAAATACTACAAACACCAGTTGAACCTGGGATTTGAACCAGGGAACCTGCAATCACCATCTGCATTGTAGGCGGGATGCTTAACCACTGGGATATGGAGCCTCCCAAAGATTATGCTAAGCAGAGAGACTTTTCTCAAAGAATATTCTGTGTATGTAGTATTGATGTTGAACTTTATCAAAATCAATTACAATAATAAACACAGTGCAACATCCAGCTATGTATTGAGACTGTTAACACTATCAGGTGGAAAATGACAAATACTACAAACACCAGCTGAACCTGGGATTTGAACCAGTGACCCTGCAATCACCATCTGCATTGTAGGCAGGATGCTTAACCACTGGGCTATGGAGCCTCCCAAAGATTATGCTAAGCAGAGAGACTTTTCTCAAAGAATATTCTGTGTATGTAGTATTGATGTTGAACTTTATCAAAATCAATTACAATAATAAACACAGTGCAACATCCAGCTATGTATTGAGACTGTTAACACTATCAGGTGGAAAATGACAAATACTACAAACACCAGTTGAACCTGGGATTTGAACCAGTGACCCTGCAATCACCATCTGCATTGTAGGCAGGATGCTTAACCACTGGGCTATGGAGCCTCCCAAAGATTATGCTAAGCAGAGAGACTTTTCTCAAAGAATATTCTGTGTATGTAGTATTGATGTTGAACTTTATCAAAATCAATTACAATAATAAACACAGTGCAACATCCAGCTATGTATTGAGACTGTTAACACTGTCAGGTGGAAAATGACAAATACTACAAACACCAGTTGAACCTGGGATTTGAACCAGTGACCCTGCAATCACCATCTGCATTGTAGGCAGGATACTTAACCACTGGGCTATGGAGCCTCCCAAAGATTATGCTAAGCAGAGAGACTTTTCTCAAAGAATATTCTGTGTATGTAGTATTGATGTTTAACTTTATCAAAATCAATTACAATAATAAACACAGTGCAACATCCAACTATGTATTGAGACTGTTAACACTACCAGGTGGAAAATGACAAATACTACAAACACCAGTTGAACCTGGGATTCGAACCAGTGACCCTGCAATCACCATCTGCATTGTAGGCAGGATACTTAACCACTGGGCTATGGAGCCTCCCAAAGATTATGCTAAGCAGAGAGACTTTTCTCAAAGAATATTCTGTGTATGTAGTATTGATGTTGAACTTTATCAAAATCAATTACAATAATAAACACAGTGCAACATCCAACTATGTATTGAGACTGTTAATACTACCAGGTGGAAAATGACAAATACTACAAACACCAGTTGAACCTGGGATTCGAACCAGTGACCCTGCAATCACCATCTGCATTGTAGGCGGGATATTTAACCACTGGGATATGGAGCCTCCCAAAGATTATGCTAAGCAGAGAGACTTTTCTCAAAGAATATTCTGTGTATGTAGTATTGATGTTGAACTTTATCAAAATCAATTACAATAATAAACACAGTGCAACATCCAACTATGTATTGAGACTGTTAACACTACCAGGTGGAAAATGACAAATACTACAAACACCAGTTGAACCTGGGATTCGAACCAGTGACCCTGCAATCACCATCTGCATTGTAGGCGGGATACTTAACCACTGGGCTATGGAGCCTCCCAAAGATTATGCTAAGCAGAGAGACTTTTCTCAAAGAATATTCTGTGTATGTAGTATTGATGTTGAACTTTATCAAAATCAATTACAATAATAAACACAGTGCAACATCCAACTATGTATTGAGACTGTTAACTCTACCAGGTGGAAAGTGACAAATACTACAAACACCAGTTGAACCTGGGATTCGAACCGGTGACCCTGCAATCACCATCTGCATTGTAGGCGGGATGCTTAACCACTGGGCTATGGAGCCTCCCAAAGATTATGCTAAGCAGAGAGACTTTTCTCAAAGAATATTCTGTGTATGTAGTATTGATGTTGAACTTTATCAAAATCAATTACAATAATAAACACAGTGCAACATCCAACTATGTATTGAGACTGTTAACACTATCAGGTGGAAAATGACAAATACTACAAACACCAGTTGAACCTGGGATTTGAACCAGTGACCCTGCAATCACCATCTGCATTGTAGGCAGGATGCTTAACCACTGGGCTATGGAGCCTCCCAAAGATTATGCTAAGCAGAGAGACTTTTCTCAAAGAATATTCTGTGTATGTAGTATTGATGTTGAACTTTATCAAAATCAATTACAATAATAAACACAGTGCAACATCCAACTATGTATTGAGACTGTTAACACTACCAGGTGGAAAATGACAAATACTACAAACACCAGTTGAACCTGGGATTTGAACCAGGGAACCTGCAATCACCATCTGCATTGTAGGCGGGATGCTTAACCACTGGGATATGGAGCCTCCCAAAGATTATGCTAAGCAGAGAGACTTTTCTCAAAGAATATTCTGTGTATGTAGTATTGATATTGAACTTTATCAAAATCAATTACAATAATAAACACAGTGCAACATCCAGCTATGTATTGAGACTGTTAACACTATCAGGTGGAAAATGACAAATACTACAAACACCAGTTGAACCTGGGATTTGAACCAGTGACCCTGCAATCACCATCTGCATTGTAGGTAGGATGCTTAACCACTGGGCTATGGAGCCTCCCAAAAATTATGCTAAGCAGAGAGACTTTTCTCAAAGAATATTCTGTGTATGTAGTATTGATGTTTAACTTTATCAAAATCAATTACAATAATAAACACAGTGCAACATCCAACTATGTATTGAGACTGTTAACACTACCAGGTGGAAAATGACAAATACTACAAACACCAGTTGAACCTGGGATTCGAACCAGTGACCCTGCAATCACCATCTGCATTGTAGGCAGGATACTTAACCACTGGGCTATGGAGCCTCCCAAAGATTATGCTAAGCAGAGAGACTTTTCTCAAAGAATATTCTGTGTATGTAGTATTGATGTTGAACTTTATCAAAATCAATTACAATAATAAACACAGTGCAACATCCAACTATGTATTGAGACTGTTAACACTACCAGGTGGAAAGTGACAAATACTACAAACACCAGTTGAACCTGGGATTTGAACCGGTGACCCTGCAATCACCATCTGCATTATAGGCGGGATGCTTAACCACTGGGCTATGGAGCCTCCCAAAGATTATGCTAAGCAGAGAGACTTTTCTCAAAGAATATTCTGTGTATGTAGTATTGATGTTGAACTTTATCAAAATCAATTACAATAATAAACACAGTGCAACATCCAACTATGTATTGAGACTGTTAATACTACCAGGTGGAAAATGACAAATACTACAAACACCAGTTGAACCTGGGATTCGAACCAGTGACCCTGCAATCACCATCTGCATTGTAGGCGGGATACTTAACCACTGGGATATGGAGCCTCCCAAAGATTATGCTAAGCAGAGAGACTTTTCTCAAAGAATATTCTGTGTATGTAGTATTGATGTTGAACTTTATCAAAATCAATTACAATAATAAACACAGTGCAACATCCAACTATGTATTGAGACTGTTAACACTACCAGGTGGAAAATGACAAATACTACAAACACCAGTTGAACCTGGGATTCGAACCAGTGACCCTGCAATCACCATCTGCATTGTAGGCGGGATACTTAACCACTGGGCTATGGAGCCTCCCAAAGATTATGCTAAGCAGAGAGACTTTTCTCAAAGAATATTCTGTGTATGTAGTATTGATGTTGAACTTTATCAAAATCAATTACAATAATAAACACAGTGCAACATCCAGCTATGTATTGAGACTGTTAACACTATCAGGTGGAAAATGACAAATACTACAAACACCAGTTGAACCTGGGATTTGAACCAGTGACCCTGCAATCACCATCTGCATTGTAGGTAGGATGCTTAACCACTGGGCTATGGAGCCTCCCAAAGATTATGCTAAGCAGAGAGACTTTTCTCAAAGAATATTCTGTGTATGTAGTATTGATGTTTAACTTTATCAAAATCAATTACAATAATAAACACAGTGCAACATCCAACTATGTATTGAGACTGTTAACACTACCGGGTGGAAAATGACAAATACTACAAACACCAGTTGAACCTGGGATTTGAACCAGTGACCCTGCAATCACCATCTGCATTGTAGGCAGGATACTTAACCACTGGGCTATGGAGCCTCCCAAAGATTATGCTAAGCAGAGAGACTTTTCTCAAAGAATATTCTGTGTATGTAGTATTGATGTTGAACTTTATCAAAATCAATTACAATAATAAACACAATGCAACATCCAACTATGTATTGAGACTGTTAATACTACCAGGTGGAAAGTGACAAATACTACAAACACCAGTTGAACCTGGGATTTGAACCGGTGACCCTGCAATCACCATCTGCATTGTAGGCGGGATGCTTAACCACTGGGCTATGGAGCCTCCCAAAGATTATGCTAAGCAGAGAGACTTTTCTCAAAGAATATTCTGTGTATGTAGTATTGATGTTGAACTTTATCAAAATCAATTACAATAATAAACACAGTGCAACATCCAACTATGTATTGAGACTGTTAACACTACCAGGTGGAAAATGACAAATACTACAAACACCAGTTGAACCTGGGATTTGAACCAGGGAACCTGCAATCACCATCTGCATTGTAGGCGGGATGCTTAACCACTGGGATATGGAGCCTCCCAAAGATTATGCTAAGCAGAGAGACTTTTCTCAAAGAATATTCTGTGTATGTAGTATTGATATTGAACTTTATCAAAATCAATTACAATAATAAACACAGTGCAACATCCAGCTATGTATTGAGACTGTTAACACTATCAGGTGGAAAATGACAAATACTACAAACACCAGTTGAACCTGGGATTTGAACCAGTGACCCTGCAATCACCATCTGCATTGTAGGTAGGATGCTTAACCACTGGGCTATGGAGCCTCCCAAAGATTATGCTAAGCAGAGAGACTTTTCTCAAAGAATATTCTGTGTATGTAGTATTGATGTTTAACTTTATCAAAATCAATTACAATAATAAACACAGTGCAACATCCAACTATGTATTGAGACTGTTAACACTACCAGGTGGAAAATGACAAATACTACAAACACCAGTTGAACCTGGGATTCGAACCAGTGACCCTGCAATCACCATCTGCATTGTAGGCAGGATACTTAACCACTGGGCTATGGAGCCTCCCAAAGATTATGCTAAGCAGAGAGACTTTTCTCAAAGAATATTCTGTGTATGTAGTATTGATGTTGAACTTTATCAAAATCAATTACAATAATAAACACAGTGCAACATCCAACTATGTATTGAGACTGTTAACACTACCAGGTGGAAAATGACAAATACTACAAACACCAGTTGAACCTGGGATTTGAACCAGGGAACCTGCAATCACCATCTGCATTGTAGGCGGGATGCTTAACCACTGGGATATGGAGCCTCCCAAAGATTATGCTAAGCAGAGAGACTTTTCTCAAAGAATATTCTGTGTATGTAGTATTGATGTTGAACTTTATCAAAATCAATTACAATAATAAACACAGTGCAACATCCAACTATGTATTGAGACTGTTAACACTACCAGGTGAAAAATGACAAATACTACAAACACCAGTTGAACCTGGGATTTGAACCAGGGAACCTGCAATCACCATCTGCATTGTAGGTAGGATGCTTAACCACTGGGCTATGGAGCCTCCCAAAGATTATGCTAAGCAGAGAGACTTTTCTCAAAGAATATTCTGTGTATGTAGTATTGATGTTTAACTTTATCAAAATCAATTACAATAATAAACACAGTGCAACATCCAACTATGTATTGAGACTGTTAACACTACCAGGTGGAAAATGACAAATACTACAAACACCAGTTGAACCTGGGATTCGAACCAGTGACCCTGCAATCACCATCTGCATTGTAGGCAGGATACTTAACCACTGGGCTATGGAGCCTCCCAAAGATTATGCTAAGCAGAGAGACTTTTCTCAAAGAATATTCTGTGTATGTAGTATTGATGTTGAACTTTATCAAAATCAATTACAATAATAAACACAGTGCAACATCCAACTATGTATTGAGACTGTTAACACTACCAGGTGGAAAGTGACAAATACTACAAACACCAGTTGAACCTGGGATTTGAACCGGTGACCCTGCAATCACCATCTGCATTGTAGGCAGGATGCTTAACCACTGGGCTATGGAGCCTCCCAAAGATTATGCTAAGCAGAGAGACTTTTCTCAAAGAATATTCTGTGTATGTAGTATTGATGTTGAACTTTATCAAAATCAATTACAATAATAAACACAGTGCAACATCCAACTATGTATTGAGACTGTTAACACTACCAGGTGGAAAGTGACAAATACTACAAACACCAGTTGAACCTGGGATTTGAACCGGTGACCCTGCAATCACCATCTGCATTGTAGGCGGGATGCTTAACCACTGGGCTATGGAGCCTCCCAAAGATTATGCTAAGCAGAGAGACTTTTCTCAAAGAATATTCTGTGTATGTAGTATTGATGTTGAACTTTATCAAAATCAATTACAATAATAAACACAGTGCAACATCCAACTATGTATTGAGACTGTTAATACTACCAGGTGGAAAATGACAAATACTACAAACACCAGTTGAACCTGGGATTCGAACCAGTGACCCTGCAATCACCATCTGCATTGTAGGCGGGATACTTAACCACTGGGATATGGAGCCTCCCAAAGATTATGCTAAGCAGAGAGACTTTTCTCAAAGAATATTCTGTGTATGTAGTATTGATGTTGAACTTTATCAAAATCAATTACAATAATAAACACAGTGCAACATCCAACTATGTATTGAGACTGTTAATACTACCAGGTGGAAAATGACAAATACTACAAACACCAGTTGAACCTGGGATTCGAACCAGTGACCTTGCAATCACCATCTGCATTGTAGGCGGGATACTTAACCACTGGGCTATGGAGCCTCCCAAAGATTATGCTAAGCAGAGAGACTTTTCTCAAAGAATATTCTGTGTATGTAGTATTGATGTTGAACTTTATCAAAATCAATTACAATAATAAACACAGTGCAACATCCAACTATGTATTGAGACTGTTAACACTACCAGGTGGAAAGTGACAAATACTACAAACACCAGTTGAACCTGGGATTCGAACCGGTGACCCTGCAATCACCATCTGCATTGTAGGCGGGATGCTTAACCACTGGGCTATGGAGCCTCCCAAAGATTATGCTAAGCAGAGAGACTTTTCTCAAAGAATATTCTGTGTATGTAGTATTGATGTTGAACTTTATCAAAATCAATTACAATAATAAACACAGTGCAACATCCAACTATGTATTGAGACTGTTAACACTATCAGGTGGAAAATGACAAATACTACAAACACCAGTTGAACCTGGGATTTGAACCAGTGACCCTGCAATCACCATCTGCATTGTAGGCAGGATGCTTAACCACTGGGCTATGGAGCCTCCCAAAGATTATGCTAAGCAGAGAGACTTTTCTCAAAGAATATTCTGTGTATGTAGTATTGATGTTGAACTTTATCAAAATCAATTACAATAATAAACACAGTGCAACATCCAACTATGTATTGAGACTGTTAACACTACCAGGTGGAAAATGACAAATACTACAAACACCAGTTGAACCTGGGATTTGAACCGGTGACCCTGCAATCACCATCTGCATTGTAGGCAGGATGCTTAACCACTGGGCTATGGAGCCTCCCAAAGATTATGCTAAGCAGAGAGACTTTTCTCAAAGAATATTCTGTGTATGTAGTATTGATGTTGAACTTTATCAAAATCAATTACAATAATAAACACAGTGCAACATCCAACTATGTATTGAGACTGTTAACACTACCAGGTGGAAAGTGACAAATACTACAAACACCAGTTGAACCTGGGATTTGAACCGGTGACCCTGCAATCACCATCTGCATTTTAGGCGGGATGCTTAACCACTGGGCTATGGAGCCTCCCAAAGATTATGCTAAGCAGAGAGACTTTTCTCAAAGAATATTCTGTGTATGTAGTATTGATGTTGAACTTTATCAAAATCAATTACAATAATAAACACAGTGCAACATCCAACTATGTATTGAGACTGTTAACACTACCAGGTGGAAAATGACAAATACTACAAACACCAGTTGAACCTGGGATTTGAACCAGGGAACCTGCAATCACCATCTGCATTGTAGGCGGGATGCTTAACCACTGGGATATGGAGCCTCCCAAAGATTATGCTAAGCAGAGAGACTTTTCTCAAAGAATATTCTGTGTATGTAGTATTGATATTGAACTTTATCAAAATCAATTACAATAATAAACACAGTGCAACATCCAGCTATGTATTGAGACTGTTAACACTATCAGGTGGAAAATGACAAATACTACAAACACCAGTTGAACCTGGGATTTGAACCAGTGACCCTGCAATCACCATCTGCATTGTAGGTAGGATGCTTAACCACTGGGCTATGGAGCCTCCCAAAGATTATGCTAAGCAGAGAGACTTTTCTCAAAGAATATTCTGTGTATGTAGTATTGATGTTTAACTTTATCAAAATCAATTACAATAATAAACACAGTGCAACATCCAACTATGTATTGAGACTGTTAACACTACCAGGTGGAAAATGACAAATACTACAAACACCAGTTGAACCTGGGATTCGAACCAGTGACCCTGCAATCACCATCTACATTGTAGGCAGGATACTTAACCACTGGGCTATGGAGCCTCCCAAAGATTATGCTAAGCAGAGAGACTTTTCTCAAAGAATATTCTGTGTATGTAGTATTGATGTTGAACTTTATCAAAATCAATTACAATAATAAACACAGTGCAACATCCAACTATGTATTGAGACTGTTAACACTACCAGGTGGAAAGTGACAAATACTACAAACACCAGTTGAACCTGGGATTCGAACCAGTGACCCTGCAATCACCATCTGCATTGTAGGCGGGATACTTAACCACTGGGATATGGAGCCTCCCAAAGATTATGCTAAGCAGAGAGACTTTTCTCAAAGAATATTCTGTGTATGTAGTATTGATGTTGAACTTTATCAAAATCAATTACAATAATAAACACAGTGCAACATCCAACTATGTATTGAGACTGTTAACACTACCAGGTGGAAAATGACAAATACTACAAACACCAGTTGAACCTGGGATTCGAACCAGTGACCCTGCAATCACCATCTGCATTGTAGGCGGGATACTTAACCACTGGGCTATGGAGCCTCCCAAAGATTATGCTAAGCAGAGAGACTTTTCTCAAAGAATATTCTGTGTATGTAGTATTGATGTTGAACTTTATCAAAATCAATTACAATAATAAACACAGTGCAACATCCAACTATGTATTGAGACTGTTAACACTACCAGGTGGAAAGTGACAAATACTACAAACACCAGTTGAACCTGGGATTCGAACCGGTGACCCTGCAATCACCATCTGCATTGTAGGCGGGATGCTTAACCACTGGGCTATGGAGCCTCCCAAAGATTATGCTAAGCAGAGAGACTTTTCTCAAAGAATATTCTGTGTATGTAGTATTGATGTTGAACTTTATCAAAATCAATTACAATAATAAACACAGTGCAACATCCAACTATGTATTGAGACTGTTAACACTATCAGGTGGAAAATGACAAATACTACAAACACCAGTTGAACCTGGGATTTGAACCAGTGACCCTGCAATCACCATCTGCATTGTAGGCAGGATGCTTAACCACTGGGCTATGGAGCCTCCCAAAGATTATGCTAAGCAGAGAGACTTTTCTCAAAGAATATTCTGTGTATGTAGTATTGATGTTGAACTTTATCAAAATCAATTACAATAATAAACACAGTGCAACATCCAACTATGTATTGAGACTGTTAACACTACCAGGTGGAAAGTGACAAATACTACAAACACCAGTTGAACCTGGGATTTGAACTGGTGACCCTGCAATCACCATCTGCATTGTAGGCGGGATGCTTAACCACTGGGCTATGGAGCCTCCCAAAGATTATGCTAAGCAGAGAGACTTTTCTCAAAGAATATTCTGTGTATGTAGTATTGATGTTGAACTTTATCAAAATCAATTACAATAATAAACACAGTGCAACATCCAACTATGTATTGAGACTGTTAACACTACCAGGTGGAAAATGACAAATACTACAAACACCAGTTGAACCTGGGATTTGAACCAGGGAACCTGCAATCACCATCTGCATTGTAGGCGGGATGCTTAACCACTGGGATATGGAGCCTCCCAAAGATTATGCTAAGCAGAGAGACTTTTCTCAAAGAATATTCTGTGTATGTAGTATTGATGTTGAACTTTATCAAAATCAATTACAATAATAAACACAGTGCAACATCCAACTATGTATTGAGACTGTTAACACTACCAGGTGGAAAGTGACAAATACTACAAACACCAGTTGAACCTGGGATTTGAACCGGTGACCCTGCAATCACCATCTGCATTGTAGGCGGGATGCTTAACCACTGGGCTATGGAGCCTCCCAAAGATTATGCTAAGCAGAGAGACTTTTCTCAAAGAATATTCTGTGTATGTAGTATTGATGTTGAACTTTATCAAAATCAATTACAATAATAAACACAGTGCAACATCCAACTATGTATTGAGACTGTTAACACTACCAGGTGGAAAGTGACAAATACTACAAACACCAGTTGAACCTGGGATTTGAACCGGTGACCCTGCAATCACCATCTGCATTGTAGGCGGGATGCTTAACCACTGGGCTATGGAGCCTCCCAAAGATTATGCTAAGCAGAGAGACTTTTCTCAAAGAATATTCTGTGTATGTAGTATTGATGTTGAACTTTATCAAAATCAATTACAATAATAAACACAGTGCAACATCCAACTATGTATTGAGACTGTTAACACTACCAGGTGGAAAATGACAAATACTACAAACACCAGTTGAACCTGGGATTCGAACCAGTGACCCTGCAATCACCATCTGCATTGTAGGCAGGATACTTAACCACTGGGCTATGGAGCCTCCCGAAGATTATGCTAAGCAGAGAGACTTTTCTCAAAGAATATTCTGTGTATGTAGTATTGATGTTGAACTTTATCAAAATCAATTACAATAATAAACACAGTGCAACATCCAACTATGTATTGAGACTGTTAATACTACCAGGTGGAAAATGACAAATACTACAAACACCAGTTGAACCTGGGATTCGAACCAGTGACCCTGCAATCACCATCTGCATTGTAGGCGGGATACTTAACCACTGGGATATGGAGCCTCCCAAAGATTATGCTAAGCAGAGAGACTTTTCTCAAAGAATATTCTGTGTATGTAGTATTAATGTTGAACTTTATCAAAATCAATTACAATAATAAACACAGTGCAACATCCAGCTATGTATTGAGACTGTTAACACTATCAGGTGGAAAATGACAAATACTACAAACACCAGTTGAACCTGGGATTTGAACCAGTGACCCTGCAATCACCATCTGCATTGTAGGCAGGATGCTTAACCACTGGGCTATGGAGCCTCCCAAAGATTATGCTAAGCAGAGAGACTTTTCTCAAAGAATATTCTGTGTATGTAGTATTGATGTTGAACTTTATCAAAATCAATTACAATAATAAACACAGTGCAACATCCAACTATGTATTGAGACTGTTAACACTACCAGGTGGAAAGTGACAAATACCAGTTGAACCTGGGATTTGAACCGGTGACCCTGCAATCACCATCTGCATTGTAGGCGGGATGCTTAACCACTGGGCTATGGAGCCTCCCAAAGATTATGCTAAGCAGAGAGACTTTTCTCAAAGAATATTCTGTGTATGTAGTATTGATGTTGAACTTTATCAAAATCAATTACAATAATAAACACAGTGCAACATCCAACTATGTATTGAGACTGTTAACACTACCAGGTGGAAAATGACAAATACTACAAACACCAGTTGAACCTGGGATTTGAACCAGGGAACCTGCAATCACCATCTGCATTGTAGGCGGGATGCTTAACCACTGGGATATGGAGCCTCCCGAAGATTATACTAAGCAGAGAGACTTTTCTCAAAGAATATTCTGTGTATGTAGTATTGATGTTGAACTTTATCAAAATCAATTACAATAATAAACACAGTGCAACATCCAGCTATGTATTGAGACTGTTAACACTATCAGGTGGAAAATGACAAATACTACAAACACCAGTTGAACCTGGGATTCGAACCAGTGACCCTGCAATCACCATCTGCATTGTAGGCAGGATACTTAACCACTGGGCTATGGAGCCTCCCAAAGATTATGCTAAGCAGAGAGACTTTTCTCAAAGAATATTCTGTGTATGTAGTATTGATGTTGAACTTTATCAAAATCAATTACAATAATAAACACAGTGCAACATCCAACTATGTATTGAGACTGTTAACACTACCAGGTGGAAAGTGACAAATACTACAAACACCAGTTGAACCTGGGATCCGAACCGGTGACCCTGCAATCACCATCTGCATTGTAGGCGGGATGCTTAACCACTGGGCTATGGAGCCTCCCAAAGATTATGCAAAGCAGAGAGACTTTTCTCAAAGAATATTCTGTGTATGTAGTATTGATGTTGAACTTTATCAAAATCAATTACAATAATAAACACAGTGCAACATCCAACTATGTATTGAGACTGTTAATACTACCAGGTGGAAAATGACAAATACTACAAACACCAGTTGAACCTGGGATTCGAACCAGTGACCCTGCAATCACCATCTGCATTGTAGGCGGGATACTTAACCACTGGGATATGGAGCCTCCCAAAGATTATGCTAAGCAGAGAGACTTTTCTCAAAGAATATTCTGTGTATGTAGTATTGATATTGAACTTTATCAAAATCAATTACAATAATAAACACAGTGCAACATCCAACTATGTATTGAGACTGTTAACACTACCAGGTGGAAAATGACAAACACTACAAACACCAGTTGAACCTGGGATTCGAACCAGTGACCCTGCAATCATCATCTGCATTATAGGCGGGATACTTAACCACTGGGCTATGGAGCCTCCCAAAGATTATGCTAAGCAGAGAGACTTTTCTCAAAGAATATTCTGTGTATGTAGTATTGATGTTGAACTTTATCAAAATCAATTACAATAATAAACACAGTGCAACATCCAACTATGTATTGAGACTGTTAACACTACCAGGTGGAAAGTGACAAATACTACAAACACCAGTTGAACCTGGGATTCGAACCGGTGACCCTGCAATCACCATCTGCATTGTAGGCGGGATGCTTAACCACTGGGCTATGGAGCCTCCCAAAGATTATGCTAAGCAGAGAGACTTTTCTCAAAGAATATTCTGTGTATGTAGTATTGATGTTGAACTTTATCAAAATCAATTACAATAATAAACACAGTGCAACATCCAACTATGTATTGAGACTGTTAACACTACCAGGTGGAAAATGACAAATACTACAAACACCAGTTGAACCTGGGATTCGAACCAGTGACCCTGCAATCACCATCTGCATTGCAGGCGGGATGCTTAACCACTGGGCTATGGAGCCTCCCAAAGATTATGCTAAGCAGAGAGACTTTTCTCAAAGAATATTCTGTGTATGTAGTATTGATGTTGAACTTTATCAAAATCAATTACAATAATAAACACAGTGCAACATCCAACTATGTATTGAGACTGTTAACACTATCAGGTGGAAAATGACAAATACTACAAACACCAGTTGAACCTGGGATTCGAACCAGTGATCCTGCAATCACCATCTGCATTGTAGGCGGGATGCTTAACCACTGGGCTATGGAGCCTCCCAAAGATTATGCTAAGCAGAGAGACTTTTCTCAAAGAATATTCTGTGTATGTAGTATTGATGTTGAACTTTATCAAAATCAATTACAATAATAAACACAGTGCAACATCCAACTATGTATTGAGACTGTTAACACTATCAGGTGGAAAATGACAAATACTACAAACACCAGTTGAACCTGGGATTTGAACCAGTGATCCTGCAATCACCATCTGCATTGTAGGTGGGATGCTTAACCACTGGGCTATGGAGCCTCCCAAAGATTATGCTAAGCAGAGAGACTTTTCTCAAAGAATATTCTGTGTATGTAGTATTGATGTTGAACTTTATCAAAATCAATTACAATAATAAACACAGTGCAACATCCAACTATGTATTGAGACTGTTAACACTATCAGGTGGAAAATGACAAATACTACAAACACCAGTTGAACCTGGGATTCGAACCAGTGAAACTACAATCACCATCTGCATTGTAGGCGGGATGCTTAACCACTGGGCTACGGAGCCTCCCAAAGATTATGCTAAGCAGAGAGACTTTTCTCAAAGAATATTCTGTGTATGTAGTATTGATGTTGAACTTTATCAAAATCAATTACAATAATAAACACAGTGCAACATCCAACTATGTATTGAGACTGTTAACACTACCAGGTGGAAAGTGACAAATACTACAAACACCAGTTGAACCTGGGATTCGAACCAGTGACCCTGCAATCACCATCTGCATTGTAGGCGGGATACTTAACCACTGGGATATGGAGCCTCCCAAAGATTATGCTAAGCAGAGAGACTTTTCTCAAAGAATATTCTGTGTATGTAGTATTGATGTTGAACTTTATCAAAATCAATTACAATAATAAACACAGTGCAACATCCAACTATGTATTGAGACTGTTAACACTATCAGGTGGAAAATGACAAATACTACAGACACCAGTTGAACCTGGGATTTGAACCAGTGACCCTGCAATCACCATCTGCATTGTAGGCGGGATACTTAACCACTGGGCTATGGAGCCTCCCAAAGATTATGCTAAGCAGAGAGACTTTTCTCAAAGAATATTCTGTGTATGTAGTATTGATGTTGAACTTTATCAAAATCAATTACAATAATAAACACAGTGCAACATCCAGCTATGTATTGAGACTGTTAACACTATCAGGTGGAAAATGACAAATACTACAAACACCAGTTGAACCGGGGATTTGAACCAGTGACCCTGCAATCACCATCTGCATTGTAGGTAGGATGCTTAACCACTGGGCTATGGAGCCTCCCAAAGATTATGCTAAGCAGAGAGACTTTTCTCAAAGAATATTCTGTGTATGTAGTATTGATGTTTAACTTTATCAAAATCAATTACAATAATAAACACAGTGCAACATCCAACTATGTATTGAGACTGTTAACACTACCAGGTGGAAAATGACAAATACTATAAACACCAGTTGAACCTGGGATTCGAACCAGTGACCCTGCAATCACCATCTGCATTGTAGGCAGGATACTTAACCACTGGGCTATGGAGCCTCCCAAAGATTATGCTAAGCAGAGAGACTTTTCTCAAAGAATATTCTGTGTATGTAGTATTGATGTTGAACTTTATCAAAATCAATTACAATAATAAACACAGTGCAACATCCAACTATGTATTGAGACTGTTAACACTACCAGGTGGAAAGTGACAAATACTACAAACACCAGTTGAACCTGGGATTCGAACCGGTGACCCTGCAATCACCATCTGCATTGTAGGCGGGATGCTTAACCACTGGGCTATGGAGCCTCCCAAAAATTATGCTAAGCAGAGAGACTTTTCTCAAAGAATATTCTGTGTATGTAGTATTGATGTTGAACTTTATCAAAATCAATTACAATAATAAACACAGTGCAACATCCAACTATGTATTGAGACTGTTAATACTACCAGGTGGAAAATGACAAATACTACAAACACCAGTTGAACCTGGGATTCGAACCAGTGACCCTGCAATCACCATCTGCATTGTAGGCGGGATACTTAACCACTGGGATATGGAGCCTCCCAAAGATTATGCTAAGCAGAGAGACTTTTCTCAAAGAATATTCTGTGTATGTAGTATTGATGTTGAACTTTATCAAAATCAATTACAATAATAAACACAGTGCAACATCCAACTATGTATTGAGACTGTTAACACTACCAGGTGGAAAATGACAAATACTACAAACACCAGTTGAACCTGGGATTCGAACCAGTGACCCTGCAATCACCATCTGCATTGTAGGTGGGATACTTAACCACTGGGCTATGGAGCCTCCCAAAGATTATGCTAAGCAGAGAGACTTTTCTCAAAGAATATTCTGTGTATGTAGTATTGATGTTGAACTTTATCAAAATCAATTACAATAATAAACACAGTGCAACATCCAACTATGTATTGAGACTGTTAACACTACCAGGTGGAAAGTGACAAATACTACAAACACCAGTTGAACCTGGGATTCGAACCGGTGACCCTGCAATCACCATCTGCATTGTAGGCGGGATGCTTAACCACTGGGCTATGGAGCCTCCCAAAGATTATGCTAAGCAGAGAGACTTTTCTCAAAGAATATTCTGTGTATGTAGTATTGATGTTGAACTTTATCAAAATCAATTACAATAATAAACACAGTGCAACATCCAACTATGTATTGAGACTGTTAACACTATCAGGTGGAAAATGACAAATACTACAAACACCAGTTGAACCTGGGATTTGAACCAGTGACCCTGCAATCACCATCTGCATTGTAGGCAGGATGCTTAACCACTGGGCTATGGAGCCTCCCAAAGATTATGCTAAGCAGAGAGACTTTTCTCAAAGAATATTCTGTGTATGTAGTATTGATGTTGAACTTTATCAAAATCAATTACAATAATAAACACAGTGCAACATCCAACTATGTATTGAGACTGTTAACACTACCAGGTGGAAAGTGACAAATACTACAAACACCAGTTGAACCTGGGATTTGAACCGGTGACCCTGCAATCACCATCTGCATTGTAGGCGGGATGCTTAACCACTGGGCTATGGAGCCTCCCAAAGATTATGCTAAGCAGAGAGACTTTTCTCAAAGAATATTCTGTGTATGTAGTATTGATGTTGAACTTTATCAAAATCAATTACAATAATAAACACAGTGCAACATCCAACTATGTATTGAGACTGTTAACACTACCAGGTGGAAAATGACAAATACTACAAACACCAGTTGAACCTGGGATTTGAACCAGGGAACCTGCAATCACCATCTGCATTGTAGGCGGGATGCTTAACCACTGGGATATGGAGCCTCCCAAAGATTATGCTAAGCAGAGAGACTTTTCTCAAAGAATATTCTGTGTATGTAGTATTGATGTTGAACTTTATCAAAATCAATTACAATAATAAACACAGTGCAACATCCAACTATGTATTGAGACTGTTAACACTACCAGGTGGAAAGTGACAAATACTACAAACACCAGTTGAACCTGGGATTCGAACCAGTGACCCTGCAATCACCATCTGCATTGTAGGCGGGATACTTAACCACTGGGATATGGAGCCTCCCAAAGATTATGCTAAGCAGAGAGACTTTTCTCAAAGAATATTCTGTGTATGTAGTATTGATGTTGAACTTTATCAAAATCAATTACAATAATAAACACAGTGCAACATCCAACTATGTATTGAGACTGTTAACACTATCAGGTGGAAAATGACAAATACTACAAACACCAGTTGAACCTGGGATTTGAACCAGTGACCCTGCAATCACCATCTGCATTGTAGGCGGGATACTTAACCACTGGGCTATGGAGCCTCCCAAAGATTATGCTAAGCAGAGAGACTTTTCTCAAAGAATATTCTGTGTATGTAGTATTGATGTTGAACTTTATCAAAATCAATTACAATAATAAACACAGTGCAACATCCAGCTATGTATTGAGACTGTTAACACTATCAGGTGGAAAATGACAAATACTACAAACACCAGTTGAACCTGGGATTTGAACCAGTGACCCTGCAATCACCATCTGCATTGTAGGTAGGATGCTTAACCACTGGGCTATGGAGCCTCCCAAAGATTATGCTAAGCAGAGAGACTTTTCTCAAAGAATATTCTGTGTATGTAGTATTGATGTTTAACGTTATCAAAATCAATTACAATAATAAACACAGTGCAACATCCAACTATGTATTGAGACTGTTAACACTACCAGGTGGAAAATGACAAATACTACAAACACCAGTTGAACCTGGGATTCGAACCAGTGACCCTGCAATCACCATCTGCATTGTAGGCAGGATACTTAACCACTGGGCTATGGAGCCTCCCAAAGATTATGCTAAGCAGAGAGACTTTTCTCAAAGAATATTCTGTGTATGTAGTATTGATGTTGAACTTTATCAAAATCAATTACAATAATAAACACAGTGCAACATCCAACTATGTATTGAGACTGTTAACACTACCAGGTGGAAAGTGACAAATACTACAAACACCAGTTGAACCTGGGATTCGAACCGGTGACCCTGCAATCACCATCTGCATTGTAGGCGGGATGCTTAACCACTGGGCTATGGAGCCTCCCAAAAATTATGCTAAGCAGAGAGACTTTTCTCAAAGAATATTCTGTGTATGTAGTATTGATGTTGAACTTTATCAAAATCAATTACAATAATAAACACAGTGCAACATCCAACTATGTATTGAGACTGTTAATACTACCAGGTGGAAAATGACAAATACTACAAACACCAGTTGAACCTGGGATTCGAACCAGTGACCCTGCAATCACCATCTGCATTGTAGGCGGGATACTTAACCACTGGGATATGGAGCCTCCCAAAGATTATGCTAAGCAGAGAGACTTTTCTCAAAGAATATTCTGTGTATGTAGTATTGATGTTGAACTTTATCAAAATCAATTACAATAATAAACACAGTGCAACATCCAACTATGTATTGAGACTGTTAACACTACCAGGTGGAAAATGACAAATACTACAAACACCAGTTGAACCTGGGATTTGAACCAGTGACCCTGCAATCACCATCTGCATTGTAGGCGGGATACTTAACCACTGGGCTATGGAGCCTCCCAAAGATTATGCTAAGCAGAGAGACTTTTCTCAAAGAATATTCTGTGTATGTAGTATTGATGTTTAACTTTATCAAAATCAATTACAATAATAAACACAGTGCAACATCCAACTATGTATTGAGACTGTTAACACTACCAGGTGGAAAATGACAAATACTACAAACACCAGTTGAACCTGGGATTCGAACCAGTGACCCTGCAATCACCATCTGCATTGTAGGCAGGATACTTAACCACTGGGCTATGGAGCCTCCCAAAGATTATGCTAAGCAGAGAGACTTTTCTCAAAGAATATTCTGTGTATGTAGTATTGATGTTGAACTTTATCAAAATCAATTACAATAATAAACACAGTGCAACATCCAACTATGTATTGAGACTGTTAACACTACCAGGTGGAAAGTGACAAATACTACAAACACCAGTTGAACCTGGGATTCGAACCGGTGACCCTGCAATCACCATCTGCATTGTAGGCGGGATGCTTAACCACTGGGCTATGGAGCCTCCCAAAAATTATGCTAAGCAGAGAGACTTTTCTCAAAGAATATTCTGTGTATGTAGTATTGATGTTGAACTTTATCAAAATCAATTACAATAATAAACACAGTGCAACATCCAACTATGTATTGAGACTGTTAATACTACCAGGTGGAAAATGACAAATACTACAAACACCAGTTGAACCTGGGATTCGAACCAGTGACCCTGCAATCACCATCTGCATTGTAGGCGGGATACTTAACCACTGGGATATGGAGCCTCCCAAAGATTATGCTAAGCAGAGAGACTTTTCTCAAAGAATATTCTGTGTATGTAGTATTGATGTTGAACTTTATCAAAATCAATTACAATAATAAACACAGTGCAACATCCAACTATGTATTGAGACTGTTAACACTACCAGGTGGAAAATGACAAATACTACAAACACCAGTTGAACCTGGGATTCGAACCAGTGACCCTGCAATCACCATCTGCATTGTAGGTGGGATACTTAACCACTGGGCTATGGAGCCTCCCAAAGATTATGCTAAGCAGAGAGACTTTTCTCAAAGAATATTCTGTGTATGTAGTATTGATGTTGAACTTTATCAAAATCAATTACAATAATAAACACAGTGCAACATCCAACTATGTATTGAGACTGTTAACACTACCAGGTGGAAAGTGACAAATACTACAAACACCAGTTGAACCTGGGATTCGAACCGGTGACCCTGCAATCACCATCTGCATTGTAGGCGGGATGCTTAACCACTGGGCTATGGAGCCTCCCAAAGATTATGCTAAGCAGAGAGACTTTTCTCAAAGAATATTCTGTGTATGTAGTATTGATGTTGAACTTTATCAAAATCAATTACAATAATAAACACAGTGCAACATCCAACTATGTATTGAGACTGTTAACACTATCAGGTGGAAAATGACAAATACTACAAACACCAGTTGAACCTGGGATTTGAACCAGTGACCCTGCAATCACCATCTGCATTGTAGGCAGGATGCTTAACCACTGGGCTATGGAGCCTCCCAAAGATTATGCTAAGCAGAGAGACTTTTCTCAAAGAATATTCTGTGTATGTAGTATTGATGTTGAACTTTATCAAAATCAATTACAATAATAAACACAGTGCAACATCCAACTATGTATTGAGACTGTTAACACTACCAGGTGGAAAGTGACAAATACTACAAACACCAGTTGAACCTGGGATTTGAACCGGTGACCCTGCAATCACCATCTGCATTGTAGGCGGGATGCTTAACCACTGGGCTATGGAGCCTCCCAAAGATTATGCTAAGCAGAGAGACTTTTCTCAAAGAATATTCTGTGTATGTAGTATTGATGTTGAACTTTATCAAAATCAATTACAATAATAAACACAGTGCAACATCCAACTATGTATTGAGACTGTTAACACTACCAGGTGGAAAATGACAAATACTACAAACACCAGTTGAACCTGGGATTTGAACCAGGGAACCTGCAATCACCATCTGCATTGTAGGCGGGATGCTTAACCACTGGGATATGGAGCCTCCCAAAGATTATGCTAAGCAGAGAGACTTTTCTCAAAGAATATTCTGTGTATGTAGTATTGATGTTGAACTTTATCAAAATCAATTACAATAATAAACACAGTGCAACATCCAACTATGTATTGAGACTGTTAACACTACCAGGTGGAAAGTGACAAATACTACAAACACCAGTTGAACCTGGGATTTGAACCGGTGACCCTGCAATCACCATCTGCATTGTAGGCGGGATGCTTAACCACTGGGCTATGGAGCCTCCCAAAGATTATGCTAAGCAGAGAGACTTTTCTCAAAGAATATTCTGTGTATGTAGTATTGATGTTGAACTTTATCAAAATCAATTACAATAATAAACACAGTGCAACATCCAACTATGTATTGAGACTGTTAACACTACCAGGTGGAAAGTGACAAATACTACAAACACCAGTTGAACCTGGGATTTGAACCGGTGACCCTGCAATCACCATCTGCATTGTAGGCGGGATGCTTAACCACTGGGCTATGGAGCCTCCCAAAGATTATGCTAAGCAGAGAGACTTTTCTCAAAGAATATTCTGTGTATGTAGTATTGATGTTGAACTTTATCAAAATCAATTACAATAATAAACACAGTGCAACATCCAACTATGTATTGAGACTGTTAACACTACCAGGTGGAAAATGACAAATACTACAAACACCAGTTGAACCTGGGATTTGAACCAGGGAACCTGCAATCACCATCTGCATTGTAGGCGGGATGCTTAACCACTGGGATATGGAGCCTCCCAAAGATTATGCTAAGCAGAGAGACTTTTCTCAAAGAATATTCTGTGTATGTAGTATTGATGTTGAACTTTATCAAAATCAATTACAATAATAAACACAGTGCAACATCCAACTATGTATTGAGACTGTTAATACTACCAGGTGGAAAATGACAAATACTACAAACACCAGTTGAACCTGGGATTCGAACCAGTGACCCTGCAATCACCATCTGCATTGTAGGCGGGATGCTTAACCACTGGGCTATGGAGCCTCCCAAAGATTATGCTAAGCAGAGAGACTTTTCTCAAAGAATATTCTGTGTATGTAGTATTGATGTTGAACTTTATCAAAATCAATTACAATAATAAACACAGTGCAACATCCAACTATGTATTGAGACTGTTAACACTACCAGGTGGAAAATGACAAATACTACAAACACCAGTTGAACCTGGGATTTGAACCAGGGAACCTGCAATCACCATCTGCATTGTAGGCGGGATGCTTAACCACTGGGATATGGAGCCTCCCAAAGATTATACTAAGCAGAGAGACTTTTCTCAAAGAATATTCTGTGTATGTAGTATTGATGTTGAACTTTATCAAAATCAATTACAATAATAAACACAGTGCAACATCCAGCTATGTATTGAGACTGTTAACACTATCAGGTGGAAAATGACAAATACTACAAACACCAGTTGAACCTGGGATTCGAACCAGTGACCCTGCAATCACCATCTGCATTGTAGGCAGGATACTTAACCACTGGGCTATGGAGCCTCCCAAAGATTATGCTAAGCAGAGAGACTTTTCTCAAAGAATATTCTGTGTATGTAGTATTGATGTTGAACTTTATCAAAATCAATTACAATAATAAACACAGTGCAACATCCAACTATGTATTGAGACTGTTAACACTACCAGGTGGAAAGTGACAAATACTACAAACACCAGTTGAACCTGGGATCCGAACCGGTGACCCTGCAATCACCATCTGCATTGTAGGCGGGATGCTTAACCACTGGGCTATGGAGCCTCCCAAAGATTATGCAAAGCAGAGAGACTTTTCTCAAAGAATATTCTGTGTATGTAGTATTGATGTTGAACTTTATCAAAATCAATTACAATAATAAACACAGTGCAACATCCAACTATGTATTGAGACTGTTAATACTACCAGGTGGAAAATGACAAATACTACAAACACCAGTTGAACCTGGGATTCGAACCAGTGACCCTGCAATCACCATCTGCATTGTAGGCGGGATACTTAACCACTGGGATATGGAGCCTCCCAAAGATTATGCTAAGCAGAGAGACTTTTCTCAAAGAATATTCTGTGTATGTAGTATTGATATTGAACTTTATCAAAATCAATTACAATAATAAACACAGTGCAACATCCAACTATGTATTGAGACTGTTAACACTACCAGGTGGAAAATGACAAACACTACAAACACCAGTTGAACCTGGGATTCGAACCAGTGACCCTGCAATCATCATCTGCATTATAGGCGGGATACTTAACCACTGGGCTATGGAGCCTCCCAAAGATTATGCTAAGCAGAGAGACTTTTCTCAAAGAATATTCTGTGTATGTAGTATTGATGTTGAACTTTATCAAAATCAATTACAATAATAAACACAGTGCAACATCCAACTATGTATTGAGACTGTTAACACTACCAGGTGGAAAGTGACAAATACTACAAACACCAGTTGAACCTGGGATTCGAACCGGTGACCCTGCAATCACCATCTGCATTGTAGGCGGGATGCTTAACCACTGGGCTATGGAGCCTCCCAAAGATTATGCTAAGCAGAGAGACTTTTCTCAAAGAATATTCTGTGTATGTAGTATTGATGTTGAACTTTATCAAAATCAATTACAATAATAAACACAGTGCAACATCCAACTATGTATTGAGACTGTTAACACTACCAGGTGGAAAATGACAAATACTACAAACACCAGTTGAACCTGGGATTCGAACCAGTGACCCTGCAATCACCATCTGCATTGCAGGCGGGATGCTTAACCACTGGGCTATGGAGCCTCCCAAAGATTATGCTAAGCAGAGAGACTTTTCTCAAAGAATATTCTGTGTATGTAGTATTGATGTTGAACTTTATCAAAATCAATTACAATAATAAACACAGTGCAACATCCAACTATGTATTGAGACTGTTAACACTATCAGGTGGAAAATGACAAATACTACAAACACCAGTTGAACCTGGGATTCGAACCAGTGATCCTGCAATCACCATCTGCATTGTAGGCGGGATGCTTAACCACTGGGCTATGGAGCCTCCCAAAGATTATGCTAAGCAGAGAGACTTTTCTCAAAGAATATTCTGTGTATGTAGTATTGATGTTGAACTTTATCAAAATCAATTACAATAATAAACACAGTGCAACATCCAACTATGTATTGAGACTGTTAACACTACCAGGTGGAAAATTACAAATACTACAAACACCAGTTGAACCTGGGATTCGAACCAGTGACCCTGCAATCACCATCTGCATTGTAGGTGGGATACTTAACCACTGGGCTATGGAGCCTCCCAAAGATTATGCTAAGCAGAGAGACTTTTCTCAAAGAATATTCTGTGTATGTAGTATTGATGTTGAACTTTATCAAAATCAATTACAATAATAAACACAGTGCAACATCCAACTATGTATTGAGACTGTTAACACTACCAGGTGGAAAGTGACAAATACTACAAACACCAGTTGAACCTGGGATTCGAACCGGTGACCCTGCAATCACCATCTGCATTGTAGGCGGGATGCTTAACCACTGGGCTATGGAGCCTCCCAAAGATTATGCTAAGCAGAGAGACTTTTCTCAAAGAATATTCTGTGTATGTAGTATTGATGTTGAACTTTATCAAAATCAATTACAATAATAAACACAGTGCAACATCCAACTATGTATTGAGACTGTTAACACTATCAGGTGGAAAATGACAAATACTACAAACACCAGTTGAACCTGGGATTTGAACCAGTGACCCTGCAATCACCATCTGTATTGTAGGCAGGATGCTTAACCACTGGGCTATGGAGCCTCCCAAAGATTATGCTAAGCAGAGAGACTTTTCTCAAAGAATATTCTGTGTATGTAGTATTGATGTTGAACTTTATCAAAATCAATTACAATAATAAACACAGTGCAACATCCAACTATGTATTGAGACTGTTAACACTACCAGGTGGAAAGTGACAAATACTACAAACACCAGTTGAACCTGGGATTTGAACCGGTGACCCTGCAATCACCATCTGCATTGTAGGCGGGATGCTTAACCACTGGGCTATGGAGCCTCCCAAAGATTATGCTAAGCAGAGAGACTTTTCTCAAAGAATATTCTGTGTATGTAGTATTGATGTTGAACTTTATCAAAATCAATTACAATAATAAACACAGTGCAACATCCAACTATGTATTGAGACTGTTAACACTACCAGGTGGAAAATGACAAATACTACAAACACCAGTTGAACCTGGGATTTGAACCAGGGAACCTGCAATCACCATCTGCATTGTAGGCGGGATGCTTAACCACTGGGATATGGAGCCTCCCAAAGATTATGCTAAGCAGAGAGACTTTTCTCAAAGAATATTCTGTGTATGTAGTATTGATGTTGAACTTTATCAAAATCAATTACAATAATAAACACAGTGCAACATCCAACTATGTATTGAGACTGTTAACACTACCAGGTGGAAAGTGACAAATACTACAAACACCAGTTGAACCTGGGATTTGAACCGGTGACCCTGCAATCACCATCTGCATTGTAGGCGGGATGCTTAACCACTGGGCTATGGAGCCTCCCAAAGATTATGCTAAGCAGAGAGACTTTTCTCAAAGAATATTCTGTGTATGTAGTATTGATGTTGAACTTTATCAAAATCAATTACAATAATAAACACAGTGCAACATCCAACTATGTATTGAGACTGTTAACACTACCAGGTGGAAAGTGACAAATACTACAAACACCAGTTGAACCTGGGATTTGAACCGGTGACCCCGCAATCACCATCTGCATTGTAGGCGGGATGCTTAACCACTGGGCTATGGAGCCTCCCAAAGATTATGCTAAGCAGAGAGACTTTTCTCAAAGAATATTCTGTGTATGTAGTATTGATGTTGAACTTTATCAAAATCAATTACAATAATAAACACAGTGCAACATCCAACTATGTATTGAGACTGTTAACACTACCAGGTGGAAAATGACAAATACTACAAACACCAGTTGAACCTGGGATTTGAACCAGGGAACCTGCAATCACCATCTGCATTGTAGGCGGGATGCTTAACCACTGGGATATGGAGCCTCCCAAAGATTATGCTAAGCAGAGAGACTTTTCTCAAAGAATATTCTGTGTATGTAGTATTGATGTTGAACTTTATCAAAATCAATTACAATAATAAACACAGTGCAACATCCAACTATGTATTGAGACTGTTAATACTACCAGGTGGAAAATGACAAATACTACAAACACCAGTTGAACCTGGGATTCGAACCAGTGACCCTGCAATCACCATCTGCATTGTAGGCGGGATGCTTAACCACTGGGCTATGGAGCCTCCCAAAGATTATGCTAAGCAGAGAGACTTTTCTCAAAGAATATTCTGTGTATGTAGTATTGATGTTGAACTTTATCAAAATCAATTACAATAATAAACACAGTGCAACATCCAACTATGTATTGAGACTGTTAACACTACCAGGTGGAAAATGACAAATACTACAAACACCAGTTGAACCTGGGATTTGAACCAGGGAACCTGCAATCACCATCTGCATTGTAGGCGGGATGCTTAACCACTGGGATATGGAGCCTCCCAAAGATTATACTAAGCAGAGAGACTTTTCTCAAAGAATATTCTGTGTATGTAGTATTGATGTTGAACTTTATCAAAATCAATTACAATAATAAACACAGTGCAACATCCAGCTATGTATTGAGACTGTTAACACTATCAGGTGGAAAATGACAAATACTACAAACACCAGTTGAACCTGGGATTCGAACCAGTGACCCTGCAATCACCATCTGCATTGTAGGCAGGATACTTAACCACTGGGCTATGGAGCCTCCCAAAGATTATGCTAAGCAGAGAGACTTTTCTCAAAGAATATTCTGTGTATGTAGTATTGATGTTGAACTTTATCAAAATCAATTACAATAATAAACACAGTGCAACATCCAACTATGTATTGAGACTGTTAACACTACCAGGTGGAAAGTGACAAATACTACAAACACCAGTTGAACCTGGGATCCGAACCGGTGACCCTGCAATCACCATCTGCATTGTAGGCGGGATGCTTAACCACTGGGCTATGGAGCCTCCCAAAGATTATGCAAAGCAGAGAGACTTTTCTCAAAGAATATTCTGTGTATGTAGTATTGATGTTGAACTTTATCAAAATCAATTACAATAATAAACACAGTGCAACATCCAACTATGTATTGAGACTGTTAATACTACCAGGTGGAAAATGACAAATACTACAAACACCAGTTGAACCTGGGATTCGAACCAGTGACCCTGCAATCACCATCTGCATTGTAGGCGGGATACTTAACCACTGGGATATGGAGCCTCCCAAAGATTATGCTAAGCAGAGAGACTTTTCTCAAAGAATATTCTGTGTATGTAGTATTGATATTGAACTTTATCAAAATCAATTACAATAATAAACACAGTGCAACATCCAACTATGTATTGAGACTGTTAACACTACCAGGTGGAAAATGACAAACACTACAAACACCAGTTGAACCTGGGATTCGAACCAGTGACCCTGCAATCATCATCTGCATTATAGGCGGGATACTTAACCACTGGGCTATGGAGCCTCCCAAAGATTATGCTAAGCAGAGAGACTTTTCTCAAAGAATATTCTGTGTATGTAGTATTGATGTTGAACTTTATCAAAATCAATTACAATAATAAACACAGTGCAACATCCAACTATGTATTGAGACTGTTAACACTACCAGGTGGAAAGTGACAAATACTACAAACACCAGTTGAACCTGGGATTCGAACCGGTGACCCTGCAATCACCATCTGCATTGTAGGCGGGATGCTTAACCACTGGGCTATGGAGCCTCCCAAAGATTATGCTAAGCAGAGAGACTTTTCTCAAAGAATATTCTGTGTATGTAGTATTGATGTTGAACTTTATCAAAATCAATTACAATAATAAACACAGTGCAACATCCAACTATGTATTGAGACTGTTAACACTACCAGGTGGAAAATGACAAATACTACAAACACCAGTTGAACCTGGGATTCGAACCAGTGACCCTGCAATCACCATCTGCATTGCAGGCGGGATGCTTAACCACTGGGCTATGGAGCCTCCCAAAGATTATGCTAAGCAGAGAGACTTTTCTCAAAGAATATTCTGTGTATGTAGTATTGATGTTGAACTTTATCAAAATCAATTACAATAATAAACACAGTGCAACATCCAACTATGTATTGAGACTGTTAACACTATCAGGTGGAAAATGACAAATACTACAAACACCAGTTGAACCTGGGATTCGAACCAGTGATCCTGCAATCACCATCTGCATTGTAGGCGGGATGCTTAACCACTGGGCTATGGAGCCTCCCAAAGATTATGCTAAGCAGAGAGACTTTTCTCAAAGAATATTCTGTGTATGTAGTATTGATGTTGAACTTTATCAAAATCAATTACAATAATAAACACAGTGCAACATCCAACTATGTATTGAGACTGTTAACACTACCAGGTGGAAAATTACAAATACTACAAACACCAGTTGAACCTGGGATTCGAACCAGTGACCCTGCAATCACCATCTGCATTGTAGGCGGGATGCTTAACCACTGGGCTATGGAGCCTCCCAAAGATTATGCTAAGCAGAGAGACTTTTCTCAAAGAATATTCTGTGTATGTAGTATTGATGTTGAACTTTATCAAAATCAATTACAATAATAAACACAGTGCAACATCCAACTATGTATTGAGACTGTTAACACTATCAGGTGGAAAATGACAAATACTACAAACACCAGTTGAACCTGGGATTCGAACCAGTGATCCTGCAATCACCATCTGCATTGTAGGTGGGATGCTTAACCACTGGGCTATGGAGCCTCCCAAAGATTATGCTAAGCAGAGAGACTTTTCTCAAAGAATATTCTGTGTATGTAGTATTGATGTTGAACTTTATCAAAATCAATTACAATAATAAACACAGTGCAACATCCAACTATGTATTGAGACTGTTAACACTATCAGGTGGAAAATGACAAATACTACAAACACCAGTTGAACCTAGGATTCGAACCAGTGAAACTACAATCACCATCTGCATTGTAGGCGGGATGCTTAACCACTGGGCTACGGAGCCTCCCAAAGATTGTGCTAAGCAGAGAGACTTTTCTCAAAGAATATTCTGTGTATGTAGTATTGATGTTGAACTTTATCAAAATCAATTACAATAATAAACACAGTGCAACATCCAACTATGTATTGAGACTGTTAACACTACCAGGTGGAAAGTGACAAATACTACAAACACCAGTTGAACCTGGGATTCGAACCAGTGACCCTGCAATCACCATCTGCATTGTAGGCGGGATACTTAACCACTGGGATATGGAGCCTCCCAAAGATTATGCTAAGCAGAGAGACTTTTCTCAAAGAATATTCTGTGTATGTAGTATTGATGTTGAACTTTATCAAAATCAATTACAATAATAAACACAGTGCAACATCCAACTATGTATTGAGACTGTTAACACTATCAGGTGGAAAATGACAAATACTACAAACACCAGTTGAACCTGGGATTTGAACCAGTGACCCTGCAATCACCATCTGCATTGTAGGCGGGATACTTAACCACTGGGCTATGGAGCCTCCCAAAGATTATGCTAAGCAGAGAGACTTTTCTCAAAGAATATTCTGTGTATGTAGTATTGATGTTGAACTTTATCAAAATCAATTACAATAATAAACAGTGCAACATCCAGCTATGTATTGAGACTGTTAACACTATCAGGTGGAAAATGACAAATACTACAAACACCAGTTGAACCTGGGATTTGAACCAGTGACCCTGCAATCACCATCTGCATTGTAGGTAGGATGCTTAACCACTGGGCTATGGAGCCTCCCAAAGATTATGCTAAGCAGAGAGACTTTTCTCAAAGAATATTCTGTGTATGTAGTATTGATGTTTAACTTTATCAAAATCAATTACAATAATAAACACAGTGCAACATCCAACTATGTATTGAGACTGTTAACACTACCAGGTGGAAAATGACAAATACTACAAACACCAGTTGAACCTGGGATTCGAACCAGTGACCCTGCAATCACCATCTGCATTGTAGGCAGGATACTTAACCACTGGGCTATGGAGCCTCCCAAAGATTATGCTAAGCAGAGAGACTTTTCTCAAAGAATATTCTGTGTATGTAGTATTGATGTTGAACTTTATCAAAATCAATTACAATAATAAACACAGTGCAACATCCAACTATGTATTGAGACTGTTAACACTACCAGGTGGAAAGTGACAAATACTACAAACACCAGTTGAACCTGGGATTCGAACCAGTGACCCTGCAATCACCATCTGCATTGCAGGCGGGATGCTTAACCACTGGGCTATGGAGCCTCCCAAAGATTATGCTAAGCAGAGAGACTTTTCTCAAAGAATATTCTGTGTATGTAGTATTGATGTTGAACTTTATCAAAATCAATTTCAATAATAAACACAGTGCAACATCCAACTATGTATTGAGACTGTTAACACTATCAGGTGGAAAATGACAAATACTACAAACACCAGTTGAACCTGGGATTCGAACCAGTGATCCTGCAATCACCATCTGCATTGTAGGCGGGATGCTTAACCACTGGGCTATGGAGCCTCCCAAAGATTATGCTAAGCAGAGAGACTTTTCTCAAAGAATATTCTGTGTATGTAGTATTGATGTTGAACTTTATCAAAATCAATTACAATAATAAACACAGTGCAACATCCAACTATGTATTGAGACTGTTAACACTACCAGGTGGAAAATGACAAATACTACAAACACCAGTTGAACCTGGGATTCGAACCAGTGACCCTGCAATCACCATCTGCATTGTAGGCGGGATGCTTAACCACTGGGCTATGGAGCCTCCCAAAGATTATGCTAAGCAGAGAGACTTTTCTCAAAGAATATTCTGTGTATGTAGTATTGATGTTGAACTTTATCAAAATCAATTACAATAATAAACACAGTGCAACATCCAACTATGTATTGAGACTGTTAACACTATCAGGTGGAAAATGACAAATACTACAAACACCAGTTGAACCTGGGATTCGAACCAGTGATCCTGCAATCACCATCTGCATTGTAGGTGGGATGCTTAACCACTGGGCTATGGAGCCTCCCAAAGATTATGCTAAGCAGAGAGACTTTTCTCAAAGAATATTCTGTGTATGTAGTATTGATGTTGAACTTTATCAAAATCAATTACAATAATAAACACAGTGCAACATCCAACTATGTATTGAGACTGTTAACACTATCAGGTGGAAAATGACAAATACTACAAACACCAGTTGAACCTAGGATTCGAACCAGTGAAACTACAATCACCATCTGCATTGTAGGCGGGATGCTTAACCACTGGGCTACGGAGCCTCCCAAAGATTGTGCTAAGCAGAGAGACTTTTCTCAAAGAATATTCTGTGTATGTAGTATTGATGTTGAACTTTATCAAAATCAATTACAATAATAAACACAGTGCAACATCCAACTATGTATTGAGACTGTTAACACTACCAGGTGGAAAGTGACAAATACTACAAACACCAGTTGAACCTGGGATTCGAACCAGTGACCCTGCAATCACCATCTGCATTGTAGGCGGGATACTTAACCACTGGGATATGGAGCCTCCCAAAGATTATGCTAAGCAGAGAGACTTTTCTCAAAGAATATTCTGTGTATGTAGTATTGATGTTGAACTTTATCAAAATCAATTACAATAATAAACACAGTGCAACATCCAACTATGTATTGAGACTGTTAACACTATCAGGTGGAAAATGACAAATACTACAAACACCAGTTGAACCTGGGATTTGAACCAGTGACCCTGCAATCACCATCTGCATTGTAGGCGGGATACTTAACCACTGGGCTATGGAGCCTCCCAAAGATTATGCTAAGCAGAGAGACTTTTCTCAAAGAATATTCTGTGTATGTAGTATTGATGTTGAACTTTATCAAAATCAATTACAATAATAAACACAGTGCAACATCCAGCTATGTATTGAGACTGTTAACACTATCAGGTGGAAAATGACAAATACTACAAACACCAGTTGAACCTGGGATTTGAACCAGTGACCCTGCAATCACCATCTGCATTGTAGGTAGGATGCTTAACCACTGGGCTATGGAGCCTCCCAAAGATTATGCTAAGCAGAGAGACTTTTCTCAAAGAATATTCTGTGTATGTAGTATTGATGTTTAACTTTATCAAAATCAATTACAATAATAAACACAGTGCAACATCCAACTATGTATTGAGACTGTTAACACTACCAGGTGGAAAATGACAAATACTACAAACACCAGTTGAACCTGGGATTCGAACCAGTGACCCTGCAATCACCATCTGCATTGTAGGCAGGATACTTAACCACTGGGCTATGGAGCCTCCCAAAGATTATGCTAAGCAGAGAGACTTTTCTCAAAGAATATTCTGTGTATGTAGTATTGATGTTGAACTTTATCAAAATCAATTACAATAATAAACACAGTGCAACATCCAACTATGTATTGAGACTGTTAACACTACCAGGTGGAAAGTGACAAATACTACAAACACCAGTTGAACCTGGGATTCGAACCGGTGACCCTGCAATCACCATCTGCATTGTAGGCGGGATGCTTAACCACTGGGCTATGGAGCCTCCCAAAAATTATGCTAAGCAGAGAGACTTTTCTCAAAGAATATTCTGTGTATGTAGTATTGATGTTGAACTTTATCAAAATCAATTACAATAATAAACACAGTGCAACATCCAACTATGTATTGAGACTGTTAATACTACCAGGTGGAAAATGACAAATACTACAAACACCAGTTGAACCTGGGATTCGAACCAGTGACCCTGCAATCACCATCTGCATTGTAGGCGGGATACTTAACCACTGGGATATGGAGCCTCCCAAAGATTATGCTAAGCAGAGAGACTTTTCTCAAAGAATATTCTGTGTATGTAGTATTGATGTTGAACTTTATCAAAATCAATTACAATAATAAACACAGTGCAACATCCAACTATGTATTGAGACTGTTAACACTACCAGGTGGAAAATGACAAATACTACAAACACCAGTTGAACCTGGGATTCGAACCAGTGACCCTGCAATCACCATCTGCATTGTAGGTGGGATACTTAACCACTGGGCTATGGAGCCTCCCAAAGATTATGCTAAGCAGAGAGACTTTTCTCAAAGAATATTCTGTGTATGTAGTATTGATGTTGAACTTTATCAAAATCAATTACAATAATAAACACAGTGCAACATCCAACTATGTATTGAGACTGTTAACACTACCAGGTGGAAAGTGACAAATACTACAAACACCAGTTGAACCTGGGATTCGAACCGGTGACCCTGCAATCACCATCTGCATTGTAGGCGGGATGCTTAACCACTGGGCTATGGAGCCTCCCAAAGATTATGCTAAGCAGAGAGACTTTTCTCAAAGAATATTCTGTGTATGTAGTATTGATGTTGAACTTTATCAAAATCAATTACAATAATAAACACAGTGCAACATCCAACTATGTATTGAGACTGTTAACACTATCAGGTGGAAAATGACAAATACTACAAACACCAGTTGAACCTGGGATTTGAACCAGTGACCCTGCAATCACCATCTGCATTGTAGGCAGGATGCTTAACCACTGGGCTATGGAGCCTCCCAAAGATTATGCTAAGCAGAGAGACTTTTCTCAAAGAATATTCTGTGTATGTAGTATTGATGTTGAACTTTATCAAAATCAATTACAATAATAAACACAGTGCAACATCCAACTATGTATTGAGACTGTTAACACTACCAGGTGGAAAGTGACAAATACTACAAACACCAGTTGAACCTGGGATTTGAACCGGTGACCCTGCAATCACCATCTGCATTGTAGGCGGGATGCTTAACCACTGGGCTATGGAGCCTCCCAAAGATTATGCTAAGCAGAGAGACTTTTCTCAAAGAATATTCTGTGTATGTAGTATTGATGTTGAACTTTATCAAAATCAATTACAATAATAAACACAGTGCAACATCCAACTATGTATTGAGACTGTTAACACTACCAGGTGGAAAATGACAAATACTACAAACACCAGTTGAACCTGGGATTTGAACCAGGGAACCTGCAATCACCATCTGCATTGTAGGCGGGATGCTTAACCACTGGGATATGGAGCCTCCCAAAGATTATGCTAAGCAGAGAGACTTTTCTCAAAGAATATTCTGTGTATGTAGTATTGATGTTGAACTTTATCAAAATCAATTACAATAATAAACACAGTGCAACATCCAACTATGTATTGAGACTGTTAACACTACCAGGTGGAAAGTGACAAATACTACAAACACCAGTTGAACCTGGGATTTGAACCGGTGACCCTGCAATCACCATCTGCATTGTAGGCGGGATGCTTAACCACTGGGCTATGGAGCCTCCCAAAGATTATGCTAAGCAGAGAGACTTTTCTCAAAGAATATTCTGTGTATGTAGTATTGATGTTGAACTTTATCAAAATCAATTACAATAATAAACACAGTGCAACATCCAACTATGTATTGAGACTGTTAACACTACCAGGTGGAAAGTGACAAATACTACAAACACCAGTTGAACCTGGGATTTGAACCGGTGACCCTGCAATCACCATCTGCATTGTAGGCGGGATGCTTAACCACTGGGCTATGGAGCCTCCCAAAGATTATGCTAAGCAGAGAGACTTTTCTCAAAGAATATTCTGTGTATGTAGTATTGATGTTGAACTTTATCAAAATCAATTACAATAATAAACACAGTGCAACATCCAACTATGTATTGAGACTGTTAACACTACCAGGTGGAAAATGACAAATACTACAAACACCAGTTGAACCTGGGATTTGAACCAGGGAACCTGCAATCACCATCTGCATTGTAGGCGGGATGCTTAACCACTGGGATATGGAGCCTCCCAAAGATTATGCTAAGCAGAGAGACTTTTCTCAAAGAATATTCTGTGTATGTAGTATTGATGTTGAACTTTATCAAAATCAATTACAATAATAAACACAGTGCAACATCCAACTATGTATTGAGACTGTTAATACTACCAGGTGGAAAATGACAAATACTACAAACACCAGTTGAACCTGGGATTCGAACCAGTGACCCTGCAATCACCATCTGCATTGTAGGCGGGATACTTAACCACTGGGATATGGAGCCTCCCAAAGATTATGCTAAGCAGAGAGACTTTTCTCAAAGAATATTCTGTGTATGTAGTATTGATGTTGAACTTTATCAAAATCAATTACAATAATAAACACAGTGCAACATCCAACTATGTATTGAGACTGTTAACACTACCAGGTGGAAAATGACAAATACTACAAACACCAGTTGAACCTGGGATTCGAACCAGTGACCCTGCAATCACCATCTGCATTGTAGGCGGGATACTTAACCACTGGGCTATGGAGCCTCCCAAAGATTATGCTAAGCAGAGAGACTTTTCTCAAAGAATATTCTGTGTATGTAGTATTGATGTTGAACTTTATCAAAATCAATTACAATAATAAACACAGTGCAACATCCAACTATGTATTGAGACTGTTAACACTACCAGGTGGAAAGTGACAAATACTACAAACAGCAGTTGAACCTGGGATTCGAACCGGTGACCCTGCAATCACCATCTGCATTGTAGGCGGGATGCTTAACCACTGGGCTATGGAGCCTCCCAAAGATTATGCTAAGCAGAGAGACTTTTCTCAAAGAATATTCTGTGTATGTAGTATTGATGTTGAACTTTATCAAAATCAATTACAATAATAAACACAGTGCAACATCCAACTATGTATTGAGACTGTTAACACTATCAGGTGGAAAATGACAAATACTACAAACACCAGTTGAACCTGGGATTTGAACCAGTGACCCTGCAATCACCATCTGCATTGTAGGCAGGATGCTTAACCACTGGGCTATGGAGCCTCCCAAAGATTATGCTAAGCAGAGAGACTTTTCTCAAAGAATATTCTGTGTATGTAGTATTGATGTTGAACTTTATCAAAATCAATTACAATAATAAACACAGTGCAACATCCAACTATGTATTGAGACTGTTAACACTACCAGGTGGAAAGTGACAAATACTACAAACACCAGTTGAACCTGGGATTTGAACCGGTGACCCTGCAATCACCATCTGCATTGTAGGCGGGATGCTTAACCACTGGGCTATGGAGCCTCCCAAAGATTATGCTAAGCAGAGAGACTTTTCTCAAAGAATATTCTGTGTATGTAGTATTGATGTTGAACTTTATCAAAATCAATTACAATAATAAACACAGTGCAACATCCAACTATGTATTGAGACTGTTAACACTACCAGGTGGAAAATGACAAATACTACAAACACCAGTTGAACCTGGGATTTGAACCAGGGAACCTGCAATCACCATCTGCATTGTAGGCGGGATGCTTAACCACTGGGATATGGAGCCTCCCAAAGATTATGCTAAGCAGAGAGACTTTTCTCAAAGAATATTCTGTGTATGTAGTATTGATATTGAACTTTATCAAAATCAATTACAATAATAAACACAGTGCAACATCCAGCTATGTATTGAGACTGTTAACACTATCAGGTGGAAAATGACAAATACTACAAACACCAGTTGAACCTGGGATTTGAACCAGTGACCCTGCAATCACCATCTGCATTGTAGGCAGGATGCTTAACCACTGGGCTATGGAGTCTCCCAAAGATTATGCTAAGCAGAGAGACTTTTCTCAAAGAATATTCTGTGTATGTAGTATTGATGTTGAACTTTATCAAAATCAATTACAATAATAAACACAGTGCAACATCCAGCTATGTATTGAGACTGTTAACACTATCAGGTGGAAAATGACAAATACTACAAACACCAGTTGAACCTGGGATTTGAACCAGTGACCCTGCAATCACCATCTGCATTGTAGGCAGGATGCTTAACCACTGGGCTATGGAGCCTCCCAAAGATTATGCTAAGCAGAGAGACTTTTCTCAAAGAATATTCTGTGTATGTAGTATTGATGTTGAACTTTATCAAAATCAATTACAATAATAAACACAGTGCAACATCCAACTATGTATTGAGACTGTTAACACTACCAGGTGGAAAGTGACAAATACTACAAACACCAGTTGAACCTGGGATTTGAACCGGTGACCCTGCAATCACCATCTGCATTGTAGGCGGGATGCTTAACCACTGGGCTATGGAGCCTCCCAAAGATTATGCTAAGCAGAGAGACTTTTCTCAAAGAATATTCTGTGTATGTAGTATTGATGTTGAACTTTATCAAAATCAATTACAATAATAAACAGTGCAACATCCAACTATGTATTGAGACTGTTAACACTACCAGGTGGAAAGTGACAAATACTACAAACACCAGTTGAACCTGGGATTTGAACCGGTGACCCTGCAATCACCATCTGCATTGTAGGCGGGATGCTTAACCACTGGGCTATGGAGCCTCCCAAAGATTATGCTAAGCAGAGAGACTTTTCTCAAAGAATATTCTGTGTATGTAGTATTGATGTTGAACTTTATCAAAATCAATTACAATAATAAACACAGTGCAACATCCAACTATGTATTGAGACTGTTAACACTACCAGGTGGAAAATGACAAATACTACAAACACCAGTTGAACCTGGGATTTGAACCAGGGAACCTGCAATCACCATCTGCATTGTAGGCGGGATGCTTAACCACTGGGATATGGAGCCTCCCAAAGATTATGCTAAGCAGAGAGACTTTTCTCAAAGAATATTCTGTGTATGTAGTATTGATGTTGAACTTTATCAAAATCAATTACAATAATAAACACAGTGCAACATCCAACTATGTATTGAGACTGTTAACACTACCAGGTGGAAAGTGACAAATACTACAAACACCAGTTGAACCTGGGATTTGAACCGGTGACCCTGCAATCACCATCTGCATTGTAGGCGGGATGCTTAACCACTGGGCTATGGAGCCTCCCAAAGATTATGCTAAGCAGAGAGACTTTTCTCAAAGAATATTCTGTGTATGTAGTATTGATGTTGAACTTTATCAAAATCAATTACAATAATAAACACAGTGCAACATCCAACTATGTATTGAGACTGTTAACACTACCAGGTGGAAAGTGACAAATACTACAAACACCAGTTGAACCTGGGATTTGAACCGGTGACCCTGCAATCACCATCTGCATTGTAGGCAGGATGCTTAACCACTGGGCTATGGAGCCTCCCAAAGATTATGCTAAGCAGAGAGACTTTTCTCAAAGAATATTCTGTGTATGTAGTATTGATGTTGAACTTTATCAAAATCAATTACAATAATAAACACAGTGCAACATCCAACTATGTATTGAGACTGTTAACACTACCAGGTGGAAAATGACAAATACTACAAACACCAGTTGAACCTGGGATTTGAACCAGGGAACCTGCAATCACCATCTGCATTGTAGGCGGGATGCTTAACCACTGGGATATGGAGCCTCCCAAAGATTATGCTAAGCAGAGAGACTTTTCTCAAAGAATATTCTGTGTATGTAGTATTGATGTTGAACTTTATCAAAATCAATTACAATAATAAACACAGTGCAACATCCAGCTATGTATTGAGACTGTTAACACTATCAGGTGGAAAATGACAAATACTACAAACACCAGTTGAACCTGGGATTTGAACCAGTGACCCTGCAATCACCATCTGCATTGTAGGTAGGATGCTTAACCACTGGGCTATGGAGCCTCCCGAAGATTATGCTAAGCAGAGAGACTTTTCTCAAAGAATATTCTGTGTATGTAGTATTGATGTTTAACTTAATCAAAATCAATTACAATAATAAACACAGTGCAACATCCAACTATGTATTGAGACTGTTAACACTACCAGGTGGAAAATGACAAATACTACAAACACCAGTTGAACTTGGGATTTGAACCAGTGACCCTGCAATCACCATCTGCATTGTAGGCAGGATACTTAACCACTGGGCTATGGAGCCTCCCAAAGATTATACTAAGCAGAGAGACTTTTCTCAAAGAATATTCTGTGTATGTAGTATTGATGTTGAACTTTATCAAAATCAATTACAATAATAAACACAGTGCAACATCCAACTATGTATTGAGACTGTTAACACTACCAGGTGGAAAATGACAAATACTACAAACACCAGTTGAACCTGGGATTCGAACCAGTGACCCTGCAATCACCATCTGCATTGTAGTCGGGATACTTAACCACTGGGCTATGGAGCCTCCCAAAGATTATGCTAAGCAGAGAGACTTTTCTCAAAGAATATTCTGTGTATGTAGTATTGATGTTGAACTTTATCAAAATCAATTACAATAATAAACACAGTGCAACATCCAACTATGTATTGAGACTGTTAACACTACCAGGTGGAAAATGACAAATACTACAAACACCAGTTGAACCTGGGATTCGAACCAGTGACCCTGCAATCACCATCTGCATTGTAGGCGGGATACTTAACCACTGGGATATGGAGCCTCCCAAAGATTATGCTAAGCAGAGAGACTTTTCTCAAAGAATATTCTGTGTATGTAGTATTGATGTTGAACTTTATCAAAATCAATTACAATAATAAACACAGTGCAACATCCAACTATGTATTGAGACTGTTAACACTACCAGGTGGAAAATGACAAATACTACAAACACCAGTTGAACCTGGGATTCGAACCAGTGACCCTGCAATCACCATCTGCATTGTAGGCGGGATACTTAACCACTGGGCTATGGAGCCTCCCAAAGATTATGCTAAGCAGAGAGACTTTTCTCAAAGAATATTCTGTGTATGTAGTATTGATGTTGAACTTTATCAAAATCAATTACAATAATAAACACAGTGCAACATCCAACTATGTATTGAGACTGTTAACACCACCAGGTGGAAAGTGACAAATACTACAAACACCAGTTGAACCTGGGATTCGAACCGGTGACCCTGCAATCACCATCTGCATTGTAGGCGGGATGCTTAACCACTGGGCTATGGAGCCTCCCAAAGATTATGCTAAGCAGAGAGACTTTTCTCAAAGAATATTCTGTGTATGTAGTATTGATGTTGAACTTTATCAAAATCAATTACAATAATAAACACAGTGCAACATCCAACTATGTATTGAGACTGTTAACACTATCAGGTGGAAAATGACAAATACTACAAACACCAGTTGAACCTGGGATTTGAACCAGTGACCCTGCAATCACCATCTGCATTGTAGGCAGGATGCTTAACCACTGGGCTATGGAGCCTCCCAAAGATTATGCTAAGCAGAGAGACTTTTCTCAAAGAATATTCTGTGTATGTAGTATTGATGTTGAACTTTATCAAAATCAATTACAATAATAAACACAGTGCAACATCCAACTATGTATTGAGACTGTTAACACTACCAGGTGGAAAGTGACAAATACTACAAACACCAGCTGAACCTGGGATTTGAACCGGTGACCCTGCAATCACCATCTGCATTGTAGGCGGGATGCTTAACCACTGGGCTATGGAGCCTCCCAAAGATTATGCTAAGCAGAGAGACTTTTCTCAAAGAATATTCTGTGTATGTAGTATTGATGTTGAACTTTATCAAAATCAATTACAATAATAAACACAGTGCAACATCCAACTATGTATTGAGACTGTTAACACTACCAGGTGGAAAATGACAAATACTACAAACACCAGTTGAACCTGGGATTTGAACCAGGGAACCTGCAATCACCATCTGCATTGTAGGCGGGATGCTTAACCACTGGGATATGGAGCCTCCCAAAGATTATGCTAAGCAGAGAGACTTTTCTCAAAGAATATTCTGTGTATGTAGTATTGATATTGAACTTTATCAAAATCAATTACAATAATAAACACAGTGCAACATCCAGCTATGTATTGAGACTGTTAACACTATCAGGTGGAAAATGACAAATACTACAAACACCAGTTGAACCTGGGATTTGAACCAGTGACCCTGCAATCACCATCTGCATTGTAGGCAGGATGCTTAACCACTGGGCTATGGAGCCTCCCAAAGATTATGCTAAGCAGAGAGACTTTTCTCAAAGAATATTCTGTGTATGTAGTATTGATGTTGAACTTTATCAAAATCAATTACAATAATAAACACAGTGCAACATCCAGCTATGTATTGAGACTGTTAACACTATCAGGTGGAAAATGACAAATACTACAAACACCAGTTGAACCTGGGATTTGAACCAGTGACCCTGCAATCATCATCTGCATTGTAGGCAGGATGCTTAACCACTGGGCTATGGAGCCTCCCAAAGATTATGCTAAGCAGAGAGACTTTTCTCAAAGAATATTCTGTGTATGTAGTATTGATGTTGAACTTTATCAAAATCAATTACAATAATAAACACAGTGCAACATCCAGCTATGTATTGAGACTGTTAACACTATCAGGTGGAAAATGACAAATACTACAAACACCAGTTGAACCTGGGATTTGAACCAGTGACCCTGCAATCACCATCTGCATTGTAGGCAGGATGCTTAACCACTGGGCTATGGAGCCTCCCAAAGATTATGCTAAGCAGAGAGACTTTTCTCAAAGAATATTCTGTGTATGTAGTATTGATGTTGAACTTTATCAAAATCAATTACAATAATAAACACAGTGCAACATCCAACTATGTATTGAGACTGTTAACACTACCAGGTGGAAAGTGACAAATACTACAAACACCAGTTGAACCTGGGATTTGAACCGGTGACCCTGCAATCACCATCTGCATTGTAGGCGGGATGCTTAACCACTGGGCTATGGAGCCTCCCAAAGATTATGCTAAGCAGAGAGACTTTTCTCAAAGAATATTCTGTGTATGTAGTATTGATGTTGAACTTTATCAAAATCAATTACAATAATAAACACAGTGCAACATCCAACTATGTATTGAGACTGTTAACACTACCAGGTGGAAAATGACAAATACTACAAACACCAGTTGAACCTGGGATTTGAACCAGGGAACCTGCAATCACCATCTGCATTGTAGGCGGGATGCTTAACCACTGGGATATGGAGCCTCCCAAAGATTATGCTAAGCAGAGAGACTTTTCTCAAAGAATATTCTGTGTATGTAGTATTGATGTTGAACTTTATCAAAATCAATTACAATAATAAACACAGTGCAACATCCAGCTATGTATTGAGACTGTTAACACTATCAGGTGGAAAATGACAAATACTACAAACACCAGTTGAACCTGGGATTTGAACCAGTGACCCTGCAATCACCATCTGCATTGTAGGTAGGATGCTTAACCACTGGGCTATGGAGCCTCCCAAAGATTATGCTAAGCAGAGAGACTTTTCTCAAAGAATATTCTGTGTATGTAGTATTGATGTTTAACTTTATCAAAATCAATTACAATAATAAACACAGTGCAACATCCAACTATGTATTGAGACTGTTAACACTACCAGGTGGAAAATGACAAATACTACAAACACCAGTTGAACCTGGGATTCGAACCAGTGACCCTGCAATCACCATCTGCATTGTAGGCAGGATACTTAACCACTGGGCTATGGAGCCTCCCGAAGATTATGCTAAGCAGAGAGACTTTTCTCAAAGAATATTCTGTGTATGTAGTATTGATGTTGAACTTTATCAAAATCAATTACAATAATAAACACAGTGCAACATCCAACTATGTATTGAGACTGTTAATACTACCAGGTGGAAAATGACAAATACTACAAACACCAGTTGAACCTGGGATTCGAACCAGTGACCCTGCAATCACCATCTGCATTGTAGGCGGGATACTTAACCACTGGGATATGGAGCCTCCCAAAGATTATGCTAAGCAGAGAGACTTTTCTCAAAGAATATTCTGTGTATGTAGTATTGATGTTGAACTTTATCAAAATCAATTACAATAATAAACACAGTGCAACATCCAGCTATGTATTGAGACTGTTAACACTATCAGGTGGAAAATGACAAATACTACAAACACCAGTTGAACCTGGGATTTGAACCAGTGACCCTGCAATCACCATCTGCATTGTAGGCAGGATGCTTAACCACTGGGCTATGGAGCCTCCCAAAGATTATGCTAAGCAGAGAGACTTTTCTCAAAGAATATTCTGTGTATGTAGTATTGATGTTGAACTTTATCAAAATCAATTACAATAATAAACACAGTGCAACATCCAACTATGTATTGAGACTGTTAACACTACCAGGTGGAAAGTGACAAATACCAGTTGAACCTGGGATTTGAACCGGTGACCCTGCAATCACCATCTGCATTGTAGGCGGGATGCTTAACCACTGGGCTATGGAGCCTCCCAAAGATTATGCTAAGCAGAGAGACTTTTCTCAAAGAATATTCTGTGTATGTAGTATTGATGTTGAACTTTATCAAAATCAATTACAATAATAAACACAGTGCAACATCCAACTATGTATTGAGACTGTTAACACTACCAGGTGGAAAATGACAAATACTACAAACACCAGTTGAACCTGGGATTTGAACCAGGGAACCTGCAATCACCATCTGCATTGTAGGCGGAATGCTTAACCACTGGGATATGGAGCCTCCCAAAGATTATACTAAGCAGAGAGACTTTTCTCAAAGAATATTCTGTGTATGTAGTATTGATGTTGAACTTTATCAAAATCAATTACAATAATAAACACAGTGCAACATCCAGCTATGTATTGAGACTGTTAACACTATCAGGTGGAAAATGACAAATACTACAAACACCAGTTGAACCTGGGATTCGAACCAGTGACCCTGCAATCACCATCTGCATTGTAGGCAGGATACTTAACCACTGGGCTATGGAGCCTCCCAAAGATTATGCTAAGCAGAGAGACTTTTCTCAAAGAATATTCTGTGTATGTAGTATTGATGTTGAACTTTATCAAAATCAATTACAATAATAAACACAGTGCAACATCCAACTATGTATTGAGACTGTTAACACTACCAGGTGGAAAGTGACAAATACTACAAACACCAGTTGAACCTGGGATCCGAACCGGTGACCCTGCAATCACCATCTGCATTGTAGGCGGGATGCTTAACCACTGGGCTATGGAGCCTCCCAAAGATTATGCAAAGCAGAGAGACTTTTCTCAAAGAATATTCTGTGTATGTAGTATTGATGTTGAACTTTATCAAAATCAATTACAATAATAAACACAGTGCAACATCCAACTATGTATTGAGACTGTTAATACTACCAGGTGGAAAATGACAAATACTACAAACACCAGTTGAACCTGGGATTCGAACCAGTGACCCTGCAATCACCATCTGCATTGTAGGCGGGATACTTAACCACTGGGATATGGAGCCTCCCAAAGATTATGCTAAGCAGAGAGACTTTTCTCAAAGAATATTCTGTGTATGTAGTATTGATATTGAACTTTATCAAAATCAATTACAATAATAAACACAGTGCAACATCCAACTATGTATTGAGACTGTTAACACTACCAGGTGGAAAATGACAAACACTACAAACACCAGTTGAACCTGGGATTCGAACCAGTGACCCTGCAATCACCATCTGCATTATAGGCGGGATACTTAACCACTGGGCTATGGAGCCTCCCAAAGATTATGCTAAGCAGAGAGACTTTTCTCAAAGAATATTCTGTGTATGTAGTATTGATGTTGAACTTTATCAAAATCAATTACTATAATAAACACAGTGCAACATCCAACTATGTATTGAGACTGTTAACACTACCAGGTGGAAAGTGACAAATACTACAAACACCAGTTGAACCTGGGATTCGAACCGGTGACCCTGCAATCACCATCTGCATTGTAGGCGGGATGCTTAACCACTGGGCTATGGAGCCTCCCAAAGATTATGCTAAGCAGAGAGACTTTTCTCAAAGAATATTCTGTGTATGTAGTATTGATGTTGAACTTTATCAAAATCAATTACAATAATAAACACAGTGCAACATCCAACTATGTATTGAGACTGTTAACACTACCAGGTGGAAAATGACAAATACTACAAACACCAGTTGAACCTGGGATTCGAACCAGTGACCCTGCAATCACCATCTGCATTGTAGGCGGGATGCTTAACCACTGGGATATGGAGCCTCCCAAAGATTATACTAAGCAGAGAGACTTTTCTCAAAGAATATTCTGTGTATGTAGTATTGATGTTGAACTTTATCAAAATCAATTACAATAATAAACACAGTGCAACATCCAGCTATGTATTGAGACTGTTAACACTATCAGGTGGAAAATGACAAATACTACAAACACCAGTTGAACCTGGGATTCGAACCAGTGACCCTGCAATCACCATCTGCATTGTAGGCAGGATACTTAACCACTGGGCTATGGAGCCTCCCAAAGATTATGCTAAGCAGAGAGACTTTTCTCAAAGAATATTCTGTGTATGTAGTATTGATGTTGAACTTTATCAAAATCAATTACAATAATAAACACAGTGCAACATCCAACTATGTATTGAGACTGTTAACACTACCAGGTGGAAAATGACAAATACTACAAACACCAGTTGAACCTGGGATTCGAACCAGGGAACCTGCAATCACCATCTGCATTGTAGGCGGGATGCTTAACCACTGGGATATGGAGCCTCCCAAAGATTATACTAAGCAGAGAGACTTTTCTCAAAGAATATTCTGTGTATGTAGTATTGATGTTGAACTTTATCAAAATCAATTACAATAATAAACACAGTGCAACATCCAGCTATGTATTGAGACTGTTAACACTATCAGGTGGAAAATGACAAATACTACAAACACCAGTTGAACCTGGGATTCGAACCAGTGACCCTGCAATCACCATCTGCATTGTAGGCAGGATACTTAACCACTGGGCTATGGAGCCTCCCAAAGATTATGCTAAGCAGAGAGACTTTTCTCAAAGAATATTCTGTGTATGTAGTATTGATGTTGAACTTTATCAAAATCAATTACAATAATAAACACAGTGCAACATCCAACTATGTATTGAGACTGTTAACACTACCAGGTGGAAAGTGACAAATACTACAAACACCAGTTGAACCTGGGATCCGAACCGGTGACCCTGCAATCACCATCTGCATTGTAGGCGGGATGCTTAACCACTGGGCTATGGAGCCTCCCAAAGATTATGCAAAGCAGAGAGACTTTTCTCAAAGAATATTCTGTGTATGTAGTATTGATGTTGAACTTTATCAAAATCAATTACAATAATAAACACAGTGCAACATCCAACTATGTATTGAGACTGTTAATACTACCAGGTGGAAAATGACAAATACTACAAACACCAGTTGAACCTGGGATTCGAACCAGTGACCCTGCAATCACCATCTGCATTGTAGGCGGGATACTTAACCACTGGGATATGGAGCCTCCCAAAGATTATGCTAAGCAGAGAGACTTTTCTCAAAGAATATTCTGTGTATGTAGTATTGATATTGAACTTTATCAAAATCAATTACAATAATAAACACAGTGCAACATCCAACTATGTATTGAGACTGTTAACACTACCAGGTGGAAAATGACAAACACTACAAACACCAGTTGAACCTGGGATTCGAACCAGTGACCCTGCAATCACCATCTGCATTATAGGCGGGATACTTAACCACTGGGCTATGGAGCCTCCCAAAGATTATGCTAAGCAGAGAGACTTTTCTCAAAGAATATTCTGTGTATGTAGTATTGATGTTGAACTTTATCAAAATCAATTACTATAATAAACACAGTGCAACATCCAACTATGTATTGAGACTGTTAACACTACCAGGTGGAAAGTGACAAATACTACAAACACCAGTTGAACCTGGGATTCGAACCGGTGACCCTGCAATCACCATCTGCATTGTAGGCGGGATGCTTAACCACTGGGCTATGGAGCCTCCCAAAGATTATGCTAAGCAGAGAGACTTTTCTCAAAGAATATTCTGTGTATGTAGTATTGATGTTGAACTTTATCAAAATCAATTACAATAATAAACACAGTGCAACATCCAACTATGTATTGAGACTGTTAACACTACCAGGTGGAAAATGACAAATACTACAAACACCAGTTGAACCTGGGATTCGAACCAGTGACCCTGCAATCACCATCTGCATTGCAGGCGGGATGCTTAACCACTGGGCTATGGAGCCTCCCAAAGATTATGCTAAGCAGAGAGACTTTTCTCAAAGAATATTCTGTGTATGTAGTATTGATGTTGAACTTTATCAAAATCAATTACAATAATAAACACAGTGCAACATCCAACTATGTATTGAGACTGTTAACACTATCAGGTGGAAAATGACAAATACTACAAACACCAGTTGAACCTGGGATTCGAACCAGTGATCCTGCAATCACCATCTGCATTGTAGGCGGGATGCTTAACCACTGGGCTATGGAGCCTCCCAAAGATTATGCTAAGCAGAGAGACTTTTCTCAAAGAATATTCTGTGTATGTAGTATTGATGTTGAACTTTATCAAAATCAATTACAATAATAAACACAGTGCAACATCCAACTATGTATTGAGACTGTTAACACTACCAGGTGGAAAATGACAAATACTACAAACACCAGTTGAACCTGGGATTCGAACCAGTGACCCTGCAATCACCATCTGCATTGTAGGCGGGATGCTTAACCACTGGGCTATGGAGCCTCCCAAAGATTATGCTAAGCAGAGAGACTTTTCTCAAAGAATATTCTGTGTATGTAGTATTGATGTTGAACTTTATCAAAATCAATTACAATAATAAACACAGTGCAACATCCAACTATGTATTGAGACTGTTAACACTATCAGGTGGAAAATGACAAATACTACAAACACCAGTTGAACCTGGGATTCGAACCAGTGATCCTGCAATCACCATCTGCATTGTAGGTGGGATGCTTAACCACTGGGCTATGGAGCCTCCCAAAGATTATGCTAAGCAGAGAGACTTTTCTCAAAGAATATTCTGTGTATGTAGTATTGATGTTGAACTTTATCAAAATCAATTACAATAATAAACACAGTGCAACATCCAGCTATGTATTGAGACTGTTAACACTATCAGGTGGAAAATGACAAATACTACAAACACCAGTTGAACCTGGGATTTGAACCAGTGACCCTGCAATCACCATCTGCATTGTAGGCAGGATGCTTAACCACTGGGCTATGGAGCCTCCCAAAGATTATGCTAAGCAGAGAGACTTTTCTCAAAGAATATTCTGTGTATGTAGTATTGATGTTGAACTTTATCAAAATCAATTACAATAATAAACACAGTGCAACATCCAACTATGTATTGAGACTGTTAACACTATCAGGTGGAAAATGACAAATACTACAAACACCAGTTGAACCTGGGATTCGAACCAGTGATCCTGCAATCACCATCTGCATTGTAGGTGGGATGCTTAACCACTGGGCTATGGAGCCTCCCAAAGATTATGCTAAGCAGAGAGACTTTTCTCAAAGAATATTCTGTGTATGTAGTATTGATGTTGAACTTTATCAAAATCAATTACAATAATAAACACAGTGCAACATCCAGCTATGTATTGAGACTGTTAACACTATCAGGTGGAAAATGACAAATACTACAAACACCAGTTGAACCTGGGATTTGAACCAGTGACCCTGCAATCACCATCTGCATTGTAGGCAGGATGCTTAACCACTGGGCTATGGAGCCTCCCAAAGATTATGCTAAGCAGAGAGACTTTTCTCAAAGAATATTCTGTGTATGTAGTATTGATGTTGAACTTTATCAAAATCAATTACAATAATAAACACAGTGCAACATCCAACTATGTATTGAGACTGTTAACACTATCTGGTGGAAAATGACAAATACTACAAACACCAGTTGAACCTGGGATTTGAACCAGTGACCCTGCAATCACCATCTGCATTGTAGGCAGGATACTTAACCACTGGGCTATGGAGCCTCCCAAAGATTATGCTAAGCAGAGAGACTTTTCTCAAAGAATATTCTGTGTATGTAGTATTGATGTTGAACTTTATCAAAATCAATTACAATAATAAACAGTGCAACATCCAACTATGTATTGAGACTGTTAACACTACCAGGTGGAAAATGACAAATACTACAAACACCAGTTGAACCTGGGATTTGAACCAGGGAACCTGCAATCACCATCTGCATTGTAGGCGGGATGCTTAACCACTGGGATATGGAGCCTCCCAAAGATTATGCTAAGCAGAGAGACTTTTCTCAAAGAATATTCTGTGTATGTAGTATTGATGTTGAACTTTATCAAAATCAATTACAATAATAAACACAGTGCAACATCCAGCTATGTATTGAGACTGTCAACACTATCAGGTGGAAAATGACAAATACTACAAACACCAGTTGAACCTGGGATTTGAACCAGTGACCCTGCAATCACCATCTGCATTGTAGGCAGGATGCTTAACCACTGGGCTATGGAGCCTCCCAAAGATTATGCTAAGCAGAGAGACTTTTCTCAAAGAATATTCTGTGTATGTAGTATTGATGTTGAACTTTATCAAAATCAATTACAATAATAAACACAGTGCAACATCCAACTATGTATTGAGACTGTTAACACTACCAGGTGGAAAATGACAAATACTACAAACACCAGTTGAACCTGGGATTCAAACCAGTGACCCTGCAATCACCATCTGCATTGTAGGCAGGATACTTAACCACTGGGCTATGGAGCCTCCCAAAGATTATGCTAAGCAGAGAGACTTTTCTCAAAGAATATTCTGTGTATGTAGTATTGATGTTGAACTTTATCAAAATCAATTACAATAATAAACACAGTGCAACATCCAACTATGTATTGAGACTGTTAACACTACCAGGTGGAAAATAACAAATACTACAAACACCAGTTGAACCTGGGATTCGAACCAGTGACCCTGCAATCACCATCTGCATTGTAGGCGGGATACTTAACCACTGGGCTATGGAGCCTCCCAAAGATTATGCTAAGCAGAGAGACTTTTCTCAAAGAATATTCTGTGTATGTAGTATTGATGTTGAACTTTATCAAAATCAATTACAATAATAAACACAGTGCAACATCCAACTATGTATTGAGACTGTTAACACTACCAGGTGGAAAATGACAAATACTACAAACACCAGTTGAACCTGGGATTCGAACCAGTGACCCTGCAATCACCATCTGCATTGCAGGCGGGATGCTTAACCACTGGGCTATGGAGCCTCCCAAAGATTATGCTAAGCAGAGAGACTTTTCTCAAAGAATATTCTGTGTATGTAGTATTGATGTTGAACTTTATCAAAATCAATTACAATAATAAACACAGTGCAACATCCAACTATGTATTGAGACTGTTAACACTATCAGGTGGAAAATGACAAATACTACAAACACCAGTTGAACCTGGGATTCGAACCAGTGATCCTGCAATCACCATCTGCATTGTAGGCGGGATGCTTAACCACTGGGCTATGGAGCCTCCCAAAGATTATGCTAAGCAGAGAGACTTTTCTCAAAGAATATTCTGTGTATGTAGTATTGATGTTGAACTTTATCAAAATCAATTACAATAATAAACACAGTGCAACATCCAACTATGTATTGAGACTGTTAACACTACCAGGTGGAAAATGACAAATACTACAAACACCAGTTGAACCTGGGATTCGAACCAGTGACCCTGCAATCACCATCTGCATTGTAGGCGGGATGCTTAACCACTGGGCTATGGAGCCTCCCAAAGATTATGCTAAGCAGAGAGACTTTTCTCAAAGAATATTCTGTGTATGTAGTATTGATGTTGAACTTTATCAAAATCAATTACAATAATAAACACAGTGCAACATCCAACTATGTATTGAGACTGTTAACACTATCAGGTGGAAAATGACAAATACTACAAACACCAGTTGAACCTGGGATTCGAACCAGTGATCCTGCAATCACCATCTGCATTGTAGGTGGGATGCTTAACCACTGGGCTATGGAGCCTCCCAAAGATTATGCTAAGCAGAGAGACTTTTCTCAAAGAATATTCTGTGTATGTAGTATTGATGTTGAACTTTATCAAAATCAATTACAATAATAAACACAGTGCAACATCCAGCTATGTATTGAGACTGTTAACACTATCAGGTGGAAAATGACAAATACTACAAACACCAGTTGAACCTGGGATTTGAACCAGTGACCCTGCAATCACCATCTGCATTGTAGGCAGGATGCTTAACCACTGGGCTATGGAGCCTCCCAAAGATTATGCTAAGCAGAGAGACTTTTCTCAAAGAATATTCTGTGTATGTAGTATTGATGTTGAACTTTATCAAAATCAATTACAATAATAAACACAGTGCAACATCCAACTATGTATTGAGACTGTTAACACTATCAGGTGGAAAATGACAAATACTACAAACACCAGTTGAACCTGGGATTCGAACCAGTGATCCTGCAATCACCATCTGCATTGTAGGTGGGATGCTTAACCACTGGGCTATGGAGCCTCCCAAAGATTATGCTAAGCAGAGAGACTTTTCTCAAAGAATATTCTGTGTATGTAGTATTGATGTTGAACTTTATCAAAATCAATTACAATAATAAACACAGTGCAACATCCAGCTATGTATTGAGACTGTTAACACTATCAGGTGGAAAATGACAAATACTACAAACACCAGTTGAACCTGGGATTTGAACCAGTGACCCTGCAATCACCATCTGCATTGTAGGCAGGATGCTTAACCACTGGGCTATGGAGCCTCCCAAAGATTATGCTAAGCAGAGAGACTTTTCTCAAAGAATATTCTGTGTATGTAGTATTGATGTTGAACTTTATCAAAATCAATTACAATAATAAACACAGTGCAACATCCAACTATGTATTGAGACTGTTAACACTATCTGGTGGAAAATGACAAATACTACAAACACCAGTTGAACCTGGGATTTGAACCAGTGACCCTGCAATCACCATCTGCATTGTAGGCAGGATACTTAACCACTGGGCTATGGAGCCTCCCAAAGATTATGCTAAGCAGAGAGACTTTTCTCAAAGAATATTCTGTGTATGTAGTATTGATGTTGAACTTTATCAAAATCAATTACAATAATAAACAGTGCAACATCCAACTATGTATTGAGACTGTTAACACTACCAGGTGGAAAATGACAAATACTACAAACACCAGTTGAACCTGGGATTTGAACCAGGGAACCTGCAATCACCATCTGCATTGTAGGCGGGATGCTTAACCACTGGGATATGGAGCCTCCCAAAGATTATGCTAAGCAGAGAGACTTTTCTCAAAGAATATTCTGTGTATGTAGTATTGATGTTGAACTTTATCAAAATCAATTACAATAATAAACACAGTGCAACATCCAGCTATGTATTGAGACTGTCAACACTATCAGGTGGAAAATGACAAATACTACAAACACCAGTTGAACCTGGGATTTGAACCAGTGACCCTGCAATCACCATCTGCATTGTAGGCAGGATGCTTAACCACTGGGCTATGGAGCCTCCCAAAGATTATGCTAAGCAGAGAGACTTTTCTCAAAGAATATTCTGTGTATGTAGTATTGATGTTGAACTTTATCAAAATCAATTACAATAATAAACACAGTGCAACATCCAACTATGTATTGAGACTGTTAACACTACCAGGTGGAAAATGACAAATACTACAAACACCAGTTGAACCTGGGATTCAAACCAGTGACCCTGCAATCACCATCTGCATTGTAGGCAGGATACTTAACCACTGGGCTATGGAGCCTCCCAAAGATTATGCTAAGCAGAGAGACTTTTCTCAAAGAATATTCTGTGTATGTAGTATTGATGTTGAACTTTATCAAAATCAATTACAATAATAAACACAGTGCAACATCCAACTATGTATTGAGACTGTTAACACTACCAGGTGGAAAATGACAAATACTACAAACACCAGTTGAACCTGGGATTCGAACCAGTGACCCTGCAATCACCATCTGCATTGTAGGCGGGATACTTAACCACTGGGCTATGGAGCCTCCCAAAGATTATGCTAAGCAGAGAGACTTTTCTCAAAGAATATTCTGTGTATGTAGTATTGATGTTGAACTTTATCAAAATCAATTACAATAATAAACACAGTGCAACATCCAACTATGTATTGAGACTGTTAACACTATCAGGTGGAAAATGACAAATACTACAAACACCAGTTGAACCCGGGATTCGAACCAGTGACCCTGCAATCACCATCTGCATTGTAGGCAGGATGCTTAACCACTGGGCTATGGAGCCTCCCAAAGATTATGCTAAGCAGAGAGACTTTTCTCAAAGAATATTCTGTGTATGTAGTATTGATGTTGAACTTTATCAAAATCAATTACAATAATAAACACAGCGCAACATCCAACTATGTATTGAGACTGTTAACACTACCAGGTGGAAAATGACAAATACTACAAACACCAGTTGAACCTGGGATTCAAACCAGTGACCCTGCAATCACCATCTGCATTGTAGGCAGGATACTTAACCACTGGGCTATGGAGCCTCCCAAAGATTATGCTAAGCAGAGAGACTTTTCTCAAAGAATATTCTGTGTATGTAGTATTGATGTTGAACTTTATCAAAATCAATTACAATAATAAACACAGTGCAACATCCAACTATGTATTGAGACTGTTAACACTACCAGGTGGAAAATGACAAATACTACAAACACCAGTTGAACCTGGGATTCGAACCAGTGACCCTGCAATCACCATCTGCATTGTAGGCGGGATACTTAACCACTGGGCTATGGAGCCTCCCAAACATTATGCTAAGCAGAGAGACTTTTCTCAAAGAATATTATGTGTATGTAGTATTGATGTTGAACTTTATCAAAATCAATTACAATAATAAACACAGTGCAACATCCAACTATGTATTGAGACTGTTAACACTACCAGGTGGAAAATGACAAATACTACAAACACCAGTTGAACCCGGGATTCGAACCAGTGACCCTGCAATCACCATCTGCATTGTAGGCGGGATGCTTAACCACTGGGCTATGGAGCCTCCCAAAGATTATGCTAAGCAGAGAGACTTTTCTCAAAGAATATTCTGTGTATGTAGTATTGATGTTGAACTTTATCAAAATCAATTACAATAATAAACACAGTGCAACATCCAACTATGTATTGAGACTGTTAACACTACCAGGTGGAAAATGACAAATACTACAAACACCAGTTGAACCTGGGATTCGAACCAGTGACCCTGCAATCACCATCTGCATTGTAGGCGGGATGCTTAACCACTGGGCTATGGAGCCTCCCAAAGATTATGCTAAGCAGAGAGACTTTTCTCAAAGAATATTCTGTGTATGTAGTATTGATGTTGAACTTTATCAAAATCAATTACAATAATAAACACAGTGCAACATCCAACTATGTATTGAGACTGTTAACACTACCAGGTGGAAAATGACAAATACTACAAACACCAGTTGAACCTGGGATTTGAACCAGGGAACCTGCAATCACCATCTGCATTGTAGGCGGGATGCTTAACCACTGGGATATGGAGCCTCCCAAAGATTATGCTAAGCAGAGAGACTTTTCTCAAAGAATATTCTGTGTATGTAGTATTGATGTTGAACTTTATCAAAATCAATTACAATAATAAACACAGTGCAACATCCAGCTATGTATTGAGACTGTTAACACTATCAGGTGGAAAATGACAAATGCTACAAACACCAGTTGAACCTGGGATTTGAACCAGTGACCCTGCAATCACCATCTGCATTGTAGGCAGGATGCTTAACCACTGGGCTATGGAGCCTCCCAAAGATTATGCTAAGCAGAGAGACTTTTCTCAAAGAATATTCTGTGTATGTAGTATTGATGTTGAACTTTATCAAAATCAATTACAATAATAAACACAGTGCAACATCCAACTATGTATTGAGACTGTTAACACTACCAGGTGGAAAATGACAAATACTACAAACACCAGTTGAACCTGGGATTCGAACCAGTGACCCTGCAATCACCATCTGCATTGTAGGCAGGATACTTAACCACTGGGCTATGGAGCCTCCCAAAGATTATGCTAAGCAGAGAGACTTTTCTCAAAGAATATTCTGTGTATGTAGTATTGATGTTGAACTTTATCAAAATCAATTACAATAATAAACACAGTGCAACATCCAACTATGTATTGAGACTGTTAACACTACCAGGTGGAAAATGACAAATACTACAAACACCAGTTGAACCTGGGATTTGAACCAGGGAACCTGCAATCACCATCTGCATTGTAGGCGGGATGCTTAACCACTGGGCTATGGAGCCTCCCAAAGATTATGCTAAGCAGAGAGACTTTTCTCAAAGAATATTCTGTGTATGTAGTATTGATGTTGAACTTTATCAAAATCAATTACAATAATAAACACAGTGCAACATCCAACTATGTATTGAGACTGTTAACACTACCAGGTGGAAAATGACAAATACTACAAACACCAGTTGAACCTGGGATTCGAACCAGTGACCCTGCAATCACCATCTGCATTGTAGGCGGGATGCTTAACCACTGGGCTATGGAGCCTCCCAAAGATTATGCTAAGCAGAGAGACTTTTCTCAAAGAATATTCTGTGTATGTAGTATTGATGTTGAACTTTATCAAAATCAATTACAATAATAAACACAGTGCAACATCCAACTATGTATTGAGACTGTTAACACTACCAGGTGGAAAATGACAAATACTACAAACACCAGTTGAACCTGGGATTCGAACCAGTGACCCTGCAATCACCATCTGCATTGTAGGCGGGATGCTTAACCACTGGGCTATGGAGCCTCCCAAAGATTATGCTAAGCAGAGAGACTTTTCTCAAAGAATATTCTGTGTATGTAGTATTGATGTTGAACTTTATCAAAATCAATTACAATAATAAACACAGTGCAACATCCAACTATGTATTGAGACTGTTAACACTACCAGGTGGAAAATGACAAATACTACAAACACCAGTTGAACCTGGGATTCGAACCAGTGACCCTGCAATCACCATCTGCATTGTAGGCAGGATACTTAACCACTGGGCTATGGAGCCTCCCAAAGATTATGCTAAGCAGAGAGACTTTTCTCAAAGAATATTCTGTGTATGTAGTATTGATGTTGAACTTTATCAAAATCAATTACAATAATAAACACAGTGCAACATCCAACTATGTATTGAGACTGTTAACACTACCAGGTGGAAAATGACAAATACTACAAACACCAGTTGAACCTGGGATTTGAACCAGGGAACCTGCAATCACCATCTGCATTGTAGGCGGGATGCTTAACCACTGGGATATGGAGCCTCCCAAAGATTATGCTAAGCAGAGAGACTTTTCTCAAAGAATATTCTGTGTATGTAGTATTGATGTTGAACTTTATCAAAATCAATTACAATAATAAACACAGTGCAACATCCAGCTATGTATTGACACTGTTAACACTATCAGGTGGAAAATGACAAATACTACAAACACCAGTTGAACCTGGGATTTGAACCAGTGACCCTGCAATCACCATCTGCATTGTAGGCAGGATGCTTAACCACTGGGCTATGGAGCCTCCCAAAGATTATGCTAAGCAGAGAGACTTTTCTCAAAGAATATTCTGTGTATGTAGTATTGATGTTGAACTTTATCAAAATCAATTACAATAATAAACACAGTGCAACATCCAACTATGTATTGAGACTGTTAACACTACCAGGTGGAAAATGACAAATACTACAAACACCAGTTGAACCTGGGATTCGAACCAGTGACCCTGCAATCACCATCTGCATTGTAGGCAGGATACTTAACCACTGGGCTATGGAGCCTCCCAAAGATTATGCTAAGCAGAGAGACTTTTCTCAAAGAATATTCTGTGTATGTAGTATTGATGTTGAACTTTATCAAAATCAATTACAATAATAAAAACAGTGCAACATCCAACTATGTATTGAGACTGTTAACACTACCAGGTGGAAAGTGACAAATACTACAAACACCAGTTGAACCTGGGATTTGAACCGGTGACCCTGCAATCACCATCTGCATTGTAGGCGGGATGCTTAACCACTGGGCTATGGAGCCTCCCAAAGATTATGCTAAGCAGAGAGACTTTTCTCAAAGAATATTCTGTGTATGTAGTATTGATGTTGAACTTTATCAAAATCAATTACAATAATAAACACAGTGCAACATCCAACTATGTATTGAGACTGTTAACACTACCAGGTGGAAAATGACAAATACTACAAACACCAGTTGAACCCGGGATTCGAACCAGTGACCCTGCAATCACCATCTGCATTGTAGGCGGGATGCTTAACCACTGGGCTATGGAGCCTCCCAAAGATTATGCTAAGCAGAGAGACTTTTCTCAAAGAATATTCTGTGTATGTAGTATTGATGTTGAACTTTATCAAAATTAATTACAATAATAAACACAGTGCAACATCCAACTATGTATTGAGACTGTTAACACTACCAGGTGGAAAATGACAAATACTACAAACACCAGTTGAACCTGGGATTCGAACCAGTGACCCTGCAATCACCATCTGCATTGTAGGCGGGATGCTTAACCACTGGGCTATGGAGCCTCCCAAAGATTATGCTAAGCAGAGAGACTTTTCTCAAAGAATATTCTGTGTATGTAGTATTGATGTTGAACTTTATCAAAATCAATTACAATAATAAACACAGTGCAACATCCAACTATGTATTGAGACTGTTAACACTACCAGGTGGAAAATGACAAATACTACAAACACCAGTTGAACCTGGGATTTGAACCAGGGAACCTGCAATCACCATCTGCATTGTAGGCGGGATGCTTAACCACTGGGATATGGAGCCTCCCAAAGATTATGCTAAGCAGAGAGACTTTTCTCAAAGAATATTCTGTGTATGTAGTATTGATGTTGAACTTTATCAAAATCAATTACAATAATAAACACAGTGCAACATCCAGCTATGTATTGAGACTGTTAACACTATCAGGTGGAAAATGACAAATGCTACAAACACCAGTTGAACCTGGGATTTGAACCAGTGACCCTGCAATCACCATCTGCATTGTAGGCAGGATGCTTAACCACTGGGCTATGGAGCCTCCCAAAGATTATGCTAAGCAGAGAGACTTTTCTCAAAGAATATTCTGTGTATGTAGTATTGATGTTGAACTTTATCAAAATCAATTACAATAATAAACACAGTGCAACATCCAACTATGTATTGAGACTGTTAACACTACCAGGTGGAAAATGACAAATACTACAAACACCAGTTGAACCTGGGATTCGAACCAGTGACCCTGCAATCACCATCTGCATTGTAGGCAGGATACTTAACCACTGGGCTATGGAGCCTCCCAAAGATTATGCTAAGCAGAGAGACTTTTCTCAAAGAATATTCTGTGTATGTAGTATTGATGTTGAACTTTATCAAAATCAATTACAATAATAAACACAGTGCAACATCCAACTATGTATTGAGACTGTTAACACTACCAGGTGGAAAATGACAAATACTACAAACACCAGTTGAACCTGGGATTTGAACCAGGGAACCTGCAATCACCATCTGCATTGTAGGCGGGATGCTTAACCACTGGGCTATGGAGCCTCCCAAAGATTATGCTAAGCAGAGAGACTTTTCTCAAAGAATATTCTGTGTATGTAGTATTGATGTTGAACTTTATCAAAATCAATTACAATAATAAACACAGTGCAACATCCAACTATGTATTGAGACTGTTAACACTACCAGGTGGAAAATGACAAATACTACAAACACCAGTTGAACCTGGGATTCGAACCAGTGACCCTGCAATCACCATCTGCATTGTAGGCGGGATGCTTAACCACTGGGCTATGGAGCCTCCCAAAGATTATGCTAAGCAGAGAGACTTTTCTCAAAGAATATTCTGTGTATGTAGTATTGATGTTGAACTTTATCAAAATCAATTACAATAATAAACACAGTGCAACATCCAACTATGTATTGAGACTGTTAACACTACCAGGTGGAAAATGACAAATACTACAAACACCAGTTGAACCTGGGATTCGAACCAGTGACCCTGCAATCACCATCTGCATTGTAGGCGGGATGCTTAACCACTGGGCTATGGAGCCTCCCAAAGATTATGCTAAGCAGAGAGACTTTTCTCAAAGAATATTCTGTGTATGTAGTATTGATGTTGAACTTTATCAAAATCAATTACAATAATAAACACAGTGCAACATCCAACTATGTATTGAGACTGTTAACACTACCAGGTGGAAAGTGACAAATACTACAAATACCAGTTGAACCTGGGATTCGAACCGGTGACCCTGCAATCACCATCTGCATTGTAGGCGGGATGCTTAACCACTGGGCTATGGAGCCTCCCAAAGATTATGCTAAGCAGAGAGACTTTTCTCAAAGAATATTCTGTGTATGTAGTATTGATGTTGAACTTTATCAAAATCAATTACAATAATAAACACAGTGCAACATCCAACTATGTATTGAGACTGTTAACACTACCAGGTGGAAAATGACAAATACTACAAACACCAGTTGAACCTGGGATTTGAACCAGGGAACCTGCAATCACCATCTGCATTGTAGGCGGGATGCTTAACCACTGGGATATGGAGCCTCCCAAAGATTATGCTAAGCAGAGAGACTTTTCTCAAAGAATATTCTGTGTATGTAGTATTGATGTTGAACTTTATCAAAATCAATTACAATAATAAACACAGTGCAACATCCAGCTATGTATTGAGACTGTTAACACTATCAGGTGGAAAATGACAAATACTACAAACACCAGTTGAACCTGGGATTTGAACCAGTGACCCTGCAATCACCATCTGCATTGTAGGCAGGATGCTTAACCACTGGGCTATGGAGCCTCCCAAAAATTATGCTAAGCAGAGAGACTTTTCTCAAAGAATATTCTGTGTATGTAGTATTGATGTTGAACTTTATCAAAATCAATTACAATAATAAACACAGTGCAACATCCAACTATGTATTGAGACTGTTAACACTACCAGGTGGAAAATGACAAATACTACAAACACCAGTTGAACCTGGGATTTGAACCAGGGAACCTGCAATCACCATCTGCATTGTAGGCGGGATGCTTAACCACTGGGATATGGAGCCTCCCAAAGATTATGCTAAGCAGAGAGACTTTTCTCAAAGAATATTCTGTGTATGTAGTATTGATGTTGAACTTTATCAAAATCAATTACAATAATAAACACAGTGCAACATCCAGCTATGTATTGAGACTGTTAACACTATCAGGTGGAAAATGACAAATACTACAAACACCAGTTGAACCTGGGATTTGAACCAGTGACCCTGCAATCACCATCTGCATTGTAGGCAGGATGCTTAACCACTGGGCTATGGAGCCTCCCAAAAATTATGCTAAGCAGAGAGACTTTTCTCAAAGAATATTCTGTGTATGTAGTATTGATGTTGAACTTTATCAAAATCAATTACAATAATAAACACAGTGCAACATCCAACTATGTATTGAGACTGTTAACACTACCAGGTGGAAAATGACAAATACTACAAACACCAGTTGAACCTGGGATTCGAACCAGTGACCCTGCAATCACCATCTGCATTGTAGGCAGGATACTTAACCACTGGGCTATGGAGCCTCCCAAAGATTATGCTAAGCAGAGAGACTTTTCTCAAAGAATATTCTGTGTATGTAGTATTGATGTTGAACTTTATCAAAATCAATTACAATAATAAACACAGTGCAACATCCAACTATGTATTGAGACTGTTAACACTACCAGGTGGAAAATGACAAATACTACAAACACCAGTTGAACCTGGGATTTGAACCAGGGAACCTGCAATCACCATCTGCATTGTAGGCGGGATGCTTAACCACTGGGATATGGAGCCTCCCAAAGATTATGCTAAGCAGAGAGACTTTTCTCAAAGAATATTCTGTGTATGTAGTATTGATGTTGAACTTTATCAAAATCAATTACAATAATAAACACAGTGCAACATCCAGCTATGTATTGACACTGTTAACACTATCAGGTGGAAAATGACAAATACTACAAACACCACTTGAACCTGGGATTTGAACCAGTGACCCTGCAATCACCATCTGCATTGTAGGCAGGATGCTTAACCACTGGGCTATGGAGCCTCCCAAAGATTATGCTAAGCAGAGAGACTTTTCTCAAAGAATATTCTGTGTATGTAGTATTGATGTTGAACTTTATCAAAATCAATTACAATAATAAACACAGTGCAACATCCAACTATGTATTGAGACTGTTAACACTACCAGGTGGAAAATGACAAATACTACAAACACCAGTTGAACCTGGGATTCGAACCAGTGACCCTGCAATCACCATCTGCATTGTAGGCAGGATACTTAACCACTGGGCTATGGAGCCTCCCAAAGATTATGCTAAGCAGAGAGACTTTTCTCAAAGAATATTCTGTGTATGTAGTATTGATGTTGAACTTTATCAAAATCAATTACAATAATAAAAACAGTGCAACATCCAACTATGTATTGAGACTGTTAACACTACCAGGTGGAAAGTGACAAATACTACAAACACCAGTTGAACCTGGGATTTGAACCGGTGACCCTGCAATCACCATCTGCATTGTAGGCGGGATGCTTAACCACTGGGCTATGGAGCCTCCCAAAGATTATGCTAAGCAGAGAGACTTTTCTCAAAGAATATTCTGTGTATGTAGTATTGATGTTGAACTTTATCAAAATCAATTACAATAATAAACACAGTGCAACATCCAACTATGTATTGAGACTGTTAACACTATCAGGTGGAAAATGACAAATACTACAAACACCAGTTGAACCCGGGATTCGAACCAGTGACCCTGCAATCACCATCTGCATTGTAGGCAGGATGCTTAACCACTGGGCTATGGAGCCTCCCAAAGATTATGCTAAGCAGAGAGACTTTTCTCAAAGAATATTCTGTGTATGTAGTATTGATGTTGAACTTTATCAAAATCAATTACAATAATAAACACAGTGCAACATCCAACTATGTATTGAGACTGTTAACACTACCAGGTGGAAAATGACAAATACTACAAACACCAGTTGAACCTGGGATTCGAACCAGTGACCCTGCAATCACCATCTGCATTGTAGGCGGGATGCTTAACCACTGGGCTATGGAGCCTCCCAAAGATTATGCTAAGCAGAGAGACTTTTCTCAAAGAATAGTCTGTGTATGTAGTATTGATGTCGAACTTTATCAAAATCAATTACAATAATAAACACAGTGCAACATCCAACTATGTATTGAGACTGTTAACACTACCAGGTGGAAAATGACAAATACTACAAACACCAGTTGAACCTGGGATTCGAACCAGTGACCCTGCAATCACCATCTGCATTGTAGGCGGGATGCTTAACCACTGGGCTATGGAGCCTCCCAAAGATTATGCTAAGCAGAGAGACTTTTCTCAAAGAATATTCTGTGTATGTAGTATTGATGTTGAACTTTATCAAAATCAATTACAATAATAAACACAGTGCAACATCCAACTATGTATTGAGACTGTTAACACTACCAGGTGGAAAATGACAAATACTACAAACACCAGTTGAACCTGGGATTCGAACCAGTGACCCTGCAATCACCATCTGCATTGTAGGCGGGATACTTAACCACTGGGCTATGGAGCCTCCCAAAGATCATGCTAAGCAGAGAGACTTTTCTCAAAGAATATTCTGTGTATGTAGTATTGATGTTGAACTTTATCAAAATCAATTACAATAATAAACACAGTGCAACATCCAACTATGTATTGAGACTGTTAACACTATCAGGTGGAAAATGACAAATACTACAAACACCAGTTGAACCCGGGATTCGAACCAGTGACCCTGCAATCACCATCTGCATTGTAGGCAGGATGCTTAACCACTGGGCTATGGAGCCTCCCAAAGATTATGCTAAGCAGAGAGACTTTTCTCAAAGAATATTCTGTGTATGTAGTATTGATGTTGAACTTTATCAAAATCAATTACAATAATAAACACAGTGCAACATCCAACTATGTATTGAGACTGTTAACACTACCAGGTGGAAAATGACAAATACTACAAACACCAGTTGAACCTGGGATTCGAACCAGTGACCCTGCAATCACCATCTGCATTGTAGGCGGGATGCTTAACCACTGGGCTATGGAGCCTCCCAAAGATTATGCTAAGCAGAGAGACTTTTCTCAAAGAATATTCTGTGTATGTAGTATTGATGTTGAACTTTATCAAAATCAATTACAATAATAAACACAGTGCAACATCCAACTATGTATTGAGACTGTTAACACTACCAGGTGGAAAATGACAAATACTACAAACACCAGTTGAACCTGGGATTTGAACCGGTGACCCTGCAATCACCATCTGCATTGTAGGCGGGATGCTTAACCACTGGGCTATGGAGCCTCCCAAAGATTATGCTAAGCAGAGAGACTTTTCTCAAAGAATATTCTGTGTATGTAGTATTGATGTTGAACTTTATCAAAATCAATTACAATAATAAACACAGTGCAACATCCAACTATGTATTGAGACTGTTAACACTACCAGGTGGAAAATGACAAATACTACAAACACCAGTTGAACCTGGGATTCGAACCAGTGACCCTGCAATCACCATCTGCATTGTAGGCGGGATACTTAACCACTGGGCTATGGAGCCTCCCAACGATTATGCTAAGCAGAGAGACTTTTCTCAAAGAATATTCTGTGTATGTAGTATTGATGTTGAACTTTATCAAAATCAATTACAATAATAAACACAGTGCAACATCCAACTATGTATTGAGACTGTTAACACTACCAGGTGGAAAATGACAAATACTGCAAACACCAGTTGAACCTGGGATTTGAACCAGTGACCCTGCAATCACCATCTGCATTGTAGGCGGGATACTTAACCACTGGGCTATGGAGCCTCCCAAAGATTATGCTAAGCAGAGAGACTTTTCTCAAAGAATATTCTGTGTATGTAGTATTGATGTTGAACTTTATCAAAATCAATTACAATAATAAACAGTGCAACATCCAACTATGTATTGAGACTGTTAACACTATCAGGTGGAAAATGACAAATACTACAAACACCAGTTGAACCTGGGATTTGAACCAGTGACCCTGCAATCACCATCTGCATTGTAGGCGGGATACTTAACCACTGGGCTATGGAGCCTCCCAAAGATTATGCTAAGCAGAGAGACTTTTCTCAAAGAATATTCTGTGTATGTAGTATTGATGTTGAACTTTATCAAAATCAATTACAATAATAAACACAGTGCAACATCCAACTATGTATTGAGACTGTTAACACTACCAGGTGGAAAATGACAAATACTACAAACACCAGTTGAACCTGGGAACCTGCAATCACAATCTGCATTGTAGGCGGGATGCTTAACCACTGGGATATGGAGCCTCCCAAAGATTATGCTAAGCAGAGAGACTTTTCTCAAAGAATATTCTGTGTATGTAGTATTGATGTTGAACTTTATCAAAATCAATTACAATAATAAACACAGTGCAACATCCAGCTATGTATTGAGACTGTTAACACTATCAGGTGGAAAATTACAAATACTACAAACACCAGTTGAACCTGGGATTTGAACCAGTGACCCTGCAATCACCATCTGCATTGTAGGCAGGATGCTTAACCACTGGGCTATGGAGCCTCCCAAAGATTATGCTAAGCAGAGAGACTTTTCTCAAAGAATATTCTGTGTATGTAGTATTGATGTTGAACTTTATCAAAATCAATTACAATAATAAACACAGTGCAACATCCAACTATGTATTGAGACTGTTAACACTACCAGGTGGAAAATGACAAATACTACAAACACCAGATGAACCTGGGATTCAAACCAGTGACCCTGCAATCACCATCTGCATTGTAGGCAGGATACTTAACCACTGGGCTATGGAGCCTCCCAAAGATTATGCTAAGCAGAGAGACTTTTCTCAAAGAATATTCTGTGTATGTAGTATTGATGTTGAACTTTATCAAAATCAATTACAATAATAAACACAGTGCAACATCCAACTATGTATTGAGACTGTTAACACTACCAGGTGGAAAATGACAAATACTACAAACACCAGTTGAACCTGGGATTCAAACCAGTGACCCTGCAATCACCATCTGCATTGTAGGCAGGATACTTAACCACTGGGCTATGGAGCCTCCCAAAGATTATGCTAAGCAGAGAGACTTTTCTCAAAGAATATTCTGTGTATGTAGTATTGATGTTGAACTTTATCAAAATCAATTACAATAATAAACACAGTGCAACATCCAACTATGTATTGAGACTGTTAACACTACCAGGTGGAAAATGACAAATACTACAAACACCAGTTGAACCTGGGATTCGAACCAGTGACCCTGCAATCACCATCTGCATTGTAGGCGGGATACTTAACCACTGGGCTATGCAGCCTCCCAAAGATTATGCTAAGCAGAGAGACTTTTCTCAAAGAATATTCTGTGTATGTAGTATTGATGTTGAACTTTATCAAAATCAATTACAATAATAAACACAGTGCAACATCCAACTATGTATTGAGACTGTTAACACTACCAGGTGGAAAATGACAAATACTACAAACACCAGTTGAACCTGGGATTTGAACCAGTGACCCTGCAATCACCATCTGCATTGTAGGCGGGATACTTAACCACTGGGCTATGGAGCCTCCCAAAGATTATGCTAAGCAGAGAGACTTTTCTCAAAGAATATTCTGTGTATGTAGTATTGATGTTGAACTTTATCAAAATCAATTACAATAATAAACACAGTGCAACATCCAACTATGTATTGAGACTGTTAACACTACCAGGTGGAAAATGACAAATACTACAAACACCAGTTGAACCTGGGATTCGAACCAGTGACCCTGCAATCACCATCTGCATTGTAGGCGGGATGCTTAACCACGGGGCTATGGAGCCTCCCAAAGATTATGCTAAGCAGAGAGACTTTTCTCAAAGAATATTCTGTGTATGTAGTATTGATGTTGAACTTTATCAAAATCAATTACAATAATAAACACAGTGCAACATCCAACTATGTATTGAGACTGTTAACACTACCAGGTGGAAAATGACAAATACTACAAACACCAGTTGAACCTGGGATTCGAACCAGTGACCCTGCAATCACCATCTGCATTGTAGGCGGGATGCTTAACCACGGGGCTATGGAGCCTCCCAAAGATTATGCTAAGCAGAGAGACTTTTCTCAAAGAATATTCTGTGTATGTAGTATTGATGTTGAACTTTATCAAAATCAATTACAATAATAAACACAGTGCAACATCCAACTATGTATTGAGACTGTTAACACTACCAGGTGGAAAATGACAAATACTACAAACACCAGTTGAACCTGTGATTTGAACCAGGGAACCTGCAATCACCATCTGCATTGTAGGCGGGATGCTTAACCACTGGGATATGGAGCCTCCCAAAGATTATGCTAAGCAGAGAGACTTCTCTCAAAGAATATTCTGTGTATGTAGTATTGATGTTGAACTTTATCAAAATCAATTACAATAATAAACACAGTGCAACATCCAGCTATGTATTGAGACTGTTAACACTATCAGGTGGAAAATGACAAATACTACAAACACCAGTTGAACCTGGGATTCGAACCAGTGACCCTGCAATCACCATCTGCATTGTAGGCAGGATACTTAACCACTGGGCTATGGAGCCTCCCAAAGATTATGCTAAGCAGAGAGACTTTTCTCAAAGAATATTCTGTGTATGTAGTATTGATGTTGAACTTTATCAAAATCAATTACAATAATAAACACAGTGCAACATCCAACTATGTATTGAGACTGTTAACACTACCAGGTGGAAAGTGACAAATACTACAAACACCAGTTGAACCTGGGATTCGAACCGGTGACCCTGCAATCACCATCTGCATTGTAGGCGGGATGCTTAACCACTGGGCTATGGAGCCTCCCAAAGATTATGCTAAGCAGAGAGACTTTTCTCAAAGAATATTCTGTGTATGTAGTATTGATGTTGAACTTTATCAAAATCAATTACAATAATAAACACAGTGCAACATCCAACTATGTATTGAGACTGTTAACACTACCAGGTGGAAAATGACAAATACTACAAACACCAGTTGAACCTGGGATTTGAACCAGTGACCCTGCAATCACCATCTGCATTGTAGGCAGGATGCTTAACCACTGGGCTATGGAGCCTCCCAAAGATTATGCTAAGCAGAGAGACTTTTCTCAAAGAATATTCTGTGTATGTAGTATTGATGTTGAACTTTATCAAAATCAATTACAATAATAAACACAGTGCAACATCCAACTATGTATTGAGACTGTTAACACTATCAGGTGGAAATTGACAAATACTACAAACACCAGTTGAACCCAGGATTCGAACCAGTGACCCTGCAATCACCATCTGCATTGTAGGCAGGATGCTTAACCACTGGGCTATGGAGCCTCCCAAAGATTATGCTAAGCAGAGAGACTTTTCTCAAAGAATATTCTGTGTATGTAGTATTGATGTTGAACTTTATCAAAATCAATTACAATAATAAACACAGTGCAACATCCAACTATGTATTGAGACTGTTAACACTACCAGGTGGAAAATGACAAATACTACAAACACCAGTTGAACCTGGGATTCGAACCAGTGACCCTGCAATCACCATCTGCATTGTAGGCGGGATGCTTAACCACTGGGCTATGGAGCCTCCCAAAGATTATGCTAAGCAGAGAGACTTTTCTCAAAGAATATTCTGTGTATGTAGTATTGATGTTGAACTTTATCAAAATCAATTACAATAATAAACACAGTGCAACATCCAACTATGTATTGAGACTGTTAACACTACCAGGTGGAAAATGACAAATACTACAAACACCAGTTGAACCTGGGATTCGAACCAGTGACCCTGCAATCACCATCTGCATTGTAGGCAGGATACTTAACCACTGGGCTATGGAGCCTCCCAAAGATTATGCTAAGCAGAGAGACTTTTCTCAAAGAATATTCTGTGTATGTAGTATTGATGTTGAACTTTATCAAAATCAATTACAATAATAAACACAGTGCAACATCCAACTATGTATTGAGACTGTTAACACTACCAGGTGGAAAGTGACAAATACTACAAACACCAGTTGAACCTGGGATTCGAACTGGTGACCCTGCAATCACCATCTGCATTGTAGGCGGGATGCTTAACCACTGGGCTATGGAGCCTCCCAAAGATTATGCTAAGCAGAGAGACTTTTCTCAAAGAATATTCTGTGTATGTAGTATTGATGTTGAACTTTATCAAAATCAATTACAATAATAAACACAGTGCAACATCCAACTATGTATTGAGACTGTTAACACTATCAGGTGGAAAATGACAAATACTACAAACACCAGTTGAACCCGGGATTCGAACCAGTGACCCTGCAATCACCATCTGCATTGTAGGCAGGATGCTTAACCACTGGGCTATGGAGCCTCCCAAAGATTATGCTAAGCAGAGAGACTTTTCTCAAAGAATATTCTGTGTATGTAGTATTGATGTTGAACTTTATCAAAATCAATTACAATAATAAACACAGTGCAACATCCAACTATGTATTGAGACTGTTAACACTACCAGGTGGAAAATGACAAATACTACAAACACCAGTTGAACCTGGGATTCGAACCAGTGACCCTGCAATCACCATCTGCATTGTAGGCGGGATGCTTAACCACTGGGCTATGGAGCCTCCCAAAGATTATGCTAAGCAGAGAGACTTTTCTCAAAGAATATTCTGTGTATGTAGTATTGATGTTGAACTTTATCAAAATCAATTACAATAATAAACACAGTGCAACATCCAACTATGTATTGAGACTGTTAACACTACCAGGTGGAAAATGACAAATACTACAAACACCAGTTGAACCTGGGATTCGAACCAGTGACCCTGCAATCACCATCTGCATTGTAGGCGGGATGCTTAACCACTGGGCTATGGAGCCTCCCAAAGATTATGCTAAGCAGAGAGACTTTTCTCAAAGAATATTCTGTGTATGTAGTATTGATGTTGAACTTTATCAAAATCAATTACAATAATAAACACAGTGCAACATCCAACTATGTATTGAGACTGTTAACACTACCAGGTGGAAAATGACAAATACTACAAACACCAGTTGAACCTGGGATTTGAACCAGTGACCCTGCAATCACCATCTGCATTGTAGGCGGGATACTTAACCACTGGGCTATGGAGCCTCCCAAAGATTATGCTAAGCAGAGAGACTTTTCTCAAAGAATATTCTGTGTATGTAGTATTGATGTTGAACTTTATCAAAATCAATTACAATAATAAACACAGTGCAACATCCAACTATGCATTGAGACTGTTAACACTACCAGGTGGAAAATGACAAATACTACAAACACCAGTTGAACCTGGGATTCGAACCAGTGACCCTGCAATCACCATCTGCATTGTAGGCGGGATGCTTAACCACGGGGCTATGGAGCCTCCCAAAGATTATGCTAAGCAGAGAGACTTTTCTCAAAGAATATTCTGTGTATGTAGTATTGATGTTGAACTTTATCAAAATCAATTACAATAATAAACACAGTGCAACATCCAACTATGTATTGAGACTGTTAACACTACCAGGTGGAAAATGACAAATACTACAAACACCAGTTGAACCTGGGATTCGAACCAGTGACCCTGCAATCACCATCTGCATTGTAGGCGGGATGCTTAACCACGGGGCTATGGAGCCTCCCAAAGATTATGCTAAGCAGAGAGACTTTTCTCAAAGAATATTCTGTGTATGTAGTATTGATGTTGAACTTTATCAAAATCAATTACAATAATAAACACAGTGCAACATCCAACTATGTATTGAGACTGTTAACACTACCAGGTGGAAAATGACAAATACTACAAACACCAGTTGAACCTGGGATTTGAACCAGGGAACCTGCAATCACCATCTGCATTGTAGGCGGGATGCTTAACCACTGGGATATGGAGCCTCCCAAAGATTATGCTAAGCAGAGAGACTTTTCTCAAAGAATATTCTGTGTATGTAGTATTGATGTTGAACTTTATCAAAATCAATTACAATAATAAACACAGTGCAACATCCAGCTATGTATTGAGACTGTTAACACTATCAGGTGGAAAATGACAAATACTACAAACACCAGTTGAACCTGGGATTTGAACCAGTGACCCTGCAATCACCATCTGCATTGTAGGCAGGATGCTTAACCACTGGGCTATGGAGCCTCCCAAAGATTATGCTAAGCAGAGAGACTTTTCTCAAAGAATATTCTGTGTATGTAGTATTGATGTTGAACTTTATCAAAATCAATTACAATAATAAACACAGTGCAACATCCAACTATGTATTGAGACTGTTAACACTATCAGGTGGAAAATGACAAATACTACAAACACCAGTTGAACCTGGGATTCGAACCAGTGACCCTGCAATCACCATCTGCATTGTAGGCAGGATACTTAACCACTGGGCTATGGAGCCTCCCAAAGATTATGCTAAGCAGAGAGACTTTTCTCAAAGAATATTCTGTGTATGTAGTATTGATGTTGAACTTTATCAAAATCAATTACAATAATAAACACAGTGCAACATCCAACTATGTATTGAGACTGTTAACACTACCAGGTGGAAAGTGACAAATACTACAAACACCAGTTGAACCTGGGATTCGAACCGGTGACCCTGCAATCACCATCTGCATTGTAGGCGGGATGCTTAACCACTGGGCTATGGAGCCTCCCAAAGATTATGCTAAGCAGAGAGACTTTTCTCAAAGAATATTCTGTGTATGTAGTATTGATGTTGAACTTTATCAAAATCAATTACAATAATAAACACAGTGCAACATCCAACTATGTATTGAGACTGTTAACACTACCAGGTGGAAAATGACAAATACTACAAACACCAGTTGAACCTGGGATTTGAACCAGTGACCCTGCAATCACCATCTGCATTGTAGGCAGGATGCTTAACCACTGGGCTATGGAGCCTCCCAAAGATTATGCTAAGCAGAGAGACTTTTCTCAAAGAATATTCTGTGTATGTAGTATTGATGTTGAACTTTATCAAAATCAATTACAATAATAAACACAGTGCAACATCCAACTATGTATTGAGACTGTTAACACTATCAGGTGGAAAATGACAAATACTACAAACACCAGTTGAACCCGGGATTCGAACCAGTGACCCTGCAATCACCATCTGCATTGTAGGCAGGATGCTTAACCACTGGGCTATGGAGCCTCCCAAAGATTATGCTAAGCAGAGAGACTTTTCTCAAAGAATATTCTGTGTATGTAGTATTGATGTTGAACTTTATCAAAATCAATTACAATAATAAACACAGTGCAACATCCAACTATGTATTGAGACTGTTAACACTACCAGGTGGAAAATGACAAATACTACAAACACCAGTTGAACCTGGGATTCGAACCAGTGACCCTGCAATCACCATCTGCATTGTAGGCGGGATGCTTAACCACTGGGCTATGGAGCCTCCCAAAGATTATGCTAAGCAGAGAGACTTTTCTCAAAGAATATTCTGTGTATGTAGTATTGATGTTGAACTTTATCAAAATCAATTACAATAATAAACACAGTGCAACATCCAACTATGTATTGAGACTGTTAACACTACCAGGTGGAAAATGACAAATACTACAAACACCAGTTGAACCTGGGATTCGAACCGGTGACCCTGCAATCACCATCTGCATTGTAGGCGGGATGCTTAACCACTGGGCTATGGAGCCTCCCAAAGATTATGCTAAGCAGAGAGACTTTTCTCAAAGAATATTCTGTGTATGTAGTATTGATGTTGAACTTTATCAAAATCAATTACAATAATAAACACAGTGCAACATCCAACTATGTATTGAGACTGTTAACACTACCAGGTGGAAAATGACAAATACTACAAACACCAGTTGAACCTGGGATTTGAACCAGTGACCCTGCAATCACCATCTGCATTGTAGGCGGGATACTTAACCACTGGGCTATGGAGCCTCCCAAAGATTATGCTAAGCAGAGAGACTTTTCTCAAAGAATATTCTGTGTATGTAGTATTGATGTTGAACTTTATCAAAATCAATTACAATAATAAACAGTGCAACATCCAACTATGTATTGAGACTGTTAACACTATCAGGTGGAAAATGACAAATACTACAAACACCAGTTGAACCTGGGATTTGAACCAGTGACCCTGCAATCACCATCTGCATTGGAGGCGGGATACTTAACCACTGGGCTATGGAGCCTCCCAAAGATTATGCTAAGCAGAGAGACTTTTCTCAAAGAATATTCTGTGTATGTAGTATTGATGTTGAACTTTATCAAAATCAATTACAATAATAAACACAGTGCAACATCCAACTATGTATTGAGACTGTTAACACTACCAGGTGGAAAATGACAAATACTACAAACACCAGTTGAACCTGGGATTTGAACCAGGGAACCTGCAATCACCATCTGCATTGTAGGCGGGATGCTTAACCACTGGGATATGGAGCCTCCCAAAGATTATGCTAAGCAGAGAGACTTTTCTCAAAGAATATTCTGTGTATGTAGTATTGATGTTGAACTTTATCAAAATCAATTACAATAATAAACACAGTGCAACATCCAGCTATGTATTGAGACTGTTAACACTATCAGGTGGAAAATGACAAATACTACAAACACCAGTTGAACCTGGGATTTGAACCAGTGACCCTGCAATCACCATCTGCATTGTAGGCAGGATGCTTAACCACTGGGCTATGGAGCCTCCCAAAGATTATGCTAAGCAGAGAGACTTTTCTCAAAGAATATTCTGTGTATGTAGTATTGATGTTGAACTTTATCAAAATCAATTACAATAATAAACACAGTGCAACATCCAACTATGTATTGAGACTGTTAACACTACCAGGTGGAAAATGACAAATACTACAAACACCAGTTGAACCTGGGATTCAAACCAGTGACCCTGCAATCACCATCTGCATTGTAGGCAGGATACTTAACCACTGGGCTATGGAGCCTCCCAAAGATTATGCTAAGCAGAGAGACTTTTCTCAAAGAATATTCTGTGTATGTAGTATTGATGTTGAACTTTATCAAAATCAATTACAATAATAAACACAGTGCAACATCCAACTATGTATTGAGACTGTTAACACTACCAGGTGGAAAGTGACAAATACTACAAACACCAGTTGAACCTGGGATTTGAACCGGTGACCCTGCAATCACCATCTGCATTGTAGGCGGGATGCTTAACCACTGGGCTATGGAGCCTCCCAAAGATTATGCTAAGCAGAGAGACTTTTCTCAAAGAATATTCTGTGTATGTAGTATTGATGTTGAACTTTATCAAAATCAATTACAATAATAAACACAGTGCAACATCCAACTATGTATTGAGACTGTTAACACTACCAGGTGGAAAATGACAAATACTACAAACACCAGTTGAACCTGGGATTCGAACCAGTGACCCTGCAATCACCATCTGCATTGTAGGCGGGATACTTAACCACTGGGCTATGGAGCCTCCCAAAGATTATGCTAAGCAGAGAGACTTTTCTCAAAGAATATTCTGTGTATGTAGTATTGATGTTGAACTTTATCAAAATCAATTACAATAATAAACACAGTGCAACATCCAACTATGTATTGAGACTGTTAACACTATCAGGTGGAAAATGACAAATACTACAAACACCAGTTGAACCCGGGATTCGAACCAGTGACCCTGCAATCACCATCTGCATTGTAGGCAGGATGCTTAACCACTGGGCTATGGAGCCTCCCAAAGATTATGCTAAGCAGAGAGACTTTTCTCAAAGAATATTCTGTGTATGTAGTATTGATGTTGAACTTTATCAAAATCAATTACAATAATAAACACAGTGCAACATCCAACTATGTATTGAGACTGTTAACACTATCAGGTGGAAAATGACAAATACTACAAACACCAGTTGAACCTGGGATTTGAACCAGTGACCCTGCAATCACCATCTGCATTGGAGGCGGGATACTTAACCACTGGGCTATGGAGCCTCCCAAAGATTATGCTAAGCAGAGAGACTTTTCTCAAAGAATATTCTGTGTATGTAGTATTGATGTTGAACTTTATCAAAATCAATTACAATAATAAACACAGTGCAACATCCAACTATGTATTGAGACTGTTAACACTACCAGGTGGAAAATGACAAATACTACAAACACCAGTTGAACCTGGGATTTGAACCAGGGAACCTGCAATCACCATCTGCATTGTAGGCGGGATGCTTAACCACTGGGATATGGAGCCTCCCAAAGATTATGCTAAGCAGAGAGACTTTTCTCAAAGAATATTCTGTGTATGTAGTATTGATGTTGAACTTTATCAAAATCAATTACAATAATAAACACAGTGCAACATCCAGCTATGTATTGAGACTGTTAACACTATCAGGTGGAAAATGACAAATACTACAAACACCAGTTGAACCTGGGATTTGAACCAGTGACCCTGCAATCACCATCTGCATTGTAGGCAGGATGCTTAACCACTGGGCTATGGAGCCTCCCAAAGATTATGCTAAGCAGAGAGACTTTTCTCAAAGAATATTCTGTGTATGTAGTATTGATGTTGAACTTTATCAAAATCAATTACAATAATAAACACAGTGCAACATCCAACTATGTATTGAGACTGTTAACACTACCAGGTGGAAAATGACAAATACTACAAACACCAGTTGAACCTGGGATTCAAACCAGTGACCCTGCAATCACCATCTGCATTGTAGGCAGGATACTTAACCACTGGGCTATGGAGCCTCCCAAAGATTATGCTAAGCAGAGAGACTTTTCTCAAAGAATATTCTGTGTATGTAGTATTGATGTTGAACTTTATCAAAATCAATTACAATAATAAACACAGTGCAACATCCAACTATGTATTGAGACTGTTAACACTACCAGGTGGAAAGTGACAAATACTACAAACACCAGTTGAACCTGGGATTTGAACCGGTGACCCTGCAATCACCATCTGCATTGTAGGCGGGATGCTTAACCACTGGGCTATGGAGCCTCCCAAAGATTATGCTAAGCAGAGAGACTTTTCTCAAAGAATATTCTGTGTATGTAGTATTGATGTTGAACTTTATCAAAATCAATTACAATAATAAACACAGTGCAACATCCAACTATGTATTGAGACTGTTAACACTACCAGGTGGAAAATGACAAATACTACAAACACCAGTTGAACCTGGGATTCGAACCAGTGACCCTGCAATCACCATCTGCATTGTAGGCGGGATACTTAACCACTGGGCTATGGAGCCTCCCAAAGATTATGCTAAGCAGAGAGACTTTTCTCAAAGAATATTCTGTGTATGTAGTATTGATGTTGAACTTTATCAAAATCAATTACAATAATAAACACAGTGCAACATCCAACTATGTATTGAGACTGTTAACACTATCAGGTGGAAAATGACAAATACTACAAACACCAGTTGAACCCGGGATTCGAACCAGTGACCCTGCAATCACCATCTGCATTGTAGGCAGGATGCTTAACCACTGGGCTATGGAGCCTCCCAAAGATTATGCTAAGCAGAGAGACTTTTCTCAAAGAATATTCTGTGTATGTAGTATTGATGTTGAACTTTATCAAAATCAATTACAATAATAAACACAGTGCAACATCCAACTATGTATTGAGACTGTTAACACTACCAGGTGGAAAATGACAAATACTACAAACACCAGTTGAACCTGGGATTCGAACCAGTGACCCTGCAATCACCATCTGCATTGTAGGCGGGATGCTTAACCACTGGGCTATGGAGCCTCCCAAAGATTATGCTAAGCAGAGAGACTTTTCTCAAAGAATATTCTGTGTATGTAGTATTGATGTTGAACTTTATCAAAATCAATTACAATAATAAACACAGTGCAACATCCAACTATGTATTGAGACTGTTAACACTACCAGGTGGAAAATGACAAATACTACAAACACCAGTTGAACCTGGGATTCAAACCAGTGACCCTGCAATCACCATCTGCATTGTAGGCAGGATACTTAACCACTGGGCTATGGAGCCTCCCGAAGATTATGCTAAGCAGAGAGACTTTTCTCAAAGAATATTCTGTGTATGTAGTATTGATGTTGAACTTTATCAAAATCAATTACAATAATAAACACAGTGCAACATCCAACTATGTATTGAGACTGTTAACACTACCAGGTGGAAAGTGACAAATACTACAAACACCAGTTGAACCTGGGATTCGAACCGGTGACCCTGCAATCACCATCTGCATTGTAGGCGGGATGCTTAACCACTGGGCTATGGAGCCTCCCAAAGATTATGCTAAGCAGAGAGACTTTTCTCAAAGAATATTCTGTGTATGTAGTATTGATGTTGAACTTTATCAAAATCAATTACAATAATAAACACAGTGCAACATCCAACTATGTATTGAGACTGTTAACACTACCAGGTGGAAAATGACAAATACTACAAACACCAGTTGAACCTGGGATTTGAACCGGTGACCCTGCAATCACCATCTGCATTGTAGGCGGGATGCTTAACCACTGGGCTATGGAGCCTCCCAAAGATTATGCTAAGCAGAGAGACTTTTCTCAAAGAATATTCTGTGTATGTAGTATTGATGTTGAACTTTATCAAAATCAATTACAATAATAAACACAGTGCAACATCCAACTATGTATTGAGACTGTTAACACTACCAGGTGGAAAATGACAAATACTACAAACACCAGTTGAACCTGGGATTCGAACCAGTGACCCTGCAATCACCATCTGCATTGTAGGCGGGATACTTAACCACTGGGCTATGGAGCCTCCCAAAGATTATGCTAAGCAGAGAGACTTTTCTCAAAGAATATTCTGTGTATGTAGTATTGATGTTGAACTTTATCAAAATCAATTACAATAATAAACACAGTGCAACATCCAACTATGTATTGAGACTGTTAACACTATCAGGTGGAAAATGACAAATACTACAAACACCAGTTGAACCTGGGATTTGAACCAGTGACCCTGCAATCACCATCTGCATTGTAGGCGGGATACTTAACCACTGGGCTATGGAGCCTCCCAAAGATTATGCTAAGCAGAGAGACTTTTCTCAAAGAATATTCTGTGTATGTAGTATTGATGTTGAACTTTATCAAAATCAATTACAATAATAAACACAGTGCAACATCCAACTATGTATTGAGACTGTTAACACTACCAGGTGGAAAATGACAAATACTACAAACACCAGTTGAACCTGGGATTTGAACCAGGGAACCTGCAATCACAATCTGCATTGTAGGCGGGATGCTTAACCACTGGGATATGGAGCCTCCCAAAGATTATGCTAAGCAGAGAGACTTTTCTCAAAGAATATTCTGTGTATGTAGTATTGATGTTGAACTTTATCAAAATCAATTACAATAATAAACACAGTGCAACATCCAGCTATGTATTGAGACTGTTAACACTATCAGGTGGAAAATTACAAATACTACAAACACCAGTTGAACCTGGGATTTGAACCAGTGACCCTGCAATCACCATCTGCATTGTAGGCAGGATGCTTAACCACTGGGCTATGGAGCCTCCCAAAGATTATGCTAAGCAGAGAGACTTTTCTCAAAGAATATTCTGTGTATGTAGTATTGATGTTGAACTTTATCAAAATCAATTACAATAATAAACACAGTGCAACATCCAACTATGTATTGAGACTGTTAACACTACCAGGTGGAAAATGACAAATACTACAAACACCAGATGAACCTGGGATTCAAACCAGTGACCCTGCAATCACCATCTGCATTGTAGGCGGGATGCTTAACCACTGGGCTATGGAGCCTCCCAAAGATTATGCTAAGCAGAGAGACTTTTCTCAAAGAATATTCTGTGTATGTAGTATTGATGTTGAACTTTATCAAAATCAATTACAATAATAAACACAGTGCAACATCCAACTATGTATTGAGACTGTTAACACTACCAGGTGGAAAATGACAAATACTACAAACACCAGTTGAACCTGGGATTCGAACCAGTGACCCTGCAATCACCATCTGCATTGTAGGCGGGATACTTAACCACTGGGCTATGGAGCCTCCCAAAGATTATGCTAAGCAGAGAGACTTTTCTCAAAGAATATTCTGTGTATGTAGTATTGATGTTGAACTTTATCAAAATCAATTACAATAATAAACACAGTGCAACATCCAACTATGTATTGAGACTGTTAACACTATCAGGTGGAAAATGACAAATACTACAAACACCAGTTGAACCCGGGATTCGAACCAGTGACCCTGCAATCACCATCTGCATTGTAGGCAGGATGCTTAACCACTGGGCTATGGAGCCTCCCAAAGATTATGCTAAGCAGAGAGACTTTTCTCAAAGAATATTCTGTGTATGTAGTATTGATGTTGAACTTTATCAAAATCAATTACAATAATAAACACAGTGCAACATCCAACTATGTATTGAGACTGTTAACACTACCAGGTGGAAAATGACAAATACTACAAACACCAGTTGAACCTGGGATTCGAACCAGTGACCCTGCAATCACCATCTGCATTGTAGGCGGGATGCTTAACCACTGGGCTATGGAGCCTCCCAAAGATTATGCTAAGCAGAGAGACTTTTCTCAAAGAATATTCTGTGTATGTAGTATTGATGTTGAACTTTATCAAAATCAATTACAATAATAAACACAGTGCAACATCCAACTATGTATTGAGACTGTTAACACTACCAGGTGGAAAGTGACAAATACTACAAACACCAGTTGAACCTGGGATTCGAACCGGTGACCCTGCAATCACCATCTGCATTGTAGGCGGGATGCTTAACCACTGGGCTATGGAGCCTCCCAAAGATTATGCTAAGCAGAGAGACTTTTCTCAAAGAATATTCTGTGTATGTAGTATTGATGTTGAACTTTATCAAAATCAATTACAATAATAAACACAGTGCAACATCCAACTATGTATTGAGACTGTTAACACTACCAGGTGGAAAATGACAAATACTACAAACACCAGTTGAACCTGGGATTTGAACCAGTGACCCTGCAATCACCATCTGCATTGTAGGCGGGATGCTTAACCACGGGGCTATGGAGCCTCCCAAAGATTATGCTAAGCAGAGAGACTTTTCTCAAAGAATATTCTGTGTATGTAGTATTGATGTTGAACTTTATCAAAATCAATTACAATAATAAACACAGTGCAACATCCAGCTATGTATTGAGACTGTTAACACTATCAGGTGGAAAATGACAAATACTACAAACACCAGTTGAACCTGGGATTTGAACCAGTGACCCTGCAATCACCATCTGCATTGTAGGCAGGATGCTTAACCACTGGGCTATGGAGCCTCCCAAAGATTATGCTAAGCAGAGAGACTTTTCTCAAAGAATATTCTGTGTATGTAGTATTGATGTTGAACTTTATCAAAATCAATTACAATAATAAACACAGTGCAACATCCAACTATGTATTGAGACTGTTAACACTACCAGGTGGAAAATGACAAATACTACAAACACCAGTTGAACCTGGGATTCGAACCGGTGACCCTGCAATCACCATCTGCATTGTAGGTGGGATACTTAACCACTGGGCTATGGAGCCTCCCAAAGATTATGCTAAGCAGAGAGACTTTTCTCAAAGAATATTCTGTGTATGTAGTATTGATGTTGAACTTTATCAAAATCAATTACAATAATAAACACAGTGCAACATCCAGCTATGTATTGAGACTGTTAACACTATCAGGTGGAAAATTACAAATACTACAAACACCAGTTGAACCTGGGATTTGAACCAGTGACCCTGCAATCACCATCTGCATTGTAGGCAGGATGCTTAACCACTGGGCTATGGAGCCTCCCAAAGATTATGCTAAGCAGAGAGACTTTTCTCAAAGAATATTCTGTGTATGTAGTATTGATGTTGAACTTTATCAAAATCAATTACAATAATAAACACAGTGCAACATCCAACTATGTATTGAGACTGTTAACACTACCAGGTGGAAAATGACAAATACTACAAACACCAGTTGAACCTGGGATTTGAACCAGTGACCCTGCAATCACCATCTGCATTGGAGGCGGGATACTTAACCACTGGGCTATGGAGCCTCCCAAAGATTATGCTAAGCAGAGAGACTTTTCTCAAAGAATATTCTGTGTATGTAGTATTGATGTTGAACTTTATCAAAATCAATTACAATAATAAACACAGTGCAACATCCAACTATGTATTGAGACTGTTAACACTACCAGGTGGAAAATGACAAATACTACAAACACCAGTTGAACCTGGGATTTGAACCAGGGAACCTGCAATCACCATCTGCATTGTAGGCGGGATGCTTAACCACTGGGATATGGAGCCTCCCAAAGATTATGCTAAGCAGAGAGACTTTTCTCAAAGAATATTCTGTGTATGTAGTATTGATGTTGAACTTTATCAAAATCAATTACAATAATAAACACAGTGCAACATCCAACTATGTATTGAGACTGTTAACACTACCAGGTGGAAAATGACAAATACTACAAACACCAGTTGAACCTGGGATTTGAACCAGTGACCCTGCAATCACCATCTGCATTGTAGGCGGGATGCTTAACCACGGGGCTATGGAGCCTCCCAAAGATTATGCTAAGCAGAGAGACTTTTCTCAAAGAATATTCTGTGTATGTAGTATTGATGTTGAACTTTATCAAAATCAATTACAATAATAAACACAGTGCAACATCCAGCTATGTATTGAGACTGTTAACACTATCAGGTGGAAAATGACAAATACTACAAACACCAGTTGAACCTGGGATTTGAACCAGTGACCCTGCAATCACCATCTGCATTGTAGGCAGGATGCTTAACCACTGGGCTATGGAGCCTCCCAAAGATTATGCTAAGCAGAGAGACTTTTCTCAAAGAATATTCTGTGTATGTAGTATTGATGTTGAACTTTATCAAAATCAATTACAATAATAAACACAGTGCAACATCCAACTATCTATTGAGACTGTTAACACTATCAGGTGGAAAATGACAAATACTACAAACACCAGTTGAACCTGGGATTTGAACCAGTGATCCTGCAATCACCATCTGCATTGTAGGCGGGATGCTTAACCACTGGGCTATGGAGCCTCCAAAAGATTATGCTAAGCAGAGAGACTTTTCTCAAAGAATATTCTGTGTATGTAGTATTGATGTTGAACTTTATCAAAATCAATTACAATAATAAACACAGTGCAACATCCAACTATGTATTGAGACTGTTAACACTACCAGGTGGAAAATGACAAATACTACAAACACCAGTTGAACCTGGGATTCGAACCAGTGACCCTGCAATCACCATCTGCATTGTAGGCGGGATGCTTAACCACTGGGCTATGGAGCCTCCCAAAGATTATGCTAAGCAGAGAGACTTTTCTCAAAGAATATTCTGTGTATGTAGTATTGATGTTGAACTTTATCAAAATCAATTACAATAATAAACACAGTGCAACATCCAACTATGTATTGAGACTGTTAACACTATCAGGTGGAAAATGACAAATACTACAAACACCAGTTGAACCTGGGATTCGAACCAGTGATCCTGCAATCACCATCTGCATTGGAGGCGGGATGCTTAGCCACTGGGATATGGAGCCTCCCAAAGATTATGCTAAGCAGAGAGACTTTTCTCAAAGAATATTCTGTGTATGTAGTATTGATGTTGAACTTTATCAAAATCAATTACAATAATAAACACAGTGCAACATCCAACTATGTATTGAGACTGTTAACACTATCAGGTGGAAAATGACAAATACTACAAACACCAGTTGAACCTGGGATTCGAACCAGTGAAACTACAATCACCATCTGCATTGTAGGCGGGATGCTTAACCACTGGGCTATGGAGCCTCCCAAAGATTATGCTAAGCAGAGAGACTTTTCTCAAAGAATATTCTGTGTATGTAGTATTGATGTTGAACTTTATCAAAATCAATTACAATAATAAACACAGTGCTACATCCAGCTATGTATTGAGACTGTTAACACTATCAGGTGGAAAATGACAAATACTACAAACACCAGTTGAACCTGGGATTTGAACCAGTGACCCTGCAATCACCATCTGCATTGTAGGCAGGATGCTTAACCACTGGGCTATGGAGCCTCCCAAAGATTATGCTAAGCAGAGAGACTTTTCTCAAAGAATATTCTGTGTATGTAGTATTGATGTTGAACTTTATCAAAATCAATTACAATAATAAACACAGTGCAACATCCAACTATGTATTGAGACTGTTAACACTACCAGGTGGAAAGTGACAAATACTACAAACACCAGTTGAACCTGGGATTTGAACCGGTGACCCTGCAATCACCATCTGCATTGTAGGCGGGATGCTTAACCACTGGGCTATGGAGCCTCCCAAAGATTATGCTAAGCAGAGAGACTTTTCTCAAAGAATATTCTGTGTATGTAGTATTGATGTTGAACTTTATCAAAATCAATTACAATAATAAACACAGTGCAACATCCAACTATGTATTGAGACTGTTAACACTACCAGGTGGAAAATGACAAATACTACAAACACCAGTTGAACCTGGGATTTGAACCAGGGAACCTGCAATCACCATCTGCATTGTAGGCGGGATGCTTAACCACTGGGATATGGAGCCTCCCAAAGATTATGCTAAGCAGAGAGACTTTTCTCAAAGAATATTCTGTGTATGTAGTATTGATGTTGAACTTTATCAAAATCAATTACAATAATAAACACAGTGCAACATCCAGCTATGTATTGAGACTGTTAACACTATCAGGTGGAAAATGACAAATACTACAAACACCAGTTGAACCTGGGATTTGAACCAGTGACCCTGCAATCACCATCTGCATTGTAGGTAGGATGCTTAACCACTGGGCTATGGAGCCTCCCAAAGATTATGCTAAGCAGAGAGACTTTTCTCAAAGAATATTCTGTGTATGTAGTATTGATGTTTAACTTTATCAAAATCAATTACAATAATAAACACAGTGCAACATCCAACTATGTATTGAGACTGTTAACACTACCAGGTGGAAAATGACAAATACTACAAACACCAGTTGAACCTGGGATTTGAACCAGTGACCCTGCAATCACCATCTGCATTGTAGGCAGGATACTTAACCACTGGGCTATGGAGCCTCCCAAAGATTATGCTAAGCAGAGAGACTTTTCTCAAAGAATATTCTGTGTATGTAGTATTGATGTTGAACTTTATCAAAATCAATTACAATAATAAACACAGTGCAACATCCAACTATGTATTGAGACTGTTAACACTACCAGGTGGAAAGTGACAAATACTGCAAACACCTGTTGAACCTGGGATTTGAACCGGTGACCCTGCAATCACCATCTGCATTGTAGGCGGGATGCTTAACCACTGGGCTATGGAGCCTCCCAAAGATTATGCAAAGCAGAGAGACTTTTCTCAAAGAATATTCTGTGTATGTAGTATTGATGTTGAACTTTATCAAATTCAATTACAATAATAAACACAGTGCAACATCCAACTATGTATTGAGACTGTTAATACTACCAGGTGGAAAATGACAAATACTACAAACACCAGTTGAACCTGGGATTCGAACCAGCGACCCTGCAATCACCATCTGCATTGTAGGCGGGATACTTAACCACTGGGATATGGAGCCTCCCAAAGATTATGCTAAGCAGAGAGACTTTTCTCAAAGAATATTCTGTGTATGTAGTATTGATGTTGAACTATATCAAAATCAATTACAATAATAAACACAGTGCAACATCCAACTATGTATTGAGACTGTTAACACTACCAGGTGGAAAGTGACAAATACTACAAACACCAGTTGAACCTGGGATTTGAACCGGTGACCCTGCAATCACCATCTGCATTGTAGGCGGGATGCTTAACCACTGGGCTATGGAGCCTCCCAAAGATTATGCTAAGCAGAGAGACTTTTCTCAAAGAATATTCTGTGTATGTAGTATTGATGTTGAACTTTATCAAAATCAATTACAATAATAAACACAGTGCAACATCCAACTATGTATTGAGACTGTTAACACTACCAGGTGGAAAATGACAAATACTACAAACACCAGTTGAACCTGGGATTTGAACCAGGGAACCTGCAATCACCATCTGCATTGTAGGCGGGATGCTTAACCACTGGGATATGGAGCCTCCCAAAGATTATGCTAAGCAGAGAGACTTTTCTCAAAGAATATTCTGTGTATGTAGTATTGATGTTGAACTTTATCAAAATCAATTACAATAATAAACACAGTGCAACATCCAGCTATGTATTGAGACTGTTAACACTATCAGGTGGAAAATGACAAATACTACAAACACCAGTTGAACCTGGGATTTGAACCAGTGACCCTGCAATCACCATCTGCATTGTAGGCAGGATGCTTAACCACTGGGCTATGGAGCCTCCCAAAGATTATGCTAAGCAGAGAGACTTTTCTCAAAGAATATTCTGTGTATGTAGTATTGATGTTGAACTTTATCAAAATCAATTACAATAATAAACACAGTGCAACATCCAACTATGTATTGAGACTGTTAACACTACCAGGTGGAAAGTGACAAATACTACAAACACCAGTTGAACCTGGGATTTGAACCGGTGACCCTGCAATCACCATCTGCATTGTAGGCGGGATGCTTAACCACTGGGCTACGGAGCCTCCCAAAGATTATGCTAAGCAGAGAGACTTTTCTCAAAGAATATTCTGTGTATGTAGTATTGATGTTGAACTTTATCAAAATCAATTACAATAATAAACACAGTGCAACATCCAACTATGTATTGAGACTGTTAACACTACCAGGTGGAAAATGACAAATACTACAAACACCAGTTGAACCTGGGATTTGAACCAGGGAACCTGCAATCACCATCTGCATTGTAGGCGGGATGCTTAACCACTGGGATATGGAGCCTCCCAAAGATTATGCTAAGCAGAGAGACTTTTCTCAAAGAATATTCTGTGTATGTAGTATTGATGTTGAACTTTATCAAAATCAATTACAATAATAAACACAGTGCAACATCCAACTATGTATTGAGACTGTTAACACTACCAGGTGGAAAATGACAAATACTACAAACACCAGTTGAACCTGGGATTTGAACCAGGGAACCTGCAATCACCATCTGCATTGTAGGCGGGATGCTTAACCACTGGGATATGGAGCCTCCCAAAGATTATGCTAAGCAGAGAGACTTTTCTCAAAGAATATTCTGTGTATGTAGTATTGATGTTGAACTTTATCAAAATCAATTACAATAATAAACACAGTGCAACATCCAGCTATGTATTGAGACTGTTAACACTATCAGGTGGAAAATGACAAATACTACAAACACCAGTTGAACCTGGGATTTGAACCAGTGACCCAGCAATCACCATCTGCATTGTAGGCAGGATGCTTAACCACTGGGCTATGGAGCCTCCCAAAGATTATGCTAAGCAGAGAGACTTTTCTCAAAGAATATTCTGTGTATGTAGTATTGATGTTGAACTTTATCAAAATCAATTACAATAATAAACACAGTGCAACATCCAACTATGTATTGAGACTGTTAACACTACCAGGTGGAAAGTGACAAATACTACAAACACCAGTTGAACCTGGGATTTGAACCGGTGACCCTGCAATCACCATCTGCATTGTAGGCGGGATGCTTAACCACTGGGCTATGGAGCCTCCCAAAGATTATGCTAAGCAGAGAGACTTTTCTCAAAGAATATTCTGTGTATGTAGTATTGATGTTGAACTTTATCAAAATCAATTACAATAATAAACACAGTGCAACATCCAACTATGTATTGAGACTGTTAACACTATCAGGTGGAAAATGACAAATACTACAAACACCAGTTGAACCTGGGATTCGAACCAGTGATCCTGCAATCACCATCTGCATTGTAGGTGGGATGCTTAACCACTGGGCTATGGAGCCTCCCAAAGATTATGCTAAGCAGAGAGACTTTTCTCAAAGAATATTCTGTGTATGTAGTATTGATGTTGAACTTTATCAAAATCAATTACAATAATAAACACAGTGCAACATCCAACTATGTATTGAGACTGTTAACACTATCAGGTGGAAAATGACAAATACTACAAACACCAGTTGAACCTGGGATTTGAACCAGTGACCCTGCAATCACCATCTGCATTGTAGGTAGGATGCTTAACCACTGGGCTATGGAGCCTCCCAAAGATTATGCTAAGCAGAGAGACTTTTCTCAAAGAATATTCTGTGTATGTAGTATTGATGTTTAACTTTATCAAAATCAATTACAATAATAAACACAGTGCAACATCCAACTATGTATTGAGACTGTTAACACTACCAGGTGGAAAATGACAAATACTACAAACACCAGTTAAACCTGGGATTCGAACCAGTGACCCTGCAATCACCATCTGCATTGTAGGCAGGATACTTAACCACTGGGCTATGGAGCCTCCCAAAGATTATGCTAAGCAGAGAGACTTTTCTCAAAGAATATTCTGTGTATGTAGTATTGATGTTGAACTTTATCAAAATCAATTACAATAATAAACACAGTGCAACATCCAACTATGTATTGAGACTGTTAACACTACCAGGTGGAAAGTGACAAATACTACAAACACCAGTTGAACCTGGGATTCGAACCGGTGACCCTGCAATCACTATCTGCATTGTAGGCGGGATGCTTAACCACTGGGCTATGGAGCCTCCCAAAGATTATGCAAAGCAGAGAGACTTTTCTCAAAGAATATTCTGTGTATGTAGTATTGATGTTGAACTTTATCAAAATCAATTACAATAATAAACACAGTGCAACATCCAACTATGTATTGAGACTGTTAATACTACCAGGTGGAAAATGACAAATACTACAAACACCAGTTGAACCTGGGATTCGAACCAGTGACCCTGCAATCACCATCTGCATTGTAGGCGGGATACTTAACCACTGGGATATGGAGCCTCCCAAAGATTATGCTAAGCAGAGAGACTTTTCTCAAAGAATATTCTGTGTATGTAGTATTGATGTTGAACTATATCAAAATCAATTACAATAATAAACACAGTGCAACATCCAACTATGTATTGAGACTGTTAGTGACAAATACTACAAACACCAGTTGAACCTGGGATTTGAACCGGTGACCCTGCAATCACCATCTGCATTGTAGGCGGGATGCTTAACCACTGGGCTATGGAGCCTCCCAAAGATTATGCTAAGCAGAGAGACTTTTCTCAAAGAATATTCTGTGTATGTAGTATTGATGTTGAACTTTATCAAAATCAATTACAATAATAAACACAGTGCAACATCCAACTATGTATTGAGACTGTTAACACTACCAGGTGGAAAATGACAAATACTACAAACACCAGTTGAACCTGGGATTTGAACCAGGGAACCTGCAATCACCATCTGCATTGTAGGCGGGATGCTTAACCACTGGGATATGGAGCCTCCCAAAGATTATGCTAAGCAGAGAGACTTTTCTCAAAGAATATTCTGTGTATGTAGTATTGATGTTGAACTTTATCAAAATCAATTACAATAATAAACACAGTGCAACATCCAGCTATGTATTGAGACTGTTAACACTATCAGGTGGAAAATGACAAATACTACAAACACCAGTTGAACCTGGGATTTGAACCAGGGAACCTGCAATCACCATCTGCATTGTAGGCGGGATGCTTAACCACTGGGATATGGAGCCTCCCAAAGATTATGCTAAGCAGAGAGACTTTTCTCAAAGAATATTCTGTGTATGTAGTATTGATGTTGAACTTTATCAAAATCAATTACAATAATAAACACAGTGCAACATCCAACTATGTATTGAGACTGTTAACACTACCAGGTGGAAAATGACAAATACTACAAACACCAGTTGAACCTGGGATTTGAACCAGGGAACCTGCAATCACCATCTGCATTGTAGGCGGGATGCTTAACCACTGGGATATGGAGCCTCCCAAAGATTATGCTAAGCAGAGAGACTTTTCTCAAAGAATATTCTGTGTATGTAGTATTGATGTTGAACTTTATCAAAATCAATTACAATAATAAACACAGTGCAACATCCAACTATGTATTGAGACTGTTAGTGACAAATACTACAAACACCAGTTGAACCTGGGATTTGAACCGGTGACCCTGCAATCACCATCTGCATTGTAGGCGGGATGCTTAACCACTGGGCTATGGAGCCTCCCAAAGATTATGCTAAGCAGAGAGACTTTTCTCAAAGAATATTCTGTGTATGTAGTATTGATGTTGAACTTTATCAAAATCAATTACAATAATAAACACAGTGCAACATCCAACTATGTATTGAGACTGTTAACACTACCAGGTGGAAAATGACAAATACTACAAACACCAGTTGAACCTGGGATTTGAACCAGGGAACCTGCAATCACCATCTGCATTGTAGGCGGGATGCTTAACCACTGGGATATGGAGCCTCCCAAAGATTATGCTAAGCAGAGAGACTTTTCTCAAAGAATATTCTGTGTATGTAGTATTGATGTTGAACTTTATCAAAATCAATTACAATAATAAACACAGTGCAACATCCAGCTATGTATTGAGACTGTTAACACTATCAGGTGGAAAATGACAAATACTACAAACACCAGTTGAACCTGGGATTTGAACCAGTGACCCTGCAATCACCATCTGCATTGTAGGCAGGATGCTTAACCACTGGGCTATGGAGCCTCCCAAAGATTATGCTAAGCAGAGAGACTTTTCTCAAAGAATATTCTGTGTATGTAGTATTGATGTTGAACTTTATCAAAATCAATTACAATAATAAACACAGTGCAACATCCAACTATGTATTGAGACTGTTAACACTACCAGGTGGAAAATGACAAATACTACAAACACCAGTTGAACCTGGGATTTGAACCAGGGAACCTGCAATCACCATCTGCATTGTAGGCGGGATGCTTAACCACTGGGATATGGAGCCTCCCAAAGATTATGCTAAGCAGAGAGACTTTTCTCAAAGAATATTCTGTGTATGTAGTATTGATGTTGAACTTTATCAAAATCAATTACAATAATAAACACAGTGCAACATCCAACTATGTATTGAGACTGTTAACACTACCAGGTGGAAAATGACAAATACTACAAACACCAGTTGAACCTGGGATTTGAACCAGGGAACCTGCAATCACCATCTGCATTGTAGGCGGGATGCTTAACCACTGGGATATGGAGCCTCCCAAAGATTATGCTAAGCAGAGAGACTTTTCTCAAAGAATATTCTGTGTATGTAGTATTGATGTTGAACTTTATCAAAATCAATTACAATAATAAACACAGTGCAACATCCAGCTATGTATTGAGACTGTTAACACTATCAGGTGGAAAATGACAAATACTACAAACACCAGTTGAACCTGGGATTTGAACCAGTGACCCAGCAATCACCATCTGCATTGTAGGCAGGATGCTTAACCACTGGGCTATGGAGCCTCCCAAAGATTATGCTAAGCAGAGAGACTTTTCTCAAAGAATATTCTGTGTATGTAGTATTGATGTTGAACTTTATCAAAATCAATTACAATAATAAACACAGTGCAACATCCAACTATGTATTGAGACTGTTAACACTACCAGGTGGAAAATGACAAATACTACAAACACCAGTTGAACCTGGGATTTGAACCGGTGACCCTGCAATCACCATCTGCATTGTAGGCGGGATGCTTAACCACTGGGCTATGGAGCCTCCCAAAGATTATGCTAAGCAGAGAGACTTTTCTCAAAGAATATTCTGTGTATGTAGTATTGATGTTGAACTTTATCAAAATCAATTACAATAATAAACACAGTGCAACATCCAACTATGTATTGAGACTGTTAACACTATCAGGTGGAAAATGACAAATACTACAAACACCAGTTGAACCTGGGATTCGAACCAGTGATCCTGCAATCACCATCTGCATTGTAGGTGGGATGCTTAACCACTGGGCTATGGAGCCTCCCAAAGATTATGCTAAGCAGAGAGACTTTTCTCAAAGAATATTCTGTGTATGTAGTATTGATGTTGAACTTTATCAAAATCAATTACAATAATAAACACAGTGCAACATCCAACTATGTATTGAGACTGTTAACACTATCAGGTGGAAAATGACAAATACTACAAACACCAGTTGAACCTGGGATTCGAACCAGTGAAACTACAATCACCATCTGCATTGTAGGCGGGATGCTTAACCACTGGGCTACGGAGCCTCCCAAAGATTATGCTAAGCAGAGAGACTTTTCTCAAAGAATATTCTGTGTATGTAGTATTGATGTTGAACTTTATCAAAATCAATTACAATAATAAACACAGTGCAACATCCAACTATGTATTGAGACTGTTAACACTATCAGATGGAAAATGACAAATACTACAAACACCAGTTGAACCTGGGATTCGAACCAGTGACCCTGCAATCACCATCTGCATTGTAGGCGGGATACTTAACCACTGGGATATGGAGCCTCCCAAAGATTATGCTAAGCAGAGAGACTTTTCTCAAAGAATATTCTGTGTATGTAGTATTGATGTTGAACTTTATCAAAATCAATTACAATAATAAACACAGTGCAACATCCAACTATGTATTGAGACTGTTAACACTACCAGGTGGAAAATGACAAATACTACAAACACCAGTTGAACCTGGGATTCGAACCAGTGACCCTGCAATCACCATCTGCATTATAGGCGGGATACTTAACCACTGGGCTATGGAGCCTCCCAAAGATTATGCTAAGCAGAGAGACTTTTCTCAAAGAATATTCTGTGTATGTAGTATTGATGTTGAACTTTATCAAAATCAATTACAATAATAAACACAGTGCAACATCCAACTATCTATTGAGACTGTTAACACTATCAGGTGGAAAATGACAAATACTACAAACACCAGTTGAACCTGGGATTCGAACCAGTGATCCTGCAATCACCATCTGCATTGTAGGCGGGATGCTTAACCACTGGGCTATGGAGCCTCCCAAAGATTATGCTAAGCAGAGAGACTTTTCTCAAAGAATATTCTGTGTATGTAGTATTGATGTTGAACTTTATCAAAATCAATTACAATAATAAACACAGTGCAACATCCAACTATGTATTGAGACTGTTAACACTACCAGGTGGAAAATGACAAATACTACAAACACCAGTTGAACCTGGGATTCGAACCAGTGAAACTACAATCACCATCTGCATTGTAGGCGGGATGCTTAACCACTGGGCTACGGAGCCTCCCAAAGATTATGCTAAGCAGAGAGACTTTTCTCAAAGAATATTCTGTGTATGTAGTATTGATGTTGAACTTTATCAAAATCAATTACAATAATAAACACAGTGCAACATCCAACTATGTATTGAGACTGTTAACACTATCAGGTGGAAAATGACAAATACTACAAACACCAGTTGAACCTTGGATTCAAACCAGTGACCCTGCAATCACCATCTGCATTGTTGGCGGGATACTTAACCACTGGGCTATGGAGCCTCCCAAAGATTATGCTAAGCAGAGAGACTTTTCTCAAAGAATATTCTGTGTATGTAGTATTGATGTTGAACTTTATCAAAATCAATTACAATAATAAACACAGTGCAACATCCAACTATGTATTGAGACTGTTAACACTACCAGGTGGAAAATGACAAATACTACAAACACCAGTTGAACCTGGGATTTGAACCAGGGAACCTGCAATCACCATCTGCATTGTAGGCGGGATGCTTAACCACTGGGATATGGAGCCTCCCAAAGATTATGCTAAGCAGAGAGACTTTTCTCAAAGAATATTCTGTGTATGTAGTATTGATGTTGAACTTTATCAAAATCAATTACAATAATAAACACAGTGCAACATCCAACTATGTATTGAGACTGTTAACACTATCAGGTGGAAAATGACAAATACTACAAACACCAGTTGAACCTGGGATTCGAACCAGTGAAACTACAATCACCATCTGCATTGTAGGCGGGATGCTTAACCACTGGGCTACGGAGCCTCCCAAAGATTATGCTAAGCAGAGAGACTTTTCTCAAAGAATATTCTGTGTATGTAGTATTGATGTTGAACTTTATCAAAATCAATTACAATAATAAACACAGTGCAACATCCAACTATGTATTGAGACTGTTAACACTATCAGGTGGAAAATGACAAATACTACAAACACCAGTTGAACCTTGGATTCGAACCAGTGACCCTGCAATCACCATCTGCATTGTTGGCGGGATACTTAACCACTGGGCTATGGAGCCTCCCAAAGATTATGCTAAGCAGAGAGACTTTTCTCAAAGAATATTCTGTGTATGTAGTATTGATGTTGAACTTTATCAAAATCAATTACAATAATAAACACAGTGCAACATCCAACTATGTATTGAGACTGTTAACACTACCAGGTGGAAAATGACAAATACTACAAACACCAGTTGAACCTGGGATTTGAACCAGGGAACCTGCAATCACCATCTGCATTGTAGGCGGGATGCTTAACCACTGGGATATGGAGCCTCCCAAAGATTATGCTAAGCAGAGAGACTTTTCTCAAAGAATATTCTGTGTATGTAGTATTGATGTTGAACTTTATCAAAATCAATTACAATAATAAACACAGTGCAACATCCAACTATGTATTGAGACTGTTAACACTATCAGGTGGAAAATGACAAATACTACAAACACCAGTTGAACCTGGGATTCGAACCAGTGAAACTACAATCACCATCTGCATTGTAGGCGGGATGCTTAACCACTGGGCTACGGAGCCTCCCAAAGATTATGCTAAGCAGAGAGACTTTTCTCAAAGAATATTCTGTGTATGTAGTATTGATGTTGAACTTTATCAAAATCAATTACAATAATAAACACAGTGCAACATCCAACTATGTATTGAGACTGTTAACACTATCAGGTGGAAAATGACAAATACTACAAACACCAGTTGAACCTTGGATTCGAACCAGTGACCCTGCAATCACCATCTGCATTGTTGGCGGGATACTTAACCACTGGGCTATGGAGCCTCCCAAAGATTATGCTAAGCAGAGAGACTTTTCTCAAAGAATATTCTGTGTATGTAGTATTGATGTTGAACTTTATCAAAATCAATTACAATAATAAACACAGTGCAACATCCAACTATGTATTGAGACTGTTAACACTACCAGGTGGAAAATGACAAATACTACAAACACCAGTTGAACCTAGGATTTGAACCAGGGAACCTGCAATCACCATCTGCATTGTAGGCGGGATGCTTAACCACTGGGATATGGAGCCTCCCAAAGATTATGCTAAGCAGAGAGACTTTTCTCAAAGAATATTCTGTGTATGTAGTATTGATGTTGAACTTTATCAAAATCAATTACAATAATAAACACAGTGCAACATCCAGCTATGTATTGAGACTGTTAACACTATCAGGTGGAAAATGACAAATACTACAAACACCAGTTGAACCTGGGATTTGAACCAGTGACCCTGCAATCACCATCTGCATTGTAGGCAGGATGCTTAACCACTGGGCTATGGAGCCTCCCAAAGATTATGCTAAGCAGAGAGACTTTTCTCAAAGAATATTCTGTGTATGTAGTATTGATGTTGAACTTTATCAAAATCAATTACAATAATAAACACAGTGCAACATCCAACTATGTATTGAGACTGTTAACACTACCAGGTGGAAAATGACAAATACTACAAACACCAGTTGAACCTGGGATTCGAACCAGTGAAACTACAATCACCATCTGCATTGTAGGCGGGATGCTTAACCACTGGGCTACGGAGCCTCCCAAAGATTATGCTAAGCAGAGAGACTTTTCTCAAAGAATATTCTGTGTATGTAGTATTGATGTTGAACTTTATCAAAATCAATTACAATAATAAACACAGTGCAACATCCAACTATGTATTGAGACTGTTAACACTATCAGGTGGAAAATGACAAATACTACAAACACCAGTTGAACCTTGGATTCGAACCAGTGACCCTGCAATCACCATCTGCATTGTAGGCAGGATGCTTAACCACTGGGCTATGGAGCCTCCCAAAGATTATGCTAAGCAGAGAGACTTTTCTCAAAGAATATTCTGTGTATGTAGTATTGATGTTGAACTTTATCAAAATCAATTACAATAATAAACACAGTGCAACATCCAACTATGTATTGAGACTGTTAACACTACCAGGTGGAAAATGACAAATACTACAAACACCAGTTCAACCTGGGATTCGAACCAGTGAAACTACAATCACCATCTGCATTGTAGGCGGGATGCTTAACCACTGGGCTATGGAGCCTCCCAAAGATTATGCTAAGCAGAGAGACTTTTCTCAAAGAATATTCTGTGTATGTAGTATTGATGTTGAACTTTATCAAAATCAATTACAATAATAAACACAGTGCAACATCCAACTATGTATTGAGACTGTTAACACTACCAGGTGGAAAATGACAAATACTACAAACACCAGTTGAACCTGGGATTCGAACCAGTGACCCTGCAATCACCATCTGCATTGTTGGCGGGATACTTAACCACTGGGCTATGGAGCCTCCCAAAGATTATGCTAAGCAGAGAGACTTTTCTCAAAGAATATTCTGTGTATGTAGTATTGATGTTGAACTTTATCAAAATCAATTACAATAATAAACACAGTGCAACATCCAACTATGTATTGAGACTGTTAACACTACCAGGTGGAAAATGACAAATACTACAAACACCAGTTGAACCTAGGATTTGAACCAGGGAACCTGCAATCACCATCTGCATTGTAGGCGGGATGCTTAACCACTGGGATATGGAGCCTCCCAAAGATTATGCTAAGCAGAGAGACTTTTCTCAAAGAATATTCTGTGTATGTAGTATTGATGTTGAACTTTATCAAAATCAATTACAATAATAAACACAGTGCAACATCCAGCTATGTATTGAGACTGTTAACACTATCAGGTGGAAAATGACAAATACTACAAACACCAGTTGAACCTGGGATTTGAACCAGTGACCCTGCAATCACCATCTGCATTGTAGGCAGGATGCTTAACCACTGGGCTATGGAGCCTCCCAAAGATTATGCTAAGCAGAGAGACTTTTCTCAAAGAATATTCTGTGTATGTAGTATTGATGTTGAACTTTATCAAAATCAATTACAATAATAAACACAGTGCAACATCCAACTATGTATTGAGACTGTTAACACTACCAGGTGGAAAATGACAAATACTACAAACACCAGTTGAACCTGGGATTCGAACCAGTGAAACTACAATCACCATCTGCATTGTAGGCGGGATGCTTAACCACTGGGCTACGGAGCCTCCCAAAGATTATGCTAAGCAGAGAGACTTTTCTCAAAGAATATTCTGTGTATGTAGTATTGATGTTGAACTTTATCAAAATCAATTACAATAATAAACACAGTGCAACATCCAACTATGTATTGAGACTGTTAACACTATCAGGTGGAAAATGACAAATACTACAAACACCAGTTGAACCTTGGATTCGAACCAGTGACCCTGCAATCACCATCTGCATTGTAGGCAGGATGCTTAACCACTGGGCTATGGAGCCTCCCAAAGATTATGCTAAGCAGAGAGACTTTTCTCAAAGAATATTCTGTGTATGTAGTATTGATGTTGAACTTTATCAAAATCAATTACAATAATAAACACAGTGCAACATCCAACTATGTATTGAGACTGTTAACACTACCAGGTGGAAAATGACAAATACTACAAACACCAGTTCAACCTGGGATTCGAACCAGTGAAACTACAATCACCATCTGCATTGTAGGCGGGATGCTTAACCACTGGGCTATGGAGCCTCCCAAAGATTATGCTAAGCAGAGAGACTTTTCTCAAAGAATATTCTGTGTATGTAGTATTGATGTTGAACTTTATCAAAATCAATTACAATAATAAACACAGTGCAACATCCAACTATGTATTGAGACTGTTAACACTACCAGGTGGAAAATGACAAATACTACAAACACCAGTTGAACCTGGGATTCGAACCAGTGACCCTGCAATCACCATCTGCATTGTAGGCGGGATGCTTAACCACTGGGCTATGGAGCCTCCCAAAGATTATGCTAAGCAGAGAGACTTTTCTCAAAGAATATTCTGTGTATGTAGTATTGATGTTGAACTTTATCAAAATCAATTACAATAATAAACACAGTGCAACATCCAACTATGTATTGAGACTGTTAACACTATCAGGTGGAAAATGACAAATACTACAAACACCAGTTGAACCTGGGATTCGAACCAGTGAAACTACAATCACCATCTGCATTGTAGGCGGGATGCTTAACCACTGGGCTACGGAGCCTCCCAAAGATTATGCTAAGCAGAGAGACTTTTCTCAAAGAATATTCTGTGTATGTAGTATTGATGTTGAACTTTATCAAAATCAATTACAATAATAAACACAGTGCAACATCCAACTATGTATTGAGACTGTTAACACTATCAGGTGGAAAATGACAAATACTACAAACACCAGTTGAACCTTGGATTCAAACCAGTGACCCTGCAATCACCATCTGCATTGTTGGCGGGATACTTAACCACTGGGCTATGGAGCCTCCCAAAGATTATGCTAAGCAGAGAGACTTTTCTCAAAGAATATTCTGTGTATGTAGTATTGATGTTGAACTTTATCAAAATCAATTACAATAATAAACACAGTGCAACATCCAACTATGTATTGAGACTGTTAACACTACCAGGTGGAAAATGACAAATACTACAAACACCAGTTGAACCTGGGATTTGAACCAGGGAACCTGCAATCACGATCTGCATTGTAGGCGGGATGCTTAACCACTGGGATATGGAGCCTCCCAAAGATTATGCTAAGCAGAGAGACTTTTCTCAAAGAATATTCTGTGTATGTAGTATTGATGTTGAACTTTATCAAAATCAATTACAATAATAAACACAGTGCAACATCCAACTATGTATTGAGACTGTTAACACTATCAGGTGGAAAATGACAAATACTACAAACACCAGTTGAACCTGGGATTCGAACCAGTGACCCTGCAATCACCATCTGCATTGTAGGCAGGATGCTTAACCACTGGGCTATGGAGCCTCCCAAAGATTATGCTAAGCAGAGAGACTTTTCTCAAAGAATATTCTGTGTATGTAGTATTGATGTTGAACTTTATCAAAATCAATTACAATAATAAACACAGTGCAACATCCAACTATGTATTGAGACTGTTAACACTACCAGGTGGAAAATGACAAATACTACAAACACCAGTTCAACCTGGGATTCGAACCAGTGAAACTACAATCACCATCTGCATTGTAGGCGGGATGCTTAACCACTGGGCTATGGAGCCTCCCAAAGATTATGCTAAGCAGAGAGACTTTTCTCAAAGAATATTCTGTGTATGTAGTATTGATGTTGAACTTTATCAAAATCAATTACAATAATAAACACAGTGCAACATCCAACTATGTATTGAGACTGTTAACACTACCAGGTGGAAAATGACAAATACTACAAACACCAGTTGAACCTGGGATTCGAACCAGTGACCCTGCAATCACCATCTGCATTGTAGGCGGGATGCTTAACCACTGGGCTATGGAGCCTCCCAAAGATTATGCTAAGCAGAGAGACTTTTCTCAAAGAATATTCTGTGTATGTAGTATTGATGTTGAACTTTATCAAAATCAATTACAATAATAAACACAGTGCAACATCCAACTATGTATTGAGACTGTTAACACTATCAGGTGGAAAATGACAAATACTACAAACACCAGTTGAACCTGGGATTCGAACCAGTGAAACTACAATCACCATCTGCATTGTAGGCGGGATGCTTAACCACTGGGCTACGGAGCCTCCCAAAGATTATGCTAAGCAGAGAGACTTTTCTCAAAGAATATTCTGTGTATGTAGTATTGATGTTGAACTTTATCAAAATCAATTACAATAATAAACACAGTGCAACATCCAACTATGTATTGAGACTGTTAACACTATCAGGTGGAAAATGACAAATACTACAAACACCAGTTGAACCTTGGATTCAAACCAGTGACCCTGCAATCACCATCTGCATTGTTGGCGGGATACTTAACCACTGGGCTATGGAGCCTCCCAAAGATTATGCTAAGCAGAGAGACTTTTCTCAAAGAATATTCTGTGTATGTAGTATTGATGTTGAACTTTATCAAAATCAATTACAATAATAAACACAGTGCAACATCCAACTATGTATTGAGACTGTTAACACTACCAGGTGGAAAATGACAAATACTACAAACACCAGTTGAACCTGGGATTTGAACCAGGGAACCTGCAATCACCATCTGCATTGTAGGCGGGATGCTTAACCACTGGGATATGGAGCCTCCCAAAGATTATGCTAAGCAGAGAGACTTTTCTCAAAGAATATTCTGTGTATGTAGTATTGATGTTGAACTTTATCAAAATCAATTACAATAATAAACACAGTGCAACATCCAACTATGTATTGAGACTGTTAACACTATCAGGTGGAAAATGACAAATACTACAAACACCAGTTGAACCTGGGTTTCGAACCAGTGAAACTACAATCACCATCTGCATTGTAGGCGGGATGCTTAACCACTGGGCTACGGAGCCTCCCAAAGATTATGCTAAGCAGAGAGACTTTTCTCAAAGAATATTCTGTGTATGTAGTATTGATGTTGAACTTTATCAAAATCAATTACAATAATAAACACAGTGCAACATCCAACTATGTATTGAGACTGTTAACACTATCAGGTGGAAAATGACAAATACTACAAACACCAGTTGAACCTTGGATTCGAACCAGTGACCCTGCAATCACCATCTGCATTGTTGGCGGGATACTTAACCACTGGGCTATGGAGCCTCCCAAAGATTATGCTAAGCAGAGAGACTTTTCTCAAAGAATATTCTGTGTATGTAGTATTGATGTTGAACTTTATCAAAATCAATTACAATAATAAACACAGTGCAACATCCAACTATGTATTGAGACTGTTAACACTACCAGGTGGAAAATGACAAATACTACAAACACCAGTTGAACCTGGGATTTGAACCAGGGAACCTGCAATCACCATCTGCATTGTAGGCGGGATGCTTAACCACTGGGATATGGAGCCTCCCAAAGATTATGCTAAGCAGAGAGACTTTTCTCAAAGAATATTCTGTGTATGTAGTATTGATGTTGAACTTTATCAAAATCAATTACAATAATAAACACAGTGCAACATCCAACTATGTATTGAGACTGTTAACACTATCAGGTGGAAAATGACAAATACTACAAACACCAGTTGAACCTGGGATTCGAACCAGTGAAACTACAATCACCATCTGCATTGTAGGCGGGATGCTTAACCACTGGGCTACGGAGCCTCCCAAAGATTATGCTAAGCAGAGAGACTTTTCTCAAAGAATATTCTGTGTATGTAGTATTGATGTTGAACTTTATCAAAATCAATTACAATAATAAACACAGTGCAACATCCAACTATGTATTGAGACTGTTAACACTATCAGGTGGAAAATGACAAATACTACAAACACCAGTTGAACCTTGGATTCGAACCAGTGACCCTGCAATCACCATCTGCATTGTTGGCGGGATACTTAACCACTGGGCTATGGAGCCTCCCAAAGATTATGCTAAGCAGAGAGACTTTTCTCAAAGAATATTCTGTGTATGTAGTATTGATGTTGAACTTTATCAAAATCAATTACAATAATAAACACAGTGCAACATCCAACTATGTATTGAGACTGTTAACACTACCAGGTGGAAAATGACAAATACTACAAACACCAGTTGAACCTAGGATTTGAACCAGGGAACCTGCAATCACCATCTGCATTGTAGGCGGGATGCTTAACCACTGGGATATGGAGCCTCCCAAAGATTATGCTAAGCAGAGAGACTTTTCTCAAAGAATATTCTGTGTATGTAGTAATGATGTTGAACTTTATCAAAATCAATTACAATAATAAACACAGTGCAACATCCAGCTATGTATTGAGACTGTTAACACTATCAGGTGGAAAATGACAAATACTACAAACACCAGTTGAACCTGGGATTTGAACCAGTGACCCTGCAATCACCATCTGCATTGTAGGCAGGATGCTTAACCACTGGGCTATGGAGCCTCCCAAAGATTATGCTAAGCAGAGAGACTTTTCTCAAAGAATATTCTGTGTATGTAGTATTGATGTTGAACTTTATCAAAATCAATTACAATAATAAACACAGTGCAACATCCAACTATGTATTGAGACTGTTAACACTACCAGGTGGAAAATGACAAATACTACAAACACCAGTTGAACCTGGGATTCGAACCAGTGAAACTACAATCACCATCTGCATTGTAGGCGGGATGCTTAACCACTGGGCTACGGAGCCTCCCAAAGATTATGCTAAGCAGAGAGACTTTTCTCAAAGAATATTCTGTGTATGTAGTATTGATGTTGAACTTTATCAAAATCAATTACAATAATAAACACAGTGCAACATCCAACTATGTATTGAGACTGTTAACACTATCAGGTGGAAAATGACAAATACTACAAACACCAGTTGAACCTTGGATTCGAACCAGTGACCCTGCAATCACCATCTGCATTGTAGGCAGGATGCTTAACCACTGGGCTATGGAGCCTCCCAAAGATTATGCTAAGCAGAGAGACTTTTCTCAAAGAATATTCTGTGTATGTAGTATTGATGTTGAACTTTATCAAAATCAATTACAATAATAAACACAGTGCAACATCCAACTATGTATTGAGACTGTTAACACTACCAGGTGGAAAATGACAAATACTACAAACACCAGTTCAACCTGGGATTCGAACCAGTGAAACTACAATCACCATCTGCATTGTAGGCGGGATGCTTAACCACTGGGCTACGGAGCCTCCCAAAGATTATGCTAAGCAGAGAGACTTTTCTCAAAGAATATTCTGTGTATGTAGTATTGATGTTGAACTTTATCAAAATCAATTACAATAATAAACACAGTGCAACATCCAACTATGTATTGAGACTGTTAACACTATCAGGTGGAAAATGACAAATACTACAAACACCAGTTGAACCTTGGATTCGAACCAGTGACCCTGCAATCACCATCTGCATTGTTGGCGGGATACTTAACCACTGGGCTATGGAGCCTCCCAAAGATTATGCTAAGCAGAGAGACTTTTCTCAAAGAATATTCTGTGTATGTAGTATTGATGTTGAACTTTATCAAAATCAATTACAATAATAAACACAGTGCAACATCCAACTATGTATTGAGACTGTTAACACTATCAGGTGGAAAATGACAAATACTACAAACACCAGTTGAACCTGGGATTCGAACCAGTGATCCTGCAATCACCATCTGCATTGTAGGCGGGATGCTTAGCCACTGGGCTATGGAGCCTCCCAAAGATTATGCTAAACAGAGAGACTTTTCTCAAAGAATATTCTGTGTATGTAGTATTGATGTTGAACTTTATCAAAATCAATTACAATAATAAACACAGTGCAACATCCAACTATGTATTGAGACTGTTAACACTATCAGGTGGAAAATGACAAATACTACAAACACCAGTTGAACCTGGGATTCGAACCAGTGAAACTACAATCACCATCTGCATTGTAGGCGGGATGCTTAACCACTGGGCTACGGAGCCTCCCAAAGATTATGCTAAGCAGAGAGACTTTTCTCAAAGAATATTCTGTGTATGTAGTATTGATGTTGAACTTTATCAAAATCAATTACAATAATAAACACAGTGCAACATCCAACTATGTATTGAGACTGTTAACACTATCAGGTGGAAAATGACAAATACTACAAACACCAGTTGAACCTTGGATTTGAACCAGTGACCCTGCAATCACCATCTGCATTGTTGGCGGGATACTTAACCACTGGGCTATGGAGCCTCCCAAAGATTATGCTAAGCAGAGAGACTTTTCTCAAAGAATATTCTGTGTATGTAGTATTGATGTTGAACTTTATCAAAATCAATTACAATAATAAACACAGTGCAACATCCAACTATGTATTGAGACTGTTAACACTACCAGGTGGAAAATGACAAATACTACAAACACCAGTTGAACCTGGGACTTGAACCAGGGAACCTGCAATCACCATCTGCATTGTAGGCGGGATGCTTAACCACTGGGATATGGAGCCTCCCAAAGATTATGCTAAGCAGAGAGACTTTTCTCAAAGAATATTCTGTGTATGTAGTATTGATGTTGAACTTTATCAAAATCAATTACAATAATAAACACAGTGCAACATCCAGCTATGTATTGAGACTGTTAACACTATAAGGTGGAAAATGACAAATACTACAAACACCAGTTGAACCTGGGATTTGAACCAGTGACCCTGCAATCACCATCTGCATTGTAGGCAGGATGCTTAACCACTGGGCTATGGAGCCTCCCAAAGATTATGCTAAGCAGAGAGACTTTTCTCAAAGAATATTCTGTGTATGTAGTATTGATGTTGAACTTTATCAAAATCAATTACAATAATAAACACAGTGCAACATCCAACTATGTATTGAGACTGTTAACACTACCAGGTGGAAAATGACAAATACTACAAACACCAGTTGAACCTGGGATTCGAACCAGTGAAACTACAATCACCATCTGCATTGTAGGCGGGATGCTTAACCACTGGGCTACGGAGCCTCCCAAAGATTATGCTAAGCAGAGAGACTTTTCTCAAAGAATATTCTGTGTATGTAGTATTGATGTTGAACTTTATCAAAATCAATTACAATAATAAACACAGTGCAACATCCAACTATGTATTGAGACTGTTAACACTATCAGGTGGAAAATGACAAATACTACAAACACCAGTTGAACCTTGGATTCGAACCAGTGACCCTGCAATCACCATCTGCATTGTTGGCGGGATACTTAACCACTGGGCTATGGAGCCTCCCAAAGATTATGCTAAGCAGAGAGACTTTTCTCAAAGAATATTCTGTGTATGTAGTATTGATGTTGAACTTTATCAAAATCAATTACAATAATAAACACAGTGCAACATCCAACTATGTATTGAGACTGTTAACACTACCAGGTGGAAAATGACAAATACTACAAACACCAGTTGAACCTGGGATTTGAACCAGGGAACCTGCAATCACCATCTGCATTGTAGGCAGGATGCTTAACCACTGGGATATGGAGCCTCCCAAAGATTATGCTAAGCAGAGAGACTTTTCTCAAAGAATATTCTGTGTATGTAGTATTGATGTTGAACTTTATCAAAATCAATTACAATAATAAACACAGTGCAACATCCAGCTATGTATTGAGACTGTTAACACTATCAGGTGGAAAATGACAAATACTACAAACACCAGTTGAACCTGGGATTTGAACCAGTGACCCTGCAATCACCATCTGCATTGTAGGCAGGATGCTTAACCACTGGGCTATGGAGCCTCCCAAAGATTATGCTAAGCAGAGAGACTTTTCTCAAAGAATATTCTGTGTATGTAGTATTGATGTTGAACTTTATCAAAATCAATTACAATAATAAACACAGTGCAACATCCAACTATGTATTGAGACTGTTAACACTACCAGGTGGAAAATGACAAATACTACAAACACCAGTAGAACCTGGGATTTGAACCAGTGAAACTACAATCACCATCTGCATTGTAGGCGGGATGCTTAACCACTGGGCTACGGAGCCTCCCAAAGATTATGCTAAGCAGAGAGACTTTTCTCAAAGAATATTCTGTGTATGTAGTATTGATGTTGAACTTTATCAAAATCAATTACAATAATAAACACAGTGCAACATCCAACTATGTATTGAGACTGTTAACACTATCAGGTGGAAAATGACAAATACTACAAACACCAGTTGAACCTGGGATTTGAACCAGTGAAACTACAATCACCATCTGCATTGTAGGCGGGATGCTTAACCACTGGGATATGGAGCCTCCCAAAGATTATGCTAAGCAGAGAGACTTTTCTCAAAGAATATTCTGTGTATGTAGTATTGATGTTGAACTTTCTCAAAATCAATTACAATAATAAACACAGTGCAACATCCAACTATGTATTGAGACTGTTAACACTATCAGGTGGAAAATGACAAATACTACAAACACCAGTTGAACCTGGGATTCGAACCAGTGATGCTGCAATCACCATCCGCATTGTAGGCGGGATGCTTAACCACTGGGCTATGGAGCCTCCCAAAGATTATGCTAAGCAGAGAGACTTTTCTCAAAGAATATTCTGTGTATGTAGTATTGATGTTGAACTTTATCAAAATCAATTACAATAATAAACACAGTGCAACATCCAACTATGTATTGAGACTGTTAACACTATCAGGTGGAAAATGACAAATACTACAAACACCAGTTGAACCTTGGATTCGAACCAGTGACCCTGCAATCACCATCTGCATTGTTGGCGGGATACTTAACCACTGGGCTATGGAGCCTCCCAAAGATTATGCTAAGCAGAGAGACTTTTCTCAAAGAATATTCTGTGTATGTAGTATTGATGTTGAACTTTATCAAAATCAATTACAATAATAAACACAGTGCAACATCCAACTATGTATTGAGACTGTTAACACTATCAGGTGGAAAATGACAAATACTACAAACACCAGTTGAACCTGGGATTCGAACCAGTGATCCTGCAATCACCATCTGCATTGTAGGCGAGATGCTTAGCCACTGGGCTATGGAGCCTCCCAAAGATTATGCTAAACAGAGAGACTTTTCTCAAAGAATATTCTGTGTATGTAGTATTGATGTTGAACTTTATCAAAATCAATTACAATAATAAACACAGTGCAACATCCAACTATGTATTGAGACTGTTAACACTATCAGGTGGAAAATGACAAATACTACAAACACCAGTTGAACCTGGGATTCGAACCAGTGAAACTACAATCACCATCTGCATTGTAGGCGGGATGCTTAACCACTGGGCTACGGAGCCTCCCAAAGATTATGCTAAGCAGAGAGACTTTTCTCAAAGAATATTCTGTGTATGTAGTATTGATGTTGAACTTTATCAAAATCAATTACAATAATAAACACAGTGCAACATCCAACTATGTATTGAGACTGTTAACACTATCAGGTGGAAAATGACAAATACTACAAACACCAGTTGAACCTTGGATTCGAACCAGTGACCCTGCAATCACCATCTGCATTGTTGGCGGGATACTTAACCACTGGGCTATGGAGCCTCCCAAAGATTATGCTAAACAGAGAGACTTTTCTCAAAGAATATTCTGTGTATGTAGTATTGATGTTGAACTTTATCAAAATCAATTACAATAATAAACACAGTGCAACATCCAACTATGTATTGAGACTGTTAACACTACCAGGTGGAAAATGACAAATACTACAAACACCAGTTGAACCTGGGACTTGAACCAGGGAACCTGCAATCACCATCTGCATTGTAGGCGGGATGCTTAACCACTGGGATATGGAGCCTCCCAAAGATTATGCTAAGCAGAGAGACTTTTCTCAAAGAATATTCTGTGTATGTAGTATTGATGTTGAACTTTATCAAAATCAATTACAATAATAAACACAGTGCAACATCCAGCTATGTATTGAGACTGTTAACACTATCAGGTGGAAAATGACAAATACTACAAACACCAGTTGAACCTGGGATTTGAACCAGTGACCCTGCAATCACCATCTGCATTGTAGGCAGGATGCTTAACCACTGGGCTATGGAGCCTCCCAAAGATTATGCTAAGCAGAGAGACTTTTCTCAAAGAATATTCTGTGTATGTAGTATTGATGTTGAACTTTATCAAAATCAATTACAATAATAAACACAGTGCAACATCCAACTATGTATTGAGACTGTTAACACTACCAGGTGGAAAATGACAAATACTACAAACACCAGTTGAACCTGGGATTCGAACCAGTGAAACTACAATCACCATCTGCATTGTAGGCGGGATGCTTAACCACTGGGCTACGGAGCCTCCCAAAGATTATGCTAAGCAGAGAGACTTTTCTCAAAGAATATTCTGTGTATGTAGTATTGATGTTGAACTTTATCAAAATCAATTACAATAATAAACACAGTGCAACATCCAACTATGTATTGAGACTGTTAACACTACCAGGTGGAAAATGACAAATACTACAAACACCAGTTGAACCTGGGATTTGAACCAGGGAACCTGCAATCACCATCTGCATTGTAGGCAGGATGCTTAACCACTGGGATATGGAGCCTCCCAAAGATTATGCTAAGCAGAGAGACTTTTCTCAAAGAATATTCTGTGTATGTAGTATTGATGTTGAACTTTATCAAAATCAATTACAATAATAAACACAGTGCAACATCCAGCTATGTATTGAGACTGTTAACACTATCAGGTGGAAAATGACAAATACTACAAACACCAGTTGAACCTGGGATTTGAACCAGTGACCCTGCAATCACCATCTGCATTGTAGGCAGGATGCTTAACCACTGGGCTATGGAGCCTCCCAAAGATTATGCTAAGCAGAGAGACTTTTCTCAAAGAATATTCTGTGTATGTAGTATTGATGTTGAACTTTATCAAAATCAATTACAATAATAAACACAGTGCAACATCCAACTATGTATTGAGACTGTTAACACTACCAGGTGGAAAATGACAAATACTACAAACACCAGTAGAACCTGGGATTCGAACCAGTGAAACTACAATCACCATCTGCATTGTAGGCGGGATGCTTAACCACTGGGCTACGGAGCCTCCCAAAGATTATGCTAAGCAGAGAGACTTTTCTCAAAGAATATTCTGTGTATGTAGTATTGATGTTGAACTTTATCAAAATCAATTACAATAATAAACACAGTGCAACATCCAACTATGTATTGAGACTGTTAACACTATCAGGTGGAAAATGACAAATACTACAAACACCAGTTGAACCTTGGATTCGAACCAGTGACCCTGCAATCACCATCTGCATTGTAGGCAGGATGCTTAACCACTGGGCTATGGAGCCTCCCAAAGATTATGCTAAGCAGAGAGACTTTTCTCAAAGAATATTCTGTGTATGTAGTATTGATGTTGAACTTTATCAAAATCAATTACAATAATAAACACAGTGCAACATCCAACTATGTATTGAGACTGTTAACACTACCAGGTGGAAAATGACAAATACTACAAACACCAGTTGAACCTGGGATTACGAACCAGTGAAACTACAATCACCATCTGCATTGTAGGCGGGATGCTTAACCACTGGGCTACGGAGCCTCCCAAAGATTATGCTAAGCAGAGAGACTTTTCTCAAAGAATATTCTGTGTATGTAGTATTGATGTTGAACTTTATCAAAATCAATTACAATAATAAACACAGTGCAACATCCAACTATGTATTGAGACTGTTAACACTATCAGGTGGAAAATGACAAATACTACAAACACCAGTTGAACCTTGGATTCGAACCAGTGACCCTGCAATCACCATCTGCATTGTTGGCGGGATACTTAACCACTGGGCTATGGAGCCTCCCAAAGATTATGCTAAGCAGAGAGACTTTTCTCAAAGAATATTCTGTGTATGTAGTATTGATGTTGAACTTTATCAAAATCAATTACAATAATAAACACAGTGCAACATCCAACTATGTATTGAGACTGTTAACACTACCAGGTGGAAAATGACAAATACTACAAACACCAGTTGAACCTGGGATTTGAACCAGGGAACCTGCAATCACCATCTGCATTGTAGGCGGGATGCTTAACCACTGGGATATGGAGCCTCCCAAAGATTATGCTAAGCAGAGAGACTTTTCTCAAAGAATATTCTGTGTATGTAGTATTGATGTTGAACTTTATCAAAATCAATTACAATAATAAACACAGTGCAACATCCAGCTATGTATTGAGACTGTTAACACTATCAGGTGGAAAATGACAAATACTACAAACACCAGTTGAACCTGGGATTTGAACCAGTGACCCTGCAATCACCACCTGCATTGTAGGCAGGATGCTTAACCACTGGGCTATGGAGCCTCCCAAAGATTATGCGAAGCAGAGAGACTTTTCTCAAAGAATATTCTGTGTATGTAGTATTGATGTTGAACTTTATCAAAATCAATTACAATAATAAACACAGTGCAACATCCAACTATGTATTGAGACTGTTAACACTATCAGGTGGAAAATGACAAATACTACAAACACCAGTTGAACCTGGGATTCGAACCAGTGAAACTACAATCACCATCTGCATTGTAGGCGGGATGCTTAACCACTGGGCTACGGAGCCTCCCAAAGATTATGCTAAGCAGAGAGCCTTTTCTCAAAGAATATTCTGTGTATGTAGTATTGATGTTGAACTTTATCAAAATCAATTACAATAATAAACACAGTGCGACATCCAACTATGTATTGAGACTGTTAACACTATCAGATGGAAAATGACAAATACTACAAACACCAGTTGAACCTGGGATTCGAACCAGTGACCCTGCAATCACCATCTGCATTGTAGGCGGGATACTTAACCACTGGGATATGGAGCCTCCCAAAGATTATGCTAAGCAGAGAGACTTTTCTCAAAGAATATTCTGTGTATGTAGTATTGATGTTGAACTTTATCAAAATCAATTACAATAATAAACACAGTGCAACATCCAACTATGTATTGAGACTGTTAACACTACCAGGTGGAAAATGACAAATACTACAAACACCAGTTGAACCTGGGATTATAGGCGGGATACTTAACCACTGGGCTATGGAGCCTCCCAAAGATTATGCTAAGCAGAGAGACTTTTCTCAAAGAATATTCTGTGTATGTAGTATTGATGTTGAACTTTATCAAAATCAATTACAATAATAAACACAGTGCAACATCCAACTATGTATTGAGAGTGTTAACACTACCAGGTGGAAAGTGACAAATACTACAAACACCAGTTGAACCTGGGATTCGAGCCGGTGACCCTGCAATCACCATCTGCATTGCAGGCGGGATGCTTAGCCACTGGGCTATGGAGCCTCCCAAAGATTATGCTAAGCAGAGAGACTTTTCTCAAAGAATATTCTGTGTATGTAGTATTGATGTTGAACTTTATCAAAATCAATTACAATAATAAACACAGTGCAACATCCAACTATGTATTGAGACTGTTAACACTACCAGGTGGAAAATGACAAATACTACAAACACCAGTTGAACCTGGGATTTGAACCAGTGACCCTGCAATCACCATCTGCATTGTAGGCGGGATGCTTAACCACTGGGCTATGGAGCCTCCCAAAGATTATGCTAAGCAGAGAGACTTTTCTCAAAGAATATTCTGTGTATGTAGTATTGATGTTGAACTTTATCAAAATCAATTACAATAATAAACACAGTGCAACATCCAACTATGTATTGAGACTGTTAACACTATCAGGTGGAAAATGACAAATACTACAAACACCAGTTGAACCTGGGATTCGAACCAGTGATCCTGCAATCACCATCTGCATTGTAGGCGGGATGCTTAGCCACTGGGCTATGGAGCCTCCAAAAGATTATGCTAAGCAGAGAGACTTTTCTCAAATAATATTCTGTGTATGTAGTATTGATGTTGAACTTTATCAAAATCAATTACAATAATAAACACAGTGCAACATCCAACTATGTATTGAGACTGTTAACACTATCAGGTGGAAAATGACAAATACTACAAACACCAGTTGAACCTGGGATTCGAACCAGTGAAACTACAATCACCATCTGCATTGTAGGCGGGATGCTTAACCACTGGGCTACGGAGCCTCCCAAAGATTATGCTAAGCAGAGAGACTTTTCTCAAAGAATATTCTGTGTATGTAGTATTGATGTTGAACTTTATCAAAATCAATTACAATAATAAACACAGTGCAACATCCAACTATGTATTGAGACTGTTAACACTACCAGGTGGAAAATGACAAATACTACAAACACCAGTTGAACCTGGGATTTGAACCAGTGACCCTGCAATCACCATCTGCATTGTAGGCGGGATGCTTAACCACTGGGCTATGGAGCCTCCCAAAGATTATGCTAAGCAGAGAGACTTTTCTCAAAGAATATTCTGTGTATGTAGTATTGATGTTGAACTTTATCAAAATCAATTACAATAATAAACACAGTGCAACATCCAACTATGTATTGAGACTGTTAACACTATCAGGTGGAAAATGACAAATACTACAAACACCAGTTGAACCTGGGATTCGAACCAGTGACCCTGCAATCACCATCTGCATTGTAGGCAGGATGCTTAACCACTGGGCTATGGAGCTTCCCAAAGATTATGCTAAGCAGAGAGACTTTTCTCAAAGAATATTCTGTGTATGTAGTATTGATGTTGAACTTTATCAAAATCAATTACAATAATAAACACAGTGCAACATCCAACTATGTATTGAGACTGTTAACACTACCAGGTGGAAAATGACAAATACCAGTTGAACCTGGGATTTGAACCAGTGAAACTACAATCACCATCTGCATTGTAGGCGGGATGCTTAACCACTGGGCTACGGAGCCTCCCAAAGATTATGCTAAGCAGAGAGACTTTTCTCAAAGAATATTCTGTGTATGTAGTATTGATGTTGAACTTTATCAAAATCAATTACAATAATAAACACAGTGCAACATCCAACTATGTATTGAGACTGTTAACACAATCAGGTGGAAAATGACAAATACTACAAACACCAGTTGAACCTTGGATTTGAACCAGTGACCCTGCAATCACCATCTGCATTGTTGGCGGGATACTTAACCACTGGGCTATGGAGCCTCCCAAAGATTATGCTAAGCAGAGAGACTTTTCTCAAAGAATATTCTGTGTATGTAGTATTGATGTTGAACTTTATCAAAATCAATTACAATAATAAACACAGTGCAACATCCAACTATGTATTGAGACTGTTAACACTACCAGGTGGAAAATGACAAATACTACAAACACCAGTTGAACCTGGGATTTGAACCAGGGAACCTGCAATCACCATCTGCATTGTAGGCGGGATGCTTAACCACTGGGATATGGAGCCTCCCAAAGATTATGCTAAGCAGAGAGACTTTTCTCAAAGAATATTCTGTGTATGTAGTATTGATGTTGAACTTTATCAAAATCAATTACAATAATAAACACAGTGCAACATCCAGCTATGTATTGAGACTGTTAACACTATCAGGTGGAAAATGACAAATACTACAAACACCAGTTGAACCTGGGATTTGAACCAGTGACCCTGCAATCACCATCTGCATTGTAGGCAGGATGCTTAACCACTGGGCTATGGAGCCTCCCAAAGATTATGCTAAGCAGAGAGACTTTTCTCAAAGAATATTCTGTGTATGTAGTATTGATGTTGAACTTTATCAAAATCAATTACAATAATAAACACAGTGCAACATCCAACTATGTATTGAGACTGTTAACACTACCAGGTGGAAAATGACAAATACTACAAACACCAGTTGAACCTGGGATTTGAACCAGTGAAACTACAATCACCATCTGCATTGTAGGCGGGATGCTTAACCACTGGGCTATGGAGCCTCCCAAAGATTATGCTAAGCAGAGAGACTTTTCTCAAAGAATATTCTGTGTATGTAGTATTGATGTTGAACTTTATCAAAATCAATTACAATAATAAACACAGTGCAACATCCAACTATGTATTGAGACTGTTAACACTACCAGGTGGAAAGTGACAAATACTACAAACACCAGTTGAACCTGGGATTCGAACCAGTGAAACTACAATCACCATCTGCATTGTAGGCGGGATGCTTAACCACTGGGCTATGGAGCCTCCCAAAGATTATGCTAAGCAGAGAGACTTTTCTCAAAGAATATTCTGTGTATGTAGTATTGATGTTGAACTTTATCAAAATCAATTACAATAATAAACACAGTGCAACATCCAACTATGTATTGAGACTGTTAACACTATCAGGTGGAAAATGACAAATACTACAAACACCAGTTGAACCTGGGATTTGAACCAGTGATCCTGCAATCACCATCTGCATTGTAGGCGGGATGCTTAACCACTGGGCTATGGAGCTACCCAAAGATTATGCTAAGCAGAGAGACTTTTCTCAAAGAATATTCTGTGTATGTAGTATTGATGTTGAACTTTATCAAAATCAATTACAATAATAAACACAGTGCAACATCCAACTATGTATTGAGACTGTTAACACTATCAGGTGGAAAATGACAAATACTACAAACACCAGTTGAACCTGGGATTCGAACCAGTGAAACTACAATCACCATCTGCATTGTAGGCGGGATGCTTAACCACTGGGCTACGGAGCCTCCCAAAGATTATGCTAAGCAGAGAGACTTTTCTCAAAGAATATTCTGTGTATGTAGTATTGATGTTGAACTTTATCAAAATCAATTACAATAATAAACACAGTGCAACATCCAACTATGTATTGAGACTGTTAACACTACCAGGTGGAAAATGACAAATACTACAAACACCAGTTGAACCTGGGATTTGAACCAGTGACCCTGCAATCACCATCTGCATTGTAGGCGGGATGCTTAACCACTGGGCTATGGAGCCTCCCAAAGATTATGCTAAGCAGAGAGACTTTTCTCAAAGAATATTCTGTGTATGTAGTATTGATGTTGAACTTTATCAAAATCAATTACAATAATAAACACAGTGCAACATCCAACTATGTATTGAGACTGTTAACACTATCAGGTGGAAAATGACAAATACTACAAACACCAGTTGAACCTGGGATTCGAACCAGTGATCCTGCAATCACCATCTGCATTGTAGGCGGGATGCTTAGCCACTTGGCTATGGAGCCTCCCAAAGATTATGCTAAGCAGAGAGACTTTTCTCAAAGAATATTCTGTGTATGTAGTATTGATGTTGAACTTTATCAAAATCAATTACAATAATAAACACAGTGCAACATCCAACTATGTATTGAGACTGTTAACACTACCAGGTGGAAAATGACAAATACTACAAACACCAGTTGAACCTGGGATTCGAACCAGTGAAACTACAATCACCATCTGCATTGTAGGCGGGATGCTTAACCACTGGGCTACGGAGCCTCCCAAAGATTATGCTAAGCAGAGAGACTTTTCTCAAAGAATATTCTGTGTATGTAGTATTGATGTTGAACTTTATCAAAATCAATTACAATAATAAACACAGTGCAACATCCAACTATGTATTGAGACTGTTAACACTATCAGGTGGAAAATGACAAATACTACAAACACCAGTTGAACCCGGGATTCGAACCAGTGACCCTGCAATCACCATCTGCATTGTAGGCGGGATGCTTAACCACTGGGATATGGAGCCTCCCAAAGATTATGCTAAGCAGAGAGACTTTTCTCAAAGAATATTCTGTGTATGTAGTATTGATATTGAACTTTATCAAAATCAATTACAATAATAAACACAGTGCAACATCCAACTATGTATTGAGACTGTTAACACTACCAGGTGGAAAATGACAAATACTACAAACACCAGTTGAACCTGGGATTCGAACCAGTGAAACTACAATCACCATCTGCATTGTAGGCGGGATGCTTAACCACTGGGCTATGGAGCCTCCCAAAGATTATGCTAAGCAGAGAGACTTTTCTCAAAGAATATTCTGTGTATGTAGTATTGATGTTGAACTTTATCAAAATCAATTACAATAATAAACACAGTGCAACATCCAACTATGTATTGAGACTGTTAACACTACCAGGTGGAAAATGACAAATACTACAAACACTAGTTGAACCTGGGATTCGAACCAGTGACCCTGCAATCACCATCTGCATTGTAGGCGGGATGCTTAACCACTGGGCTATGGAGCCTCCCAAAGATTATGCTAAGCAGAGAGACTTTTCTCAAAGAATATTCTGTGTATGTAGTATTGATGTTGAACTTTATCAAAATCAATTACAATAATAAACACAGTGCAACATCCAACTATGTATTGAGACTGTTAACACTATCATGTGGAAAATGACAAATACTACAAACACCAGTTGAACCTGGGATTCGAGCCAGTGATCCTGCAATCACCATCTGCATTGTAGGCGGGATGCTTAACCACTGGGCTATGGAGCCTCCCAAAGATTATGCTAAGCAGAGAGACTTTTCTCAAAGAATATTCTGTGTATGTAGTATTGATGTTGAACTTTATCAAAATCAATTACAATAATAAACACAGTGCAACATCCAACTATGTATTGAGACTGTTAACACTACCAGGTGGAAAATGACAAATACTACAAACACCAGTTGAACCTGGGATTTGAACCAGTGAAACTACAATCACCATCTGCATTGTAGGCGGGATGCTTAACCACTGGGCTACGGAGCCTCCCAAAGATTATGCTAAGCAGAGAGACTTTTCTCAAAGAATATTCTGTGTATGTAGTATTGATGTTGAACTTTATCAAAATCAATTACAATAATAAACACAGTGCAACATCCAACTATGTATTGAGACTGTTAACACTATCAGGTGGAAAATGACAAATACTACAAACACCAGTTGAACCTTGGATTCGAACCAGTGACCCTGCAATCACCATCTGCATTGTTGGCGGGATACTTAACCACTGGGCTATGGAGCCTCCCAAAGATTATGCTAAGCAGAGAGACTTTTCTCAAAGAATATTCTGTGTATGTAGTATTGATGTTGAACTTTATCAAAATCAATTACAATAATAAACACAGTGCAACATCCAACTATGTATTGAGACTGTTAACACTACCAGGTGGAAAATGACAAATACTACAAACACCAGTTGAACCTGGGATTTGAACCAGGGAACCTGCAATCACCATCTGCATTGTAGGCAGGATGCTTAACCACTGGGCTATGGAGCCTCCCAAAGATTATGCTAAGCAGAGAGACTTTTCTCAAAGAATATTCTGTGTATGTAGTATTGATGTTGAACTTTATCAAAATCAATTACAATAATAAACACAGTGCAACATCCAACTATGTATTGAGACTGTTAACACTACCAGGTGGAAAATGACAAATACTACAAACACCAGTTGAACCTGGGATTTGAACCATTGACCCTGCAATCACCATTTGCATTGTAGGCGGGATACTTAACCACTGGGCTATGGAGCCTCCCAAAGATTATGCTAAGCAGAGAGACTTTTCTCAAAGAATATTCTGTGTATGTAGTATTGATGTTGAACTTTATCAAAATCAATTACAATAATAAACAGTGCAACATCCAACTATGTATTGAGACTGTTAACACTACCAGGTGGAAAGTGACAAATACTACAAACACCAGTTGACCCTGGGATTTGAACCGGTGACCCTGCAATCACCATCTGCATTGTAGGCGGGATGCTTAACCACTGGGCTATGGAGCCTCCCAAAGATTATGCTAAGCAGAGAGACTTTTCTCAAAGAATATTCTGTGTATGTAGTATTGATGTTGAACTTTATCAAAATCAATTACAATAATAAACACAGTGCAACATCCAACTATGTATTGAGACTGTTAACACTACCAGGTGGAAAATGACAAATACTACAAACACCAGTTAAACCTGGGATTTGAACCAGGGAACGTGCAATCACCATCTGCATTGTAGGCGGGATGCTTAACCACTGGGATATGGAGCCTCCCAAAGATTATGCTAAGCAGAGAGACTTTTCTCAAAGAATATTCTGTGTATGTAGTATTGATGTTGAACTTTATCAAAATCAATTACAATAATAAACACAGTGCAACATCCAGCTATGTATTGAGACTGTTAACACTATCAGGTGGAAAATGACAAATACTACAAACACCAGTTGAACCTGGGATTTGAACCAGTGACCCTGCAATCACCATCTGCATTGTAGGCAGGATGCTTAACCACTGGGCTATGGGGCCTCCCAAAGATTATGCTAAGCAGAGAGACTTTTCTCAAAGAATATTCTGTGTATGTAGTATTGATGTTGAACTTTATCAAAATCAATTACAATAATAAACACAGTGCAACATCCAACTATGTATTGAGACTGTTAACACTACCAGGTGGAAAATGACAAATACTACAAACACCAGTTGAACCTGGGATTCGAACCAGTGACCCTGCAATCACCATTTGCATTGTAGGCGGGATACTTAACCACTGGGCTATGGAGCCTCCCAAAGATTATGCTAAGCAGAGAGACTTTTCTCAAAGAATATTCTGTGTATGTAGTATTGATGTTGAACTTTATCAAAATCAATTACAATAATAAACAGTGCAACATCCAACTATGTATTGAGACTGTTAACACTACCAGGTGGAAAGTGACAAATACTACAAACACCAGTTGAACCTGGGATTTGAACCGGTGACCCTGCAATCACCATCTGCATTGTAGGCGGGATGCTTAACCACTGGGCTATGGAGCCTCCCAAAGATTATGCTAAGCAGAGAGACTTTTCTCAAAGAATATTCTGTGTATGTAGTATTGATGTTGAACTTTATCAAAATCAATTACAATAATAAACACAGTGCAACATCCAACTATGTATTGAGACTGTTATCACTACCAGGTGGAAAATGACAAATACTACAAACACCAGTTAAACCTGGGATTTGAACCAGGGAACCTGCAATCACCATCTGCATTGTAGGCGGGATGCTTAACCACTGGGATATGGAGCCTCCCAAAGATTATGCTAAGCAGAGAGACTTTTCTCAAAGAATATTCTGTGTATGTAGTATTGATGTTGAACTTTATCAAAATCAATTACAATAATAAACACAGTGCAACATCCAGCTATGTATTGAGACTGTTAACACTATCAGGTGGAAAATGACAAATACTACAAACACCAGTTGAACCTGGGATTTGAACCAGTGACCCTGCAATCACCATCTGCATTGTAGGCAGGATGCTTAACCACTGGGCTATGGAGCCTCCCAAAGATTATGCTAAGCAGAGAGACTTTTCTCAAAGAATATTCTGTGTATGTAGTATTGATGTTGAACTTTATCAAAATCAATTACAATAATAAACACAGTGCAACATCCAACTATGTATTGAGACTGTTAACACTACCAGGTGGAAAGTGACAAATACTACAAACACCAGTTGAACCTGGGATTTGAACCGGTGACCCTGCAATCACCATCTGCATTGTAGGTGGGATGCTTAACCACTGGGCTATGGAGCCTCCCAAAGATTATGCTAAGCAGAGAGACTTTTCTCAAAGAATATTCTGTGTATGTAGTATTGATGTTGAACTTTATCAAAATCAATTACAATAATAAACACAGTGCAACATCCAACTATGTATTGAGACTGTTAACACTACCAGGTGGAAAATGACAAATACTACAAACACCAGTTGAACCTGGGATTTGAACCAGGGAACCTGCAATCACCATCTGCATTGTAGGCGGGATGCTTAACCACTGGGATATGGAGCCTCCCAAAGATTATGCTAAGCAGAGAGACTTTTCTCAAAGAATATTCTGTGTATGTAGTATTGATGTTGAACTTTATCAAAATCAATTACAATAATAAACACAGTGCAACATCCAACTATGTATTGAGACTGTTAACACTATCAGGTGGAAAATGACAAATACTACAAACACCAGTTGAACCTGGGATTCGAACCAGTGACCCTGCAATCACCATCTGCATTGTAGGCGGGATACTTAACCACTGGGCTATGGAGCCTCCCAAAGATTATGCTAAGCAGAGAGACTTTTCTCAAAGAATATTCTGTGTATGTAGTATTGATGTTGAACTTTATCAAAATCAATTACAATAATAAACACAGTGCAACATCCAACTATGTATTGAGACTGTTAACACTACCAGGTGGAAAATGACAAATACTACAAACACCAGTTAAACCTGGGATTTGAACCAGGGAACCTGCAATCACCATCTGCATTGTAGGCGGGATGCTTAACCACTGGGATATGGAGCCTCCCAAAGATTATGCTAAGCAGAGAGACTTTTCTCAAAGAATATTCTGTGTATGTAGTATTGATGTTGAACTTTATCAAAATCAATTACAATAATAAACACAGTGCAACATCCAGCTATGTATTGAGACTGTTAACACTATCAGGTGGAAAATGACAAATACTACAAACACCAGTTGAACCCGGGATTCAGAACCAGTGACCCTGCAATCACCATCTGCATTGTAGGCGGGATGCTTAACCACTGGGCTATGGAGCCTCCCAAAGATTATGCTAAGCAGAGAGACTTTTCTCAAAGAATATTCTGTGTATGTAGTATTGATGTTGAACTTTATCAAAATCAATTACAATAATAAACACAGTGCAACATCCAACTATGTATTGAGACTGTTAAAACTACCAGGTGGAAAGTGACAAATACTACAAACACCAGTTGAACCTGGGATTTGAACCGGTGACCCTGCAATCACCATCTGCATTGTAGGTGGGATGCTTAACCACTGGGCTATGGAGCCTCCCAAAGATTATGCTAAGCAGAGAGACTTTTCTCAAAGAATATTCTGTGTATGTAGTATTGATGTTGAACTTTATCAAAATCAATTACAATAATAAACACAGTGCAACATCCAGCTATGTATTGAGACTGTTAACACTATCAGGTGAAAAATGACAAATACTACAAACACCAGTTGAACCCGGGATTCGAACCAGTGACCCTGCAATCACCATCTGCATTGTAGGCGGGATGCTTAACCACTGGGCTATGGAGCCTCCCAAAGATTATGCTAAGCAGAGAGACTTTTCTCAAAGAATATTCTGTGTATGTAGTATTGATATTGAACTTTATCAAAATCAATTACAATAATAAACACAGTGCAACATCCAGCTATGTATTGAGACTGTTAACACTATCAGGTGGAAAATGACAAATACTACAAACACCAGTTGAACCCGGGATTCGAACCAGTGACCCTGCAATCACCATCTGCATTGTAGGCGGGATGCTTAACCACTGGGCTATGGAGCCTCCCAAAGATTATGCTAAGCAGAGAGACTTTTCTCAAAGAATATTCTGTGTATGTAGTATTGATGTTGAACTTTATCAAAATCAATTACAATAATAAACACAGTGCAACATCCAACTATGTATTGAGACTGTTAACACTACCAGGTGGAAAATGACAAATACTACAAACACCAGTTGAACCTGGGATTTGAACCAGGGAACCTGCAATCACCATCTGCATTGTAGGCGGGATGCTTAACCACTGGGATATGGAGCCTCCCAAAGATTATGCTAAGCAGAGAGACTTTTCTCAAAGAATATTCTGTGTATGTAGTATTGATGTTGAACTTTATCAAAATCAATTACAATAATAAACACAGTGCAACATCCAGCTATGTATTGAGACTGTTAACACTATCAGGTGGAAAATGACAAATACTACAAACACCAGTTGAACCTGGGATTTGAACCAGTGACCCTGCAATCACCATCTGCATTGTAGGCAGGATGCTTAACCACTGGGCTATGGAGCCTCCCAAAGATTATGCTAAGCAGAGAGACTTTTCTCAAAGAATATTCTGTGTATGTAGTATTGATGTTGAACTCCCAAAGATTATGCTAAGCAGAGAGACTTTGCTCAAAGAATATTCTGTGTATGTAGTATTGATGTTGAACTTTATCAAAATCAATTACAATAATAAACACAGTGCAACATCCAACTATGTATTGAGACTGTTAACACTACCAGGTGGAAAATGACAAATACTACAAACACCAGTTGAACCTGGGATTCGAACCAGTGACCCTGCAATCACCATCTGCATTGTAGGCAGGATACTTAACCACTGGGCTATGGAGCCTCCCAAAGATTATGCTAAGCAGAGAGACTTTTCTCAAAGAATATTCTGTGTATGTAGTATTGATGTTGAACTTTATCAAAATCAATTACAATAATAAACACAGTGCAACATCCAACTATGTATTGAGACTGTTAACACTACCAGGTGGAAAGGGACAAATACTACAAACACCAGTTAAACCTGGGATCCGAACCGGTGACCCTGCAATCACCATCTGCATTGTAGGCGGGATGCTTAACCACTGGGCTATGGAGCCTCCCAAAGATTATGCTAAGCAGAGAGACTTTTCTCAAAGAATATTCTGTGTATGTAGTATTGATGTTGAACTTTATCAAAATCAATTACAATAATAAACACAGTGCAACATCCAACTATGTATTGAGACTGTTAACACTACCAGGTGGAAAATGACAAATACTACAAACACCAGTTGAACCTGGGATTCGAACCAGTGACCCTGCAATCACCATCTGCATTGTAGGCGGGATACTTAACCACTGGGCTATGGAGCCTCCCAAACATTATGCTAAGCAGAGAGACTTTTCTCAAAGAATATTCTGTGTATGTAGTATTGATGTTGAATTTTATCAAAATCAATTACAATAATAAACACAGTGCAACATCCAACTATGTATTGAGACTGTTAACACTATCAGGTGGAAAATGACAAATACTACAAACACCAGTTGAACCTGGGATTCGAACCAGTGAAACTACAATCACCATCTGCATTGTAGGCGGGATGCTTAACCACTGGGCTACGGAGCCTCCCAAAGATTATGCTAAGCAGAGAGACTTTTCTCAAAGAATATTCTGTGTATGTAGTATTGATGTTGAACTTTATCAAAATCAATTACAATAATAAACACAGTGCAACATCCAACTATGTATTGAGACTGTTAACACTATCAGGTGGGAAATGACAAATACTACAAACACCAGTTGAACCTGGGATTCGAACCAGTGACCCTGCAATCACCATCTGCATTGTAGGCGGGATACTTAACCACTGGGCTATGGAGCCTCCCAAAGATTATGCTAAGCAGAGAGACTTTTCTCAAAGAATATTCTGTGTATGTAGTATTGATGTTGAACTTTATCAAAATCAATTACAATAATAAACACAGTGCAACATCCAACTATGTATTGAGACTGTTAACACTACCAGGTGGAAAATGACAAATACTACAAACACCAGTTGAACCTGGGATTTGAACCAGGGAACCTGCAATCACCATCTGCATTGTAGGCGGGATGCTTAACCACTGGGATATGGAGCCTCCCAAAGATTATGCTAAGCAGAGAGACTTTTCTCAAAGAATATTCTGTGTATGTAGTATTGATGTTGAACTTTATCAAAATCAATTACAATAATAAACACAGTGCAACATCCAGCTATGTATTGAGACTGTTAACACTATCAGGTGGAAAATGACAAATACTACAAACACCAGTTGAACCCGGGATTTGAACCAGTGACCCTGCAATCACCATCTGCATTGTAGGCGGGATGCTTAACCACTGGGCTATGGAGCCTCCCAAAGATTATGCTAAGCAGAGAGACTTTTCTCAAAGAATATTCTGTGTATGTAGTATTGATATTGAACTTTATCAAAATCAATTACAATAATAAACACAGTGCAACATCCAACTATGTATTGAGACTGTTAACACTACCAGGTGGAAAATGACAAATACTACAAACACCAGTTGAACCTGGGATTCGAACCAGTGAAACTACAATCACCATCTGCATTGTAGGCGGGATGCTTAACCACTGGGCTATGGAGCCTCCCAAAGATTATGCTAAGCAGAGAGACTTTTCTCAAAGAATATTCTGTGTATGTAGTATTGATGTTGAACTTTATCAAAATCAATTACAATAATAAACACAGTGCAACATCCAACTATGTATTGAGACTGTTAACACTACCAGGTGGAAAATGACAAATACTACAAACACCAGTTGAACCTGGGATTCAAACCAGTGACCCTGCAATCACCATCTGCATTGTAGGCGGGATGCTTAACCACTGGGCTATGGAGCCTCCCGAAGATTATGCTAAGCAGAGAGACTTTTCACAAAGAATATTCTGTGTATGTAGTATTGATGTTGAACTTTATCAAAATCAATTACAATAATAAACACAGTGCAACATCCAACTATGTATTGAGACTGTTAACACTATCATGTGGAAAATGACAAATACTCCAAACACCAGTTGAACCTGGGATTCGAACCAGTGATCCTGCAATCACCATCTGCATTGTAGGCGGGATGCTTAACCACTGGGCTACGGAGCCTCCCAAAGATTATGCTAAGCAGAGAGACTTTTCTCAAAGAATATTCTGTGTATGTAGTATTGATGTTGAACTTTATCAAAATCAATTACAATAATAAACACAGTGCAACATCCAACTATGTATTGAGACTATTAACACTATCAGGTGGAAAATGACAAATACTACAAACACCAGTTGAACCTTGGATTCGAACCAGTGACCCTGCAATCACCATCTGCATTGTTGGCGGGATACTTAACCACTGGGCTATGGAGCCTCCCAAAGATTATGCTAAGCAGAGAGACTTTTCTCAAAGAATATTCTGTGTATGTAGTATTGATGTTGAACTTTATCAAAATCAATTACAATAATATACACAGTGCAACATCCAACTATGTATTGAGACTGTTAACACTATCAGGTGGAAAATGACAAATACTACAAACACCAGTTGAACCTGGGATTTGAACCAGGGAACCTGCAATCACCATCTGCATTGTAGGCGGGATGCTTAACCACTGGGATATGGAGCCTCCCAAAGATTATGCTAAGCAGAGAGACTTTTCTCAAAGAATATTCTGTGTATGTAGTATTGATGTTGAACTTTATCAAAATCAATTACAATAATAAACACAGTGCAACATCCAACTATGTATTGAGACTGTTAACACTACCAGGTGGAAAATGACAAATACTACAAACACCAGTTGAACCTGGGATTTGAACCAGGGAACCTGCAATCACCATCTGCATTGTAGGCGGGATGCTTAACCACTGGGATATGGAGCCTCCCAAAGATTATGCTAAGCAGAGAGACTTTTCTCAAAGAATATTCTGTGTATGTAGTATTGATGTTGAACTTTATCAAAATCAATTACAATAATAAACACAGTGCAACATCCAGCTATGTATTGAGACTGTTAACACTATCAGGTGAAAAATGACAAATACTACAAACACCAGTTGAACCCGGGATTCGAACCAGTGACCCTGCAATCACCATCTGCATTGTAGGCGGGATGCTTAACCACTGGGCTATGGAGCCTCCCAAAGATTATGCTAAGCAGAGAGACTTTTCTCAAAGAATATTCTGTGTATGTAGTATTGATATTGAACTTTATCAAAATCAATTACAATAATAAACACAGTGCAACATCCAGCTATGTATTGAGACTGTTAACACTATCAGGTGGAAAATGACAAATACTACAAACACCAGTTGAACCCGGGATTCGAACCAGTGACCCTGCAATCACCATCTGCATTGTAGGCGGGATGCTTAACCACTGGGCTATGGAGCCTCCCAAAGATTATGCTAAGCAGAGAGACTTTTCTCAAAGAATATTCTGTGTATGTAGTATTGATGTTGAACTTTATCAAAATCAATTACAATAATAAACACAGTGCAACATCCAACTATGTATTGAGACTGTTAACACTACCAGGTGGAAAATGACAAATACTACAAACACCAGTTGAACCTGGGATTTGAACCAGGGAACCTGCAATCACCATCTGCATTGTAGGCGGGATGCTTAACCACTGGGATATGGAGCCTCCCAAAGATGTTGCTAAGCAGAGAGACTTTTCTCAAAGAATATTCTGTGTATGTAGTATTGATGTTGAACTTTATCAAAATCAATTACAATAATAAACACAGTGCAACATCCAGCTATGTATTGAGACTGTTAACACTATCAGGTGGAAAATGACAAATACTACAAACACCAGTTGAACCTGGGATTTGAACCAGTGACCCTGCAATCACCATCTGCATTGTAGGCAGGATGCTTAACCACTGGGCTATGGAGCCTCCCAAAGATTATGCTAAGCAGAGAGACTTTTCTCAAAGAATATTCTGTGTATGTAGTATTGATGTTGAACTCCCAAAGATTATGCTAAGCAGAGAGACTTTGCTCAAAGAATATTCTGTGTATGTAGTATTGATGTTGAACTTTATCAAAATCAATTACAATAATAAACACAGTGCAACATCCAACTATGTATTGAGACTGTTAACACTACCAGGTGGAAAATGACAAATACTACAAACACCAGTTGAACCTGGGATTCGAACCAGTGACCCTGCAATCACCATCTGCATTGTAGGCAGGATACTTAACCACTGGGCTATGGAGCCTCCCAAAGATTATGCTAAGCAGAGAGACTTTTCTCAAAGAATATTCTGTGTATGTAGTATTGATGTTGAACTTTATCAAAATCAATTACAATAATAAACACAGTGCAACATCCAACTATGTATTGAGACTGTTAACACTACCAGGTGGAAAGTGACAAATACTACAAACACCAGTTAAACCTGGGATTTGAACCGGTGACCCTGCAATCACCATCTGCATTGTAGGCGGGATGCTTAACCACTGGGCTATGGAGCCTCCCAAAGATTATGCTAAGCAGAGAGACTTTTCTCAAAGAATATTCTGTGTATGTAGTATTGATGTTGAACTTTATCAAAATCAATTACAATAATAAACACAGTGCAACATCCAACTATGTATTGAGACTGTTAACACTACCAGGTGGAAAATGACAAATACTACAAACACCAGTTGAACCTGGGATTCGAACCAGTGACCCTGCAATCACCATCTGCATTGTAGGCGGGATACTTAACCACTGGGCTATGGAGCCTCCCAAACATTATGCTAAGCAGAGAGACTTTTCTCAAAGAATATTCTGTGTATGTAGTATTGATGTTGAATTTTATCAAAATCAATTACAATAATAAACACAGTGCAACATCCAACTATGTATTGAGACTGTTAACACTACCAGGTGGAAAATGACAAATACTACAAACACCAGTTGAACCTGGGATTCGAACCAGTGAAACTACAATCACCATCTGCATTGTAGGAGGGATGCTTAACCACTGGGCTACGGAGCCTCCCAAAGATTATGCTAAGCAGAGAGACTTTTCTCAAAGAATATTCTGTGTATGTAGTATTGATGTTGAACTTTATCAAAATCAATTACAATAATAAACACAGTGCAACATCCAACTATGTATTGAGACTGTTAACACTATCAGGTGGGAAATGACAAATACTACAAACACCAGTTGAACCTGGGATTCGAACCAGTGACCCTGCAATCACCATCTGCATTGTAGGCGGGATACTTAACCACTGGGCTATGGAGCCTCCCAAAGATTATGCTAAGCAGAGAGACTTTTCTCAAAGAATATTCTGTGTATGTAGTATTGATATTGAACTTTATCAAAATCAATTACAATAATAAACACAGTGCAACATCCAACTATGTATTGAGACTGTTAACACTACCAGGTGGAAAATGACAAATACTACAAACACCAGCTGAACCTGGGATTCGAACCAGTGAAACTACAATCACCATCTGCATTGTAGGCGGGATGCTTAACCACTGGGCTATGGAGCCTCCCAAAAATTATGCTAAGCAGAGAGACTTTTCTCAAAGAATATTCTGTGTATGTAGTATTGATGTTGAACTTTATCAAAATCAATTACAATAATAAACACAGTGCAACATCCAACTATGTATTGAGACTGTTAACACTACCAGGTGGAAAATGACAAATACTACAAACACCAGTTGAACCTGGGATTCAAACCAGTGACCCTGCAATCACCATCTGCATTGTAGGCGGGATGCTTAACCACTGGGCTATGGAGCCTCCCAAAGATTATGCTAAGCAGAGAGACTTTTCTCAAAGAATATTCTGTGTATGTAGTATTGATGTTGAACTTTATCAAAATCAATTACAATAATAAACACAGTGCAACATCCAACTATGTATTGAGACTGTTAACACTATCATGTGGAAAATGACAAATACTACAAACACCAGTTGAACGTGGGATTCGAACCAGTGATCCTGCAATCACCATCTGCATTGTAGGCGGGATGCTTAACCACTGGGCTATGGAGCCTCCCAAAGATTATGCTTAGCAGAGAGACTTTTCTCAAAGAATATTCTGTGTATGTAGTATTGATGTTGAACTTTATCAAAATCAATTACAATAATAAACACAGTGCAACATCCAACTATGTATTGAGACTGTTAACACTACCAGGTGGAAAATGACAAATACTACAAACACCAGTTGAACCTGGGATTTGAACCAGTGAAACTACAATCACCATCTGCATTGTAGGCGGGATGCTTAACCACTGGGCTACGGAGCCTCCCAAAGATTATGCTAAGCAGAGAGACTTTTCTCAAAGAATATTCTGTGTATGTAGTATTGATGTTGAACTTTATCAAAATCAATTACAATAATAAACACAGTGCAACATCCAACTATGTATTGAGACTGTTAACACTATCAGGTGGAAAATGACAAATACTACAAACACCAGTTGAACCTTGGATTCGAACCAGTGACCCTGCAATCACCATCTGCATTGTTGGCAGGATACTTAACCACTGGGCTATGGAGCCTCCCGAACATTATGCTAAGCAGAGAGACTTTTCTCAAAGAATATTCTGTGTATGTAGTATTGATGTTGAACTTTATCAAAATCAATTACAATAATAAACACAGTGCAACATCCAACTATGTATTGAGACTGTTAACACTACCAGGTGGAAAGTGACAAATACTACAAACACCAGTTGAACCTGGGATTTGAACCAGTGACCCTGCAATCACCATCTGCATTGTAGGCAGGATGCTTAACCACTGGGCTATGGAGCCTCCCAAAGATTATGCTAAGCAGAGAGACTTTTCTCAAAGAATATTCTGTGTATGTAGTATTGATGTTGAACTTTATCAAAATCAATTACAATAATAAACACAGTGCAACATCCAACTATGTATTGAGACTGTTAACACTATCAGGTGGAAAATGACAAATACTACAAACACCAGTTGAACCTGGGATTTGAACCAGTGACCCTGCAATCACCATCTGCATTGTAGGCGGGATGCTTAACCACTGGGCTATGGAGCCTCCCAAAGATTATGCTAAGCAGAGAGACTTTTCTCAAAGAATATTCTGTGTATGTAGTATTGATATTGAACTTTATCAAAATCAATTACAATAATAAACACAGTGCAACATCCAACTATGTATTGAGACTGTTAACACTACCAGGTGGAAAATGACAAATACTACAAACACCAGTTGAACCCGGGATTCGAACCAGTGACCCTGCAATCACCATCTGCATTGTAGGCGGGATGCTTAACCACTGGGCTATGGAGCCTCCCAAAGATTATGCTAAGCAGAGAGACTTTTCTCAAAGAATATTCTGTGTATGTAGTATTGATGTTGAACTTTATCAAAATCAATTACAATAATAAACACAGTGCAACATCCAGCTATGTATTGAGACTGTTAACACTATCAGGTGGAAAATGACAAATACTACAAACACCAGTTGAACCCGGGATTCGAACCAGTGACCCTGCAATCACCATCTGCATTGTAGGCGGGATGCTTAACCACTGGGCTATGGAGCCTCCCAAAGATTATGCTAAGCAGAGAGACTTTTCTCAAATAATATTCTGTGTATGTAGTATTGATATTGAACTTTATCAAAATCAATTACAATAATAAACACAGTGCAACATCCAACTATGTATTGAGACTGTTAACACTACCAGGTGGAAAATGACAAATACTACAAACACCAGTTGAACCTGGGATTCGAACCAGTGAAACTACAATCACCATCTGCATTGTAGGCGGGATGCTTAACCACTGGGCTATGGAGCCTCCCAAAGATTATGCTAAGCAGAGAGACTTTTCTCAAAGAATATTCTGTGTATGTAGTATTGATGTTGAACTTTATCAAAATCAATTACAATAATAAACACAGTGCAACATCCAACTATGTATTGAGACTGTTAACACTACCAGGTGGAAAATGACAAATACTACAAACACCAGTTGAACCTGGGATTCGAACCAGTGAAACTACAATCACTATCTGCATTGTAGGCGGGATGCTTAACCACTGGGCTATGGAGCCTCCCAAAGATTATGCTAAGCAGAGAGACTTTTCTCAAAGAATATTCTGTGTATGTAGTATTGATGTTGAACTTTATCAAAATCAATTACAATAATAAACACAGTGCAACATCCAACAATGTATTGAGACTGTTAACACTATCAGGTGGAAAATGACAAATACTACAAACACCAGTTGAACCTGGGATTCGAACCAGTGACCCTGCAATCACCATCTGCATTGTAGGCGGGATGCTTAACCACTGGGCTATGGAGCCTCCCGAAGATTATGCTAAGCAGAGAGACTTTTCTCAAAGAATATTCTGTGTATGTAGTATTGATATTGAACTTTATCAAAATCAATTACAATAATAAACACAGTGCAACATCCAACTATGTATTGAGACTGTTAACACTACCAGGTGGAAAATGACAAATACTACAAACACCAGCTGAACCTGGGATTCGAACCAGTGAAACTACAATCACCATCTGCATTGTAGGCGGGATGCTTAACCACTGGGCTATGGAGCCTCCCAAAGATTATGCTAAGCAGAGAGACTTTTCTCAAAGAATATTCTGTGTATGTAGTATTGATGTTGAACTTTATCAAAATCAATTACAATAATAAACACAGTGCAACATCCAACTATGTATTGAGACTGTTAACACTACCAGGTGGAAAATGACAAATACTACAAACACCAGTTGAACATGGGATTCAAACCAGTGACCCTGCAATCACCATCTGCATTGTAGGCGGGATGCTTAACCACTGGGCTATGGAGCCTCCCGAAGATTATGCTAAGCAGAGAGACTTTTCTCAAAGAATATTCTGTGTATGTAGTATTGATGTTGAACTTTATCAAAATCAATTACAATAATAAACACAGTGCAACATCCAACTATGTATTGAGACTGTTAACACTACCAGGTGGAAAATGACAAATACTACAAACACCAGTTGAACCTGGGATTTGAATCAGTGACCCTGCAATCACCATCTGCATTGTAGGCGGGATACTTAACCACTGGGCTATGGAGCCTCCCAAAGATTATGCTAAGCAGAGAGACTTTTCTCAAAGAATATTCTGTGTATGTAGTATTGATGTTGAACTTTATCAAAATCAATTACAATAATAAACACAGTGCAACATCCAACTATGTATTGAGACTGTTAACACTACCAGGTGGAAAATGACAAATACTACAAACACCAGTTGAACCTGGGATTCGAACCAGTGAAACTACAATCACCATCTGCATTGTAGGCGGGATGCTTAACCAATTGGGCTACGGAGCCTCCCAAAGATTATACTAAGCAGAGAGACTTTTCTCAAAGAATATTCTGTTTATGTAGTATTGATGTTGAACTTTATCAAAATCAATTACAATAATAAACACAGTGCAACATCCAACTATGTATTGAGACTGTTAACACTATCAGGTGGAAAATGACAAATACTACAAACACCAGTTGAACCTGGGATTCGAACCAGTGACCCTGCAATCACCATCTGCATTGTAGGCGGGATACTTAACCACTGGGCTATGGAGCCTCCCAAAGATTATGCTAAGCAGAGAGACTTTTCTCAAAGAATATTCTGTGTATGTAGTATTGATGTTGAACTTTATCAAAATCAATTACAATAATAAACACAGTGCAACATCCAACTATGTATTGAGACTGTTAACACTACCAGGTGGAAAATGACAAATACTACAAACACCAGTTGAACCTGGGATTTGAACCAGGGAACCTGCAATCACCATCTGCATTGTAGGCGGGATGCTTAACCACTGGGATATGGAGCCTCCCAAAGATTATGCTAAGCAGAGAGACTTTTCTCAAAGAATATTCTGTGTATGTAGTATTGATGTTGAACTTTATCAAAATCAATTACAATAATAGACACAGTGCAACATCCAGCTATGTATTGAGACTGTTAACACTATCAGGTGGAAAATGACAAATACTACAAACACCAGTTGAACCCGGGATTCGAACCAGTGACCCTGCAATCACCATCTGCATTGTAGGCGGGATGCTTAACCACTGGGCTATGGAGCCTCCCAAAGATTATGCTAAGCAGAGAGACTTTTCTCAAAGAATATTCTGTGTATGTAGTATTGATATTGAACTTTATCAAAATCAATTACAATAATAAACACAGTGCAACATCCAACTATGTATTGAGACTGTTAACACTACCAGGTGGAAAATGACAAATACTACAAACACCAGTTGAACCTGGGATTCGAACCAGTGAAACTACAATCACCATCTGCATTGTAGGCGGGATGCTTAACCACTGGGCTATGGAGCCTCCCAAAGATTATGCTAAGCAGAGAGACTTTTCTCAAAGAATATTCTGTGTATGTAGTATTGATGTTGAACTTTATCAAAATCAATTACAATAATAAACACAGTGCAACATCCAACTATGTATTGAGACTGTTAACACTACCAGGTGGAAAATGACAAATACTACAAACACCAGTTGAACCTGGGATTCAAACCAGTGACCCTGCAATCACCATCTGCATTGTAGGCGGGATGCTTAACCACTGGGCTATGGAGCCTCCCAAAGATTATGCTAAGCAGAGAGACTTTTCTCAAAGAATATTCTGTGTATGTAGTATTGATGTTGAACTTTATCAAAATCAATTACAATAATAAACACAGTGCAACATCCAACTATGTATTGAGACTGTTAACACTACCAGGTGGAAAATGACAAATACTACAAACACCAGTTGAACCTGGGATTCGAATCAGTGACCCTGCAATCACCATCTGCATTGTAGGCGGGATACTTAACCACTGGGCTATGGAGCCTCCCAAAGATTATGCTAAGCAGAGAGACTTTTCTCAAAGAATATTCTGTGTATGTAGTATTGATGTTGAACTTTATCAAAATCAATTACAATAATAAACACAGTGCAACATCCAACTATGTATTGAGACTGTTAACACTACCAGGTGGAAAATGACAAATACTACAAACACCAGTTGAACCTGGGATTCGAACCAGTGAAACTACAATCACCATCTGCATTGTAGGCGGGATGCTTAACCACTGGGCTACGGAGCCTCCCAAAGATTATACTAAGCAGAGAGACTTTTCTCAAAGAATATTCTGTTTATGTAGTATTGATGTTGAACTTTATCAAAATCAATTACAATAATAAACACAGTGCAACATCCAACTATGTATTGAGACTGTTAACACTATCAGGTGGAAAATGACAAATACTACAAACACCAGTTGAACCTGGGATTCGAACCAGTGACCCTGCAATCACCATCTGCATTGTAGGCGGGATACTTAACCACTGGGCTATGGAGCCTCCCAAAGATTATGCTAAGCAGAGAGACTTTTCTCAAAGAATATTCTGTGTATGTAGTATTGATGTTGAACTTTATCAAAATCAATTACAATAATAAACACAGTGCAACATCCAACTATGTATTGAGACTGTTAACACTACCAGGTGGAAAATGACAAATACTACAAACACCAGTTGAACCTGGGATTCGAATCAGTGACCCTGCAATCACCATCTGCATTGTAGGCGGGATACTTAACCACTGGGCTATGGAGCCTCCCAAAGATTATGCTAAGCAGAGAGACTTTTCTCAAAGAATATTCTGTGTATGTAGTATTGATGTTGAACTTTATCAAAATCAATTACAATAATAAACACAGTGCAACATCCAACTATGTATTGAGACTGTTAACACTACCAGGTGGAAAATGACAAATACTACAAACACCAGTTGAACCTGGGATTCGAACCAGTGAAACTACAATCACCATCTGCATTGTAGGCGGGATGCTTAACCACTGGGCTACGGAGCCTCCCAAAGATTATACTAAGCAGAGAGACTTTTCTCAAAGAATATTCTGTTTATGTAGTATTGATGTTGAACTTTATCAAAATCAATTACAATAATAAACACAGTGCAACATCCAACTATGTATTGAGACTGTTAACACTATCAGGTGGAAAATGACAAATACTACAAACACCAGTTGAACCTGGGATTCGAACCAGTGACCCTGCAATCACCATCTGCATTGTAGGCGGGATACTTAACCACTGGGCTATGGAGCCTCCCAAAGATTATGCTAAGCAGAGAGACTTTTCTCAAAGAATATTCTGTGTATGTAGTATTGATGTTGAACTTTATCAAAATCAATTACAATAATAAACACAGTGCAACATCCAACTATGTATTGAGACTGTTAACACTACCAGGTGGAAAATGACAAATACTACAAACACCAGTTGAACCTGGGATTTGAACCAGGGAACCTGCAATCACCATCTGCATTGTAGGCGGGATGCTTAACCACTGGGATATGGAGCCTCCCAAAGATTATGCTAAGCAGAGAGACTTTTCTCAAAGAATATTCTGTGTATGTAGTATTGATGTTGAACTTTATCAAAATCAATTACAATAATAAACACAGTGCAACATCCAGCTATGTATTGAGACTGTTAACACTATCAGGTGGAAAATGACAAATACTACAAACACCAGTTGAACCCGGGATTCGAACCAGTGACCCTGCAATCACCATCTGTATTGTAGGCGGGATGCTTAACCACTGGGCTATGGAGCCTCCCAAAGATTATGCTAAGCAGAGAGACTTTTCTCAAATAATATTCTGTGTATGTAGTATTGATATTGAACTTTATCAAAATCAATTACAATAATAAACACAGTGCAACATCCAACTATGTATTGAGACTGTTAACACTACCAGGTGGAAAATGACAAATACTACAAACACCAGTTGAACCTGGGATTCGAACCAGTGAAACTACAATCACCATCTGCATTGTAGGCGGGATGCTTAACCACTGGGCTATGGAGCCTCCCAAAGATTATGCTAAGCAGAGAGACTTTTCTCAAAGAATATTCTGTGTATGTAGTATTGATGTTGAACTTTATCAAAATCAATTACAATAATAAACACAGTGCAACATCCAACTATGTATTGAGACTGTTAACACTACCAGGTGGAAAATGACAAATACTACAAACACCAGTTGAACCTGGGATTCGAACCAGTGAAACTACAATCACTATCTGCATTGTAGGCGGGATGCTTAACCACTGGGCTATGGAGCCTCCCAAAGATTATGCTAAGCAGAGAGACTTTTCTCAAAGAATATTCTGTGTATGTAGTATTGATGTTGAACTTTATCAAAATCAATTACAATAATAAACACAGTGCAACATCCAACTATGTATTGAGACTGTTAACACTATCAGGTGGAAAATGACAAATACTACAAACACCAGTTGAACCTGGGATTCGAACCAGTGACCCTGCAATCACCATCTGCATTGTAGGCGGGATGCTTAACCACTGGGCTATGGAGCCTCCCGAAGATTATGCTAAGCAGAGAGACTTTTCTCAAAGAATATTCTGTGTATGTAGTATTGATATTGAACTTTATCAAAATCAATTACAATAATAAACACAGTGCAACATCCAACTATGTATTGAGACTGTTAACACTACCAGGTGGAAAATGACAAATACTACAAACACCAGTTGAACCTGGGATTCGAACCAGTGAAACTACAATCACCATCTGCATTGTAGGCGGGATGCTTAACCACTGGGCTATGGAGCCTCCCAAAGATTATGCTAAGCAGAGAGACTTTTCTCAAAGAATATTCTGTGTATGTAGTATTGATGTTGAACTTTATCAAAATCAATTACAATAATAAACACAGTGCAACATCCAACTATGTATTGAGACTGTTAACACTACCAGGTGGAAAATGACAAATACTACAAACACCAGTTGAACCTGGGATTCAAACCAGTGACCCTGCAATCACCATCTGCATTGTAGGCGGGATGCTTAACCACTGGGCTATGGAGCCTCCCAAAGATTATGCTAAGCAGAGAGACTTTTCTCAAAGAATATTCTGTGTATGTAGTATTGATGTTGAACTTTATCAAAATCAATTACAATAATAAACACAGTGCAACATCCAACTATGTATTGAGACTGTTAACACTATCATGTGGAAAATGACAAATACTACAAACACCAGTTGAACGTGGGATTTGAACCAGTGATCCTGCAATCACCATCTGCATTGTAGGCGGGATGCTTAACCACTGGGCTATGGAGCCTCCCAAAGATTATGCTTAGCAGAGAGACTTTTCTCAAAGAATATTCTGTGTATGTAGTATTGATGTTGAACTTTATCAAAATCAATTACAATAATAAACACAGTGCAACATCCAACTATGTATTGAGACTGTTAACACTACCAGGTGGAAAATGACAAATACTACAAACACCAGTTGAACCTGGGATTCGAACCAGTGAAACTACAATCACCATCTGCATTGTAGGCGGGATGCTTAACCACTGGGCTACGGAGCCTCCCAAAGATTATGCTAAGCAGAGAGACTTTTCTCAAAGAATATTCTGTGTATGTAGTATTGATGTTGAACTTTATCAAAATCAATTACAATAATAAACACAGTGCAACATCCAACTATGTATTGAGACTGTTAACACTATCAGGTGGAAAATGACAAATACTACAAACACCAGTTGAACCCGGGATTCGAACCAGTGACCCTGCAATCACCATCTGCATTGTAGGCGGGATGCTTAACCACTGGGATATGGAGCCTCCCAAAGATTATGCTAAGCAGAGAGACTTTTCTCAAAGAATATTCTGTGTATGTAGTATTGATGTTGAACTTTATCAAAATCAATTACAATAATAAACACAGTGCAACATCCAACTATGTATTGAGACTGTTAACACTATCATGTGGAAAATGACAAATACTACAAACACCAGTTGAACCCGGGATTCGAACCAGTGACCCTGCAATCACCATCTGCATTGTAGGCGGGATGCTTAACCACTGGGCTATGGAGCCTCCCAAAGATTATGCTAAGCAGAGAGACTTTTCTCAAAGAATATTCTGTGTATGTAGTATTGATGTTGAACTTTATCAAAATCAATTACAATAATAAACACAGTGCAACATCCAACTATGTATTGAGACTGTTAACACTATCAGGTGGAAAATGACAAATACTACAAACACCAGTTGAACCTGGGATTTGAACCAGTGACCCTGCAATCACCATCTGCATTGTAGGCGGGATGCTTAACCACTGGGCTATGGAGCCTCCCAAAGATTATGCTAAGCAGAGAGACTTTTCTCAAAGAATATTCTGTGTATGTAGTATTGATATTGAACTTTATCAAAATCAATTACAATAATAAACACAGTGCAACATCCAACTATGTATTGAGACTGTTAACACTACCAGGTGGAAAATGACAAATACTACAAACACCAGTTGAACCTGGGATTCGAACCAGTGAAACTACAATCACCATCTGCATTGTAGGCGGGATGCTTAACCACTGGGCTATGGAGCCTCCCAAAGATTATGCTAAGCAGAGAGACTTTTCTCAAAGAATATTCTGTGTATGTAGTATTGATGTTGAACTTTATCAAAATCAATTACAATAATAAACACAGTGCAACATCCAACTATGTATTGAGACTGTTAACACTACCAGGTGGAAAATGACAAATACTACAAACACCAGTTGAACCTGGGATTCGAACCAGTGAAACTACAATCACCATCTGCATTGTAGGCGGGATGCTTAACCACTGGGCTATGGAGCCTCCCAAAGATTATGCTAAGCAGAGAGACTTTTCTCAAAGAATATTCTGTGTATGTAGTATTGATATTGAACTTTATCAAAATCAATTACAATAATAAACACAGTGCAACATCCAACTATGTATTGAGACTGTTAACACTACCAGGTGGAAAATGACAAATACTACAAACACCAGTTGAACCTGGGATTCGAACCAGTGAAACTACAATCACCATCTGCATTGTAGGCGGGATGCTTAACCACTGGGCTATGGAGCCTCCCAAAGATTATGCTAAGCAGAGAGACTTTTCTCAAAGAATATTCTGTGTATGTAGTATTGATGTTGAACTTTATCAAAATCAATTACAATAATAAACACAGTGCAACATCCAACTATGTATTGAGACTGTTAACACTACCAGGTGGAAAATGACAAATACTACAAACACCAGTTGAACCTGGGATTCAAACCAGTGACCCTGCAATCACCATCTGCATTGTAGGCGGGATGCTTAACCACTGGGCTATGGAGCCTCCCAAAGATTATGCTAAGCAGAGAGACTTTTCTCAAAGAATATTCTGTGTATGTAGTATTGATGTTGAACTTTATCAAAATCAATTACAATAATAAACACAGTGCAACATCCAACTATGTATTGAGACTGTTAACACTATCATGTGGAAAATGACAAATACTACAAACACCAGTTGAACGTGGGATTCGAACCAATGATCCTGCAATCACCATCTGCATTGTAGGCGGGATGCTTAACCACTGGGCTACGGAGCCTCCCAAAGATTATGCTAAGCAGAGAGACTTTTCTCAAAGAATATTCTGTGTATGTAGTATTGATGTTGAACTTTATCAAAATCAATTACAATAATAAACACAGTGCAACATCCAACTATGTATTGAGACTGTTAACACTATCAGGTGGAAAATGACAAATACTACAAACACCAGTTGAACCTTGGATTCGACCCAGTGACCCTGCAATCACCATCTGCATTGTTGGCGGGATACTTAACCACTGGGCTATGGAGCCTCCCAAACATTATGCTAAGCAGAGAGACTTTTCTCAAAGAATATTCTGTGTATGTAGTATTGATGTTGAACTTTATCAAAATCAATTACAATAATAAACACAGTGCAACATCCAACTATGTATTGAGACTGTTAACACTACCAGGTGGAAAGTGACAAATACTACAAACACCAGTTGAACCTGGGATTTGAACCAGTGACCCTGCAATCACCATCTGCATTGTAGGCAGGATGCTTAACCACTGGGCTATGGAGCCTCCCAAAGATTATGCTAAGCAGAGAGACTTTTCTCAAAGAATATTCTGTGTATGTAGTATTGATGTTGAACTTTATCAAAATCAATTACAATAATAAACACAGTGCAACATCCAACTATGTATTGAGACTGTTAACACTATCAGGTGGAAAATGACAAATACTACAAACACCAGTTGAACCCGGGATTCGAACCAGTGACCCTGCAATCACCATCTGCATTGTAGGCGGGATGCTTAACCACTGGGCTATGGAGCCTCCCAAAGATTATGCTAAGCAGAGAGACTTTTCTCAAAGAATATTCTGTGTATGTAGTATTGATATTGAACTTTATCAAAATCAATTACAATAATAAACACAGTGCAACATCCAACTATGTATTGAGACTGTTAACACTACCAGGTGGAAAATGACAAATACTACAAACACCAGTTGAACCTGGGATTCGAACCAGTGAAACTACAATCACCATCTGCATTGTAGGCGGGATGCTTAACCACTGGGCTATGGAGCCTCCCAAAGATTATGCTAAGCAGAGAGACTTTTCTCAAAGAATATTCTGTGTATGTAGTATTGATGTTGAACTTTATCAAAATCAATTACAATAATAAACACAGTGCAACATCCAACTATGTATTGAGACTGTTAACACTACCAGGTGGAAAATGACAAATACTACAAACACCAGTTGAACCTGGGATTCAAACCAGTGACCCTGCAATCACCATCTGCATTGTAGGCGGGATGCTTAACCACTGGGCTATGGAGCCTCCCAAAGATTATGCTAAGCAGAGAGACTTTTCTCAAAGAATATTCTGTGTATGTAGTATTGATGTTGAACTTTATCAAAATCAATTACAATAATAAACACAGTGCAACATCCAACTATGTATTGAGACTGTTAACACTATCATGTGGAAAATGACAAATACTACAAACACCAGTTGAACGTGGGATTCGAACCAGTGATCCTGCAATCACCATCTGCATTGTAGGCGGGATGCTTAACCACTGGGCTATGGAGCCTCCCAAAGATTATGCTAAGCAGAGAGACTTTTCTCAAAGAATATTCTGTGTATGTAGTATTGATGTTGAACTTTATCAAAATCAATTACAATAATAAACACAGTGCAACATCCAACTATGTATTGAGACTGTTAACACTACCAGGTGGAAAATGACAAATACTACAAACACCAGTTGAACCTGGGATTCGAACCAGTGAAACTACAATCACCATCTGCATTGTAGGCGGGATGCTTAACCACTGGGCTACGGAGCCTCCCAAAGATTATGCTAAGCAGAGAGACTTTTCTCAAAGAATATTCTGTGTATGTAGTATTGATGTTGAACTTTATCAAAATCAATTACAATAATAAACACAGTGCAACATCCAACTATGTATTGAGACTGTTAACACTATCAGGTGGAAAATGACAAATACTACAAACACCAGTTGAACCTTGGATTCGAACCAGTGACCCTGCAATCACCATCTGCATTGTTGGCGGGATACTTAACCACTGGGCTATGGAGCCTCCCAAACATTATGCTAAGCAGAGAGACTTTTCTCAAAGAATATTCTGTGTATGTAGTATTGATGTTGAACTTTATCAAAATCAATTACAATAATAAACACAGTGCAACATCCAACTATGTATTGAGACTGTTAACACTACCAGGTGGAAAGTGACAAATACTACAAACACCAGTTGAACCTGGGATTTGAACCAGTGACCCTGCAATCACCATCTGCATTGTAGGCAGGATGCTTAACCACTGGGCTATGGAGCCTCCCAAAGATTATGCTAAGCAGAGAGACTTTTCTCAAAGAATATTCTGTGTATGTAGTATTGATGTTGAACTTTATCAAAATTAATTACAATAATAAACACAGTGCAACATCCAACTATGTATTGAGACTGTTAACACTATCAGGTGGAAAATGACAAATACTACAAACACCAGTTGAACCCGGGATTCGAACCAGTGACCCTGCAATCACCATCTGCATTGTAGGCGGGATGCTTAACCACTGGGCTATGGAGCCTCCCAAAGATTATGCTAAGCAGAGAGACTTTTCTCAAAGAATATTCTGTGTATGTAGTATTGATATTGAACTTTATCAAAATCAATTACAATAATAAACAGTGCAACATCCAACTATGTATTGAGACTGTTAACACTACCAGGTGGAAAATGACAAATACTACAAACACCAGTTGAACCTGGGATTCGAACCAGTGAAACTACAATCACCATCTGCATTGTAGGCGGGATGCTTAACCACTGGGCTATGGAGCCTCCCAAATATTATGCTAAGCAGAGAGACTTTTCTCAAAGAATATTCTGTGTATGTAGTATTGATGTTGAACTTTATCAAAATCAATTACAATAATAAACACAGTGCAACATCCAACTATGTATTGAGACTGTTAACACTACCAGGTGGAAAATGACAAATACTACAAACACCAGTTGAACCTGGGATTCAAACCAGTGACCCTGCAATCACCATCTGCATTGTAGGCGGGATGCTTAACCACTGGGCTATGGAGCCTCCCAAAGATTATGCTAAGCAGAGAGACTTTTCTCAAAGAATATTCTGTGTATGTAGTATTGATGTTGAACTTTATCAAAATCAATTACAATAATAAACAGTGCAACATCCAACTATGTATTGAGACTGTTAACACTATCATGTGGAAAATGACAAATACTACAAACACCAGTTGAACCTGGGATTTGAACCAGTGATCCTGCAATCACCATCTGCATTGTAGGCGGGATGCTTAACCACTGGGCTATGGAGCCTCCCAAAGATTATGCTAAGCAGAGAGACTTTTCTCAAAGAATATTCTGTGTATGTAGTATTGATGTTGAACTTTATCAAAATCAATTACAATAATAAACACAGTGCAACATCCAACTATGTATTGAGACTGTTAACACTACCAGGTGGAAAATGACAAATACTACAAACACCAGTTGAACCTGGGATTCGAACCAGTGAAACTACAATCACCATCTGCATTGTAGTCGGGATGCTTAACCACTGGGCTACGGAGCCTCCCAAAGATTATGCTAAGCAGAGAGACTTTTCTCAAAGAATATTCTGTGTATGTAGTATTGATGTTGAACTTTATCAAAATCAATTACAATAATAAACACAGTGCAACATCCAACTATGTATTGAGACTGTTAACACTATCAGGTGGAAAATGACAAATACTACAAACACCAGTTGAACCTTGGATTCGAACCAGTGATCCTGCAATCACCATCTGCATTGTTGGCGGGATACTTAACCACTGGGCTATGGAGCCTCCCAAAGATTATGCTAAGCAGAGAGACTTTTCTCAAAGAATATTCTGTGTATGTAGTATTGATGTTGAACTTTATCAAAATCAATTACAATAATAAACACAGTGCAACATCCAACTATGTATTGAGACTGTTAACACTACCAGGTGGAAAATGACAAATACTACAAACACCAGTTGAACCTGGGATTTGAACCAGGGAACCTGCAATCACCATCTGCATTGTAGGTGGGATGCTTAACCACTGGGCTATGGAGCCTCCCAAAGATTATGCTAAGCAGAGAGACTTTTCTCAAAGAATATTCTGTGTATGTAGTATTGATGTTGAACTTTATCAAAATCAATTACAATAATAAACACAGTGCAACATCCAACTATGTATTGAGACTGTTAACACTACCAGGTGGAAAGTGACAAATACTACAAACACCAGTTGAACCTGGGATTTGAACCGGTGACCCTGCAATCACCATCTGCATTGTAGGCGGGATGCTTAACCACTGGGCTATGGAGCCTCCCAAAGATTATGCTAAGCAGAGAGACTTTTCTCAAAGAATATTCTGTGTATGTAGTATTGATGTTGAACTTTATCAAAATCAATTACAATAATAAACACAGTGCAACATCCAACTATGTATTGAGACTGTTAACACTACCAGGTGGAAAATGACAAATACTACAAACACCAGTTGAACCTGGGATTTGAACCAGGGAACCTGCAATCACCATCTGCATTGTAGGCGGGATGCTTAACCACTGGGATATGGAGCCTCCCAAAGATTATGCTAAGCAGAGAGACTTTTCTCAAAGAATATTCTGTGTATGTAGTATTGATGTTGAACTTTATCAAAATCAATTACAATAATAAACACAGTGCAACATCCAGCTATGTATTGAGACTGTTAACACTATCAGGTGGAAAATGACAAATACTACAAACACCAGTTGAACCTGGGATTTGAACCAGTGACCCTGCAATCACCATCTGCATTGTAGGCAGGATGCTTAACCACTGGGCTATGGAGCCTCCCAAAGATTATGCTAAGCAGAGAGACTTTTCTCAAAGAATATTCTGTGTATGTAGTATTGATGTTGAACTCCCAAAGATTATGCTAAGCAGAGAGACTTTTCTCAAAGAATATTCTGTGTATGTAGTATTGATGTTGAACTTTATCAAAATCAATTACAATAATAAACACAGTGCAACATCCAACTATGTATTGAGACTGTTAACACTACCAGGTGGAAAATGACAAATACTACAAACACCAGTTGAACCTGGGATTTGAACCAGTGACCCTGCAATCACCATCTGCATTGTAGGCAGGATACTTAACCACTGGGCTATGGAGCCTCCCAAAGATTATGCTAAGCAGAGAGACTTTTCTCAAAGAATATTCTGTGTATGTAGTATTGATGTTGAACTTTATCAAAATCAATTACAATAATAAACACAGTGCAACATCCAACTATGTATTGAGACTGTTAACACTACCAGGTGGAAAATGACAAATACTACAAACACCAGTTGAACCTGGGATTCGAACCAGTGACCCTGCAATCACCATCTGCATTGTAGGTGGGATGCTTAACCACTGGGCTATGGAGCCTCCCAAAGATTATGCTAAGCAGAGAGACTTTTCTTAAAGAATATTCTGTGTATGTAGTATTGATGTTGAACTTTATCAAAATCAATTACAATAATAAACACAGTGCAACATCCAACTATGTATTGAGACTGTTAACACTACCAGGTGGAAAATGACAAATACTACAAACACCAGTTGAACCTGGGATTCGAACCAGTGACCCTGCAATCACCATCTGTATTGTAGGCGGGATGCTTAACCACTGGGCTATGGAGCCTCCCAAAGATTATGCTAAGCAGAGAGACTTTTCTCAAAGAATATTCTGTGTATGTAGTATTGATGTTGAACTTTATCAAAATCAATTACAATAATAAACACAGTGCAACATCCAACTATGTATTGAGACTGTTAACACTATCAGGTGGAAAATGACAAATACTACAAACACCAGTTGAACCCGGGATTCGAACCAGTGACCCTGCAATCACCATCTGCATTGTAGGTGGGATGCTTAACCACTGGGCTATGGAGCCTCCCAAAGATTATGCTAAGCAGAGAGACTTTTCTCAAAGAATATTCTGTGTATGTAGTATTGATATTGAACTTTATCAAAATCAATTACAATAATAAACACAGTGCAACATCCAACTATGTATTGAGACTGTTAACACTACCAGGTGGAAAATGACAAATACTACAAACACCAGTTGAACCTGGGATTCGAACCAGTGAAACTACAATCACCATCTGCATTGTAGGCGGGATGCTTAACCACTGGGCTACGGAGCCTCCCAAAGATTATGCTAAGCAGAGAGACTTTTCTCAAAGAATATTCTGTGTATGTAGTATTGATGTTGAACTTTATCAAAATCAATTACAATAATAAACACAGTGCAACATCCAACTATGTATTGAGACTGTTAACACTATCAGGTGGAAAATGACAAATACTACAAACACCAGTTGAACCTGGGATTCGAACCAGTGACCCTGCAATCACCATCTGCATTGTAGGTGGGATACTTAACCACTGGGCTATGGAGCCTCCCAAAGATTATGCTAAGCAGAGAGACTTTTCTCAAAGAATATTCTGTGTATGTAGTATTGATGTTGAACTTTATCAAAATCAATTACAATAATAAACACAGTGCAACATCCAACTATGTATTGAGACTGTTAACACTACCAGGTGGAAAATGACAAATACTACAAACACCAGTTGAACCTGGGATTTGAACCAGGGAACCTGCAATCACCATCTGCATTGTAGGTGGGATGCTTAACCACTGGGATATGGAGCCTCCCAAAGATTATGCTAAGCAGAGAGACTTTTCTCAAAGAATATTCTGTGTATGTAGTATTGATGTTGAACTTTATCAAAATCAATTACAATAATAAACAGTGCAACATCCAGCTATGTATTGAGACTGTTAACACTATCAGGTGGAAAATGACAAATACTACAAACACCAGTTGAACCTGGGATTTGAACCAGTGACCCTGCAATCACCATCTGCATTGTAGGCAGGATGCTTAACCACTGGGCTATGGAGCCTCCCAAAGATTATGCTAAGCAGAGAGACTTTTCTCAAAGAATATTCTGTGTATGTAGTATTGATGTTGAACTTTATCAAAATCAATTACAATAATAAACACAGTGCAACATCCAACTATGTATTGAGACTGTTAACACTACCAGGTGGAAAATGACAAATACTACAAACACCAGTTGAACCTGGGATTCGAACCAGTGACCCTGCAATCACCATCTGCATTGTAGGCGGGATACTTAACCACTGGGCTATGGAGCCTCCCAAAGATTATGCTAAGCAGAGAGACTTTTCTCAAAGAATATTCTGTGTATGTAGTATTGATGTTGAACTTTATCAAAATCAATTACAATAATAAACACAGTGCAACATCCAACTATGTATTGAGACTGTTAACACTACCAGGTGGAAAATGACAAATACTACAAACACCAGTTGAACCCGGGATTCGAACCAGTGACCCTGCAATCACCATCTGCATTGTAGGCGGGATGCTTAACCACTGGGCTATGGAGCCTCCCAAAGATTATGCTAAGCAGAGAGACTTTTCTCAAAGAATATTCTGTGTATGTAGTATTGATATTGAACTTTATCAAAATCAATTACAATAATAAACACAGTGCAACATCCAACTATGTATTGAGACTGTTAACACTACCAGGTGGAAAATGACAAATACTACAAACACCAGTTGAACCTGGGATTCGAACCAGTGAAACTACAATCACCATCTGCATTGTAGGCGGAATGCTTAACCACTGGGCTACGGAGCCTCCCAAAGATTATGCTAAGCAGAGAGACTTTTCTCAAAGAATATTCTGTGTATGTAGTATTGATGTTGAACTTTATCAAAATCAATTACAATAATAAACACAGTGCAACATCCAACTATGTATTGAGACTGTTAACACTATCAGGTGGAAAATGACAAATACTACAAACACCAGTTGAACCTGGGATTCGAACCAGTGACCCTGCAATCACCATCTGCATTGTAGGCGGGATACTTAACCACTGGGCTATGGAGCCTCCCAAAGATTATGCTAAGCAGAGAGACTTTTCTCAAAGAATATTCTGTGTATGTAGTATTGATGTTGAACTTTATCAAAATCAATTACAATAATAAACACAGTGCAACATCCAACTATGTATTGAGACTGTTAACACTACCAGGTGGAAAGTGACAAATACTACAAACACCAGTTGAACCTGGGATTTGAACCAGGGAACCTGCAATCACCATCTGCATTGTAGGCGGGATGCTTAACCACTGGGATATGGAGCCTCCCAAAGATTATGCTAAGCAGAGAGACTTTTCTCAAAGAATATTCTGTGTATGTAGTATTGATGTTGAACTTTATCAAAATCAATTACAATAATAAACACAGTGCAACATTCAGCTATGTATTGAGACTGTTAACACTATCTATGGAGCCTCCCAAAGGCTATGGAGCCTCCCAAAGATTATGCTAAGCAGAGAGACTTTTCTCAAAGAATATTCTGTGTATGTAGTATTGATGTTGAACTTTATCAAAATCAATTACAATAATAAACACAGTGCAACATCCAACTATGTATTGAGACTGTTAACACTACCAGGTGGAAAATGACAAATACTACAAACACCAGTTGAACCTGGGATTCGAACCAGTGACCCTGCAATCACCATCTGCATTGTAGGCGGGATGCTTAACCACTGGGCTATGGAGCCTCCCAAAGATTATGCTAAGCAGAGAGACTTTTCTCAAAGAATATTCTGTGTATGTAGTATTGATGTTGAACTTTATCAAAATCAATTACAATAATAAACACAGTGCAACATCCAACTATGTATTGAGACTGTTAACACTATCAGGTGGAAAATGACAAATACTACAAACACCAGTTGAACCCAGGATTCGAACCAGTGACCCTGCAATCACCATCTGCATTGTAGGCGGGATGCTTAACCACTGGGCTATGTAGCCTCCCAAAGATTATTCTAAGCAGAGAGACTTTTCTCAAAGAATATTCTGTGTATGTAGTATTGATGTTGAACTTTATCAAAATCAATTACAATAATAAACACAGTGCATCATCCAACTATGTATTGAGACTGTTAACACTACCAGGTGGAAAATGACAAATACTACAAACACCAGTTGAACCTGGGATTTGAACCAGGGAACCTGCAATCACCATCTGCATTGTAGGCGGGATGCTTAACCACTGGGATATGGAGCCTCCCAAAGATTATGCTAAGCAGAGAGACTTTTCTCAAAGAATATTCTGTGTATGTAGTATTGATGTTGAACTTTATCAAAATCAATTACAATAATAAACACAGTGCAACATCCAGCTATGTATTGAGACTGTTAACACTATCAGGTGGAAAATGACAAATACCAGTTGAACCAGTGACCCTGCAATCACCATCTGCATTGTAGGCAGGATGCTTAACCACTGGGCTATGGAGCCTCCCAAAGATTATGCTAAGCAGAGAGACTTTTCTCAAAGAATATTCTGTGTATGTAGTATTGATGTTGAACTTTATCAAAATCAATTACAATAATAAACACAGTGCAACATCCAACTATGTATTGAGACTGTTAACACTACCAGGTGGAAAATGACAAATACTACAAACACCAGTTGAACCTGGGATTCGAGCCAGTGACCCTGCAATCACCATCTGCATTGTAGGCGGGATACTTAACCACTGGGCTATGGAGCCTCCCAAAGATTATGCTAAGCAGAGAGACTTTTCTCAAAGAATATTCTGTGTATGTAGTATTGATGTTGAACTTTATCAAAATCAATTACAATAATAAACACAGTGCAACATCCAACTATGTATTGAGACTGTTAACACTACCAGGTGGAAAGTGACAAATACTACAAACACCAGTTGAACCTGGGATTTGAACCAGGGAACCTGCAATCACCATCTGCATTGTAGGCGGGATGCTTAACCACTGGGATATGGAGCCTCCCAAAGATTATGCTAAGCAGAGAGACTTTTCTCAAAGAATATTCTGTGTATGTAGTATTGATGTTGAACTTTATCAAAATCAATTACAATAATAAACACAGTGCAACATCCAGCTATGTATTGAGACTGTTAACACTATCTATGGAGCCTCCCAAAGGCTATGGAGCCTCCCAAAGATTATGCTAAGCAGAGAGACTTTTCTCAAAGAATATTCTGTGTATGTAGTATTGATGTTGAACTTTATCAAAATCAATTACAATAATAAACACAGTGCAACATCCAACTATGTATTGAGACTGTTAACACTACCAGGTGGAAAATGACAAATACTACAAACACCAGTTGAACCTGGGATTCGAACCAGTGACCCTGCAATCACCATCTGCATTGTAGGCGGGATGCTTAACCACTGGGCTATGGAGCCTCCCAAAGATTATGCTAAGCAGAGAGACTTTTCTCAAAGAATATTCTGTGTATGTAGTATTGATGTTGAACTTTATCAAAATCAATTACAATAATAAACACAGTGCAACATCCAACTATGTATTGAGACTGTTAACACTACCAGGTGGAAAATGACAAATACTACAAACACCAGTTGAACCTGGCATTCGAACCAGTGAAACTACAATCACCATCTGCATTGTAGGCGGGATGCTTAACCACTGGGCTACGGAGCCTCCCAAAGATTATGCTAAGCAGAGAGACTTTTCTCAAAGAATATTCTGTGTATGTAGTATTGATGTTGAACTTTATCAAAATCAATTACAATAATAAACACAGTGCAACATCCAACTATGTATTGAGACTGTTAACACTATCAGGTGGAAAATGACAAATACTACAAACACCAGTTGAACCTGGGATTCGAACCAGTGACCCTGCAATCACCATCTGCATTGTAGGCGGGATACTTAACCACTGGGCTATGGAGCCTCCCAAAGATTATGCTAAGCAGAGAGACTTTTCTCAAAGAATATTCTGTGTATGTAGTATTGATGTTGAACTTTATCAAAATCAATTACAATAATAAACACAGTGCAACATCCAACTATGTATTGAGACTGTTAACACTACCAGGTGGAAAATGACAAATACTACAAACACCAGTTGAACCTGGGATTCGAACCAGTGACCCTGCAATCACCATTTGCATTGTAGGCAGGATACTTAACCACTGGGCTATGGAGCCTCCCAAAGATTATGCTAAGCAGAGAGACTTTTCTCAAAGAATATTCTGTGTATGTAGTATTGATGTTGAACTTTATCAAAATCAATTACAATAATAAACACAGTGCAACATCCAACTATGTATTGAGACTGTTAACACTACCAGGTGGAAAATGACAAATACTACAAACACCAGTTGAACCTGGGATTCGAACCAGTGAAACTACAATCACCATCTGCATTGTAGGCGGGATGCTTAACCACTGGGCTACGGAGCCTCCCAAAGATTATGCTAAGCAGAGAGACTTTTCTCAAAGAATATTCTGTGTATGTAGTATTGATGTTGAACTTTATCAAAATCAATTACAATAATAAACACAGTGCAACATCCAACTATGTATTGAGACTGTTAACACTATCAGGTGGAAAATGACAAATACTACAAACACCAGTTGAACCTGGGATTCGAACCAGTGACCCTGCAATCACCATCTGCATTGTAGGCGGGATACTTAACCACTGGGCTATGGAGCCTCCCAAAGATTATGCTAAGCAGAGAGACTTTTCTCAAAGAATATTCTGTGTATGTAGTATTGATGTTGAACTTTATCAAAATCAATTATAATAATAAACACAGTGCAACATCCAACTATGTATTGAGACTGTTAACACTATCAGGTGGAAAATGACAAATACTACAAACACCAGTTGAACCTGGGATTTGAACCAGTGACCCTGCAATCACCATCTGCATTGTAGGCAGGATGCTTAACCACTGGGCTATGGAGCCTCCCAAAGATTATGCTAAGCAGAGAGACTTTTCTCAAAGAATATTCTGTGTATGTAGTATTGATGTTGAACTTTATCAAAATCAATTACAATAATAAACACAGTGCAACATCCAACTATGTATTGAGACTGTTAACACTATCAGGTGGAAAATGACAAATACTACAAACACCAGTTGAACCCAGGATTCGAACCAGTGACCCTGCAATCACCATCTGCATTGTAGGCGGGATGCTTAACCACTGGGCTATGGAGCCTCCCAAAGATTATGCTAAGCAGAGAGACTTTTCTCAAAGAATATTCTGTGTATGTAGTATTGATGTTGAACTTTATCAAAATCAATTACAATAATAAACACAGTGCAGCATCCAACTATGTATTGAGACTGTTAACACTACCAGGTGGAAAATGACAAATACTACAAACACCAGTTGAACCTGGGATTCGAACCAGTGACCCTGCAATCACCATTTGCATTGTAGGCGGGATGCTTAACCACTGGGCTATGGAGCCTCCCAAAGATTATGCTAAGCAGAGAGACTTTTCTCAAAGAATATTCTGTGTATGTAGTATTGATGTTGAACTTTATCAAAATCAATTACAATAATAAACACAGTGCTACATCCAACTATGTATTGAGACTGTTAACACTACCAGGTGGAAAATGACAAATACTACAAACACCAGTTGAACCTGGGATTCGAACCAGTGACCCTGCAATCACCATCTGCATTGTAGGCAGGATGCTTAACCACTGGGCTATGGAGCCTCCCAAAGATTATGCTAAGCAGAGAGACTTTTCTCAAACAATATTCTGTGTATGTAGTATTGATGTTGAACTTTATCAAAATCAATTACAATAATAAACACAGTGCAACATCCAACTATGTATTGAGACTGTTAACACTACCAGGTGGAAAGTGACAAACACTACAAACACCAGTTGAACCTGGGATTCGAACCGGTGACCCTGCAATCACCATCTGCATTGTAGGCGGGTTGCTTAACCACTGGGCTATGGAGCCTCCCAAAGATTATGCTAAGCAGAGAGACTTTTCTCAAAGAATATTCTGTGTATGTAGTATTGATGTTGAACTTTATCAAAATCAATTACAATAATAAACACAGTGCAACATCCAACTATGTATTGAGACTGTTAACACTACCAGGTGGAAAATGACAAATACTACAAACACCAGTTGAACCTGGGATTCGAACCAGTGACCCTGCAATCACCATCTGCATTGTAGGCGGGATACTTAACCACTGGGCTATGGAGCCTCCCAAAGATAATGCTAAGCAGAGAGACTTTTCTCAAAGAATATTCTGTGTATGTAGTATTGATGTTGAACTTTATCAAAATCAATTACAATAATAAACACAGTGCAACATCCAACTATGTATTGAGACTGTTAACACTACCAGGTGGAAAATGACAAATACTACAAACACCAGTTGAACCTGGGATTTGAACCAGGGAACCTGCAATCACCATCTGCATTGTAGGCGGGATGCTTAACCACTGGGATATGGAGCCTCCCAAAGATTATGCTAAGCAGAGAGACTTTTCTCAAAGAATATTCTGTGTATGTAGTATTGATGTTGAACTTTATCAAAATCAATTACAATAATAAACACAGTGCAACATCCAACTATGTATTGAGACTGTTAACACTACCAGGTGGAAAATGACAAATACTACAAACACCAGTTGAACCTGGGATTTGAACCAGTGACCCTGCAATCACCACCTGCATTGTAGGCGGGATGCTTAACCACTGGGCTATGGAGCCTCCCAAAGATTATGCTAAGCAGAGAGACTTTTCTCAAAGAATATTCTGTGTATGTAGTATTGATGTTGAACTTTATCAAAATCAATTACAATAATAAACACAGTGCAACATCCAACTATGTATTGAGACTGTTAACACTACCAGGTGGAAAGTGACAAATACTACAAACACCAGTTGAACCTGGGATTCGAACCAGTGACCCTGCAATCACCATCTGCATTGTAGGCGGGATGCTTAACCACTGGGCTATGGAGCCTCCCAAAGATTATGCTAAGCAGAGAGACTTTTCTCAAAGAATATTCTGTGTATGTAGTATTGATGTTGAACTTTATCAAAATCAATTACAATAATAAACACAGTGCAACATCCAACTATGTATTGAGACTGTTAACACTATCAGGTGGAAAATGACAAATACTACAAACACCAGTTGAACCCGGGATTCGAACCAGTGACCCTGCAATCACCATCTGCATTGTAGGCAGGATGCTTAACCACTGGGCTATGGAGCCTCCCAAAGATTATGCTAAGCAGAGAGACTTTTCTCAAAGAATATTCTGTGTATGTAGTATTGATGTTGAACTTTATCAAAATCAATTACAATAATAAACACAGTGCAACATCCAACTATGTATTGAGACTGTTAACACTACCAGGTGGAAAATGACAAATACTACAAACACCAGTTGAACCTGGGATTCGAACCAGTGACCCTGCAATCACCATCTGCATTGTAGGCGGGATGCTTAACCACTGGGCTATGGAGCCTCCCAAAGATTATGCTAAGCAGAGAGACTTTTCTCAAAGAATATTCTGTGTATGTAGTATTGATGTTGAACTTTATCAAAATCAATTACAATAATAAACACAGTGCAACATCCAACTATGTATTGAGACTGTTAACACTATCAGGTGGAAAATGACAAATACTACAAACACCAGTTGAACCCAGGATTCGAACCAGTGACCCTGCAATCACCATCTGCATTGTAGGCGGGATGCTTAACCACTGGGCTATGGAGCCTCCCAAAGATTATGCTAAGCAGAGAGACTTTTCTCAAAGAATATTCTGTGTATGTAGTATTGATGTTGAACTTTATCAAAATCAATTACAATAATAAACACAGTGCTACATCCAACTATGTATTGAGACTGTTAACACTACCAGGTGGAAAATGACAAATACTACAAACACCAGTTGAACCTGGGATTCGAACCAGTGACCCTGCAATCACCATCTGCATTGTAGGCAGGATGCTTAACCACTGGGCTATGGAGCCTCCCAAAGGTTATGCTAAGCAGAGAGACTTTTCTCAAAGAATATTCTGTGTATGTAGTATTGATGTTGAACTTTATCAAAATCAATTACAATAATAAACACAGTGCAACATCCAACTATGTATTGAGACTGTTAACACTACCAGGTGGAAAGTGACAAACACTACAAACACCAGTTGAACCTGGGATTCGAACCGGTGACCCTGCAATCACCATCTGCATTGTAGGCGGGTTGCTTAACCACTGGGCTATGGAGCCTCCCAAAGATTATGCTAAGCAGAGAGACTTTTCTCAAAGAATATTCTGTGTATGTAGTATTGATGTTGAACTTTATCAAAATCAATTACAATAATAAACACAGTGCAACATCCAACTATGTATTGAGACTGTTAACACTACCAGGTGGAAAATGACAAATACTACAAACACCAGTTGAACCTGGGATTCGAACCAGTGACCCTGCAATCACCATCTGCATTGTAGGCGGGATACTTAACCACTGGGCTATGGAGCCTCCCAAAGATTATGCTAAGCAGAGAGACTTTTCTCAAAGAATATTCTGTGTATGTAGTATTGATGTTGAACTTTATCAAAATCAATTACAATAATAAACACAGTGCAACATCCAACTATGTATTGAGACTGTTAACACTACCAGGTGGAAAATGACAAATACTACAAACACCAGTTGAACCTGGGATTTGAACCAGTGACCCTGCAATCACCACCTGCATTGTAGGCGGGATGCTTAACCACTGGGCTATGGAGCCTCCCAAAGATTATGCTAAGCAGAGAGACTTTTCTCAAAGAATATTCTGTGTATGTAGTATTGATGTTGAACTTTATCAAAATCAATTACAATAATAAACACAGTGCAACATCCAACTATGTATTGAGACTGTTAACACTACCAGGTGGAAAGTGACAAATACTACAAACACCAGTTGAACCTGGGATTCGAACCAGTGACCCTGCAATCACCATCTGCATTGTAGGCGGGATGCTTAACCACTGGGCTATGGAGCCTCCCAAAGATTATGCTAAGCAGAGAGACTTTTCTCAAAGAATATTCTGTGTATGTAGTATTGATGTTGAACTTTATCAAAATCAATTACAATAATAAACACAGTGCAACATCCAACTATGTATTGAGACTGTTAACACTATCAGGTGGAAAATGACAAATACTACAAACACCAGTTGAACCCGGGATTCGAACCAGTGACCCTGCAATCACCATCTGCATTGTAGGCAGGATGCTTAACCACTGGGCTATGGAGCCTCCCAAAGATTATGCTAAGCAGAGAGACTTTTCTCAAAGAATATTCTGTGTATGTAGTATTGATGTTGAACTTTATCAAAATCAATTACAATAATAAACACAGTGCAACATCCAACTATGTATTGAGACTGTTAACACTACCAGGTGGAAAATGACAAATACTACAAACACCAGTTGAACCTGGGATTCGAACCAGTGACCCTGCAATCACCATCTGCATTGTAGGCGGGATGCTTAACCACTGGGCTATGGAGCCTCCCAAAGATTATGCTAAGCAGAGAGACTTTTCTCAAAGAATATTCTGTGTATGTAGTATTGATGTTGAACTTTATCAAAATCAATTATAAACACAGTGCAACATCCAACTATGTATTGAGACTGTTAACACTACCAGGTGGAAAGTGACAAACACTACAAACACCAGTTGAACCTGGGATTCGAACCGGTGACCCTGCAATCACCATCTGCATTGTAGGCGGGTTGCTTAACCACTGGGCTATGGAGCCTCCCAAAGATTATGCTAAGCAGAGAGACTTTTCTCAAAGAATATTCTGTGTATGTAGTATTGATGTTGAACTTTATCAAAATCAATTACAATAATAAACACAGTGCAACATCCAACTATGTATTGAGACTGTTAACACTACCAGGTGGAAAATGACAAATACTACAAACACCAGTTGAACCTGGGATTCGAACCAGTGACCCTGCAATCACCATCTGCATTGTAGGCGGGATACTTAACCACTGGGCTATGGAGCCTCCCAAAGATTATGCTAAGCAGAGAGACTTTTCTCAAAGAATATTCTGTGTATGTAGTATTGATGTTGAACTTTATCAAAATCAATTACAATAATAAACACAGTGCAACATCCAACTATGTATTGAGACTGTTAACACTACCAGGTGGAAAATGACAAATACTACAAACACCAGTTGAACCTGGGATTTGAACCAGTGACCCTGCAATCACCACCTGCATTGTAGGCGGGATGCTTAACCACTGGGCTATGGAGCCTCCCAAAGATTATGCTAAGCAGAGAGACTTTTCTCAAAGAATATTCTGTGTATGTAGTATTGATGTTGAACTTTATCAAAATCAATTACAATAATAAACACAGTGCAACATCCAACTATGTATTGAGACTGTTAACACTACCAGGTGGAAAGTGACAAATACTACAAACACCAGTTGAACCTGGGATTCGAACCAGTGACCCTGCAATCACCATCTGCATTGTAGGCGGGATGCTTAACCACTGGGCTATGGAGCCTCCCAAAGATTATGCTAAGCAGAGAGACTTTTCTCAAAGAATATTCTGTGTATGTAGTATTGATGTTGAACTTTATCAAAATCAATTATAAACACAGTGCAACATCCAACTATGTATTGAGACTGTTAACACTACCAGGTGGAAAGTGACAAACACTACAAACACCAGTTGAACCTGGGATTCGAACCGGTGACCCTGCAATCACCATCTGCATTGTAGGCGGGTTGCTTAACCACTGGGCTATGGAGCCTCCCAAAGATTATGCTAAGCAGAGAGACTTTTCTCAAAGAATATTCTGTGTATGTAGTATTGATGTTGAACTTTATCAAAATCAATTACAATAATAAACACAGTGCAACATCCAACTATGTATTGAGACTGTTAACACTACCAGGTGGAAAATGACAAATACTACAAACACCAGTTGAACCTGGGATTCGAACCAGTGACCCTGCAATCACCATCTGCATTGTAGGCGGGATACTTAACCACTGGGCTATGGAGCCTCCCAAAGATTATGCTAAGCAGAGAGACTTTTCTCAAAGAATATTCTGTGTATGTAGTATTGATGTTGAACTTTATCAAAATCAATTACAATAATAAACACAGTGCAACATCCAACTATGTATTGAGACTGTTAACACTACCAGGTGGAAAATGACAAATACTACAAACACCAGTTGAACCTGGGATTTGAACCAGTGACCCTGCAATCACCACCTGCATTGTAGGCGGGATGCTTAACCACTGGGCTATGGAGCCTCCCAAAGATTATGCTAAGCAGAGAGACTTTTCTCAAAGAATATTCTGTGTATGTAGTATTGATGTTGAACTTTATCAAAATCAATTACAATAATAAACACAGTGCAACATCCAACTATGTATTGAGACTGTTAACACTACCAGGTGGAAAGTGACAAATACTACAAACACCAGTTGAACCTGGGATTCGAACCAGTGACCCTGCAATCACCATCTGCATTGTAGGCGGGATGCTTAACCACTGGGCTATGGAGCCTCCCAAAGATTATGCTAAGCAGAGAGACTTTTCTCAAAGAATATTCTGTGTATGTAGTATTGATGTTGAACTTTATCAAAATCAATTACAATAATAAACACAGTGCAACATCCAACTATGTATTGAGACTGTTAACACTATCAGGTGGAAAATGACAAATACTACAAACACCAGTTGAACCCGGGATTCGAACCAGTGACCCTGCAATCACCATCTGCATTGTAGGCAGGATGCTTAACCACTGGGCTATGGAGCCTCCCAAAGATTATGCTAAGCAGAGAGACTTTTCTCAAAGAATATTCTGTGTATGTAGTATTGATGTTGAACTTTATCAAAATCAATTACAATAATAAACACAGTGCAACATCCAACTATGTATTGAGACTGTTAACACTACCAGGTGGAAAATGACAAATACTACAAACACCAGTTGAACCTGGGATTCGAACCAGTGACCCTGCAATCACCATCTGCATTGTAGGCGGGATGCTTAACCACTGGGCTATGGAGCCTCCCAAAGATTATGCTAAGCAGAGAGACTTTTCTCAAAGAATATTCTGTGTATGTAGTATTGATGTTGAACTTTATCAAAATCAATTATAAACACAGTGCAACATCCAACTATGTATTGAGACTGTTAACACTACCAGGTGGAAAGTGACAAACACTACAAACACCAGTTGAACCTGGGATTCGAACCGGTGACCCTGCAATCACCATCTGCATTGTAGGCGGGTTGCTTAACCACTGGGCTATGGAGCCTCCCAAAGATTATGCTAAGCAGAGAGACTTTTCTCAAAGAATATTCTGTGTATGTAGTATTGATGTTGAACTTTATCAAAATCAATTACAATAATAAACACAGTGCAACATCCAACTATGTATTGAGACTGTTAACACTACCAGGTGGAAAATGACAAATACTACAAACACCAGTTGAACCTGGGATTCGAACCAGTGACCCTGCAATCACCATCTGCATTGTAGGCGGGATACTTAACCACTGGGCTATGGAGCCTCCCAAAGATTATGCTAAGCAGAGAGACTTTTCTCAAAGAATATTCTGTGTATGTAGTATTGATGTTGAACTTTATCAAAATCAATTACAATAATAAACACAGTGCAACATCCAACTATGTATTGAGACTGTTAACACTACCAGGTGGAAAATGACAAATACTACAAACACCAGTTGAACCTGGGATTCGAACCAGTGACCCTGCAATCACCATCTGCATTGTAGGCGGGATGCTTAACCACGGGGCTATGGAGCCTCCCAAAGATTATGCTAAGCAGAGAGACTTTTCTCAAAGAATATTCTGTGTATGTAGTATTGATGTTGAACTTTATCAAAATCAATTACAATAATAAACACAGTGCAACATCCAACTATGTATTGAGACTGTTAACACTATCAGGTGGAAAATGACAAATACTACAAACACCAGTTGAACCCGGGATTCGAACCAGTGACCCTGCAATCACCATCTGCATTGTAGGCGGGATGCTTAACCACTGGGATATGGAGCCTCCCGAAGATTATGCTAAGCAGAGAGACTTTTCTCAAAGAATATTCTGTGTATGTAGTATTGATGTTGAACTTTATCAAAATCAATTACAATAATAAACACAGTGCAACATCCAACTATGTATTGAGACTGTTAACACTACCAGGTGGAAAATGACAAATACTGCAAACACCAGTTGAACCTGGGATTCGAACCAGTGAAACTACAATCACCATCTGCATTGTAGGCGGGATGCTTAACCACTGGGCTACGGAGCCTCCCAAAGATTATGCTAAGCAGAGAGACTTTTCTCAAAGAATATTCTGTGTATGTAGTATTGATGTTGAACTTTATCAAAATCAATTACAATAATAAACACAGTGCAACATCCAACTATGTATTAAGACTGTTAACACTATCAGGTGGAAAATGACAAATACTACAAACACCAGTTGAACCTGGGATTTGAACCAGTGACCCTGCAATCACCATCTGCATTGTAGGCGGGATACTTAACCACTGGGCTATGGAGCCTCCCAAAGATTATGCTAAGCAGAGAGACTTTTCTCAAAGAATATTCTGTGTATGTAGTATTGATGTTGAACTTTATCAAAATCAATTACAATAATAAACACAGTGCAACATCCAACTATGTATTGAGACTGTTAACACTACCAGGTGGAAAATGACAAATACTACAAACACCAGTTGAACCTGGGATTTGAACCAGGGAACCTGCAATCACCATCTGCATTGTAGGCGGGATGCTTAACCACTGGGATATGGAGCCTCCCAAAGATTATGCTAAGCAGAGAGACTTTTCTCAAAGAATATTCTGTGTATGTAGTATTGATGTTGAACTTTATCAAAATCAATTACAATAATAAACACAGTGAAACATCCAGCTATGTATTGAGACTGTTAACACTATCAGGTGGAAAATGACAAATACTACAAACACCAGTTGAACCTGGGATTTGAACCAGTGACCCTGCAATCACCATCTGCATTGTAGGCAGGATGCTTAACCACTGGGCTATGGAGCCTCCCAAAGATTATGCTAAGCAGAGAGACTTTTCTCAAAGAATATTCTGTGTATGTAGTATTGATGTTGAACTTTATCAAAATCAATTACAATAATAAACACAGTGCAACATCCAACTATGTATTGAGACTGTTAACACTACCAGGTGGAAAGTGACAAATACTACAAACACCAGTTGAACCTGGGATTCAGAACCAGTGACCCTGCAATCACCATCTGCATTGTAGGCAGGATACTTAACCACTGGGCTATGGAGCCTCCCAAAGATTATGCTAAGCAGAGAGACTTTTCTCAAAGAATATTCTGTGTATGTAGTATTGATGTTGAACTTTATCAAAATCAATTACAATAATAAACACAGTGCAACATCCAACTATGTATTGAGACTGTTAACACTACCAGGTGGAAAGTGACAAATACTACAAACACCAGTTGAACCTGGGATTCGAACCGGTGACCCTGCAATCATCATCTGCATTGTAGGCGGGATGCTTAACCACGGGGCTATGGAGCCTCCCAAAGATTATGCTAAGCAGAGAGACTTTTCTCAAAGAATATTCTGTGTATGTAGTATTGATGTTGAACTTTATCAAAATCAATTACAATAATAAACACAGTGCAACATCCAACTATGTATTGAGACTGTTAACACTACCAGGTGGAAAATGACAAATACTACAAACACCAGTTGAACCTGGGATTTGAACCAGTGACCCTGCAATCACCATCTGCATTGTAGGTGGGATGCTTAACCACTGGGCTATGGAGCCTCCCAAAGATTATGCTAAGCAGAGAGACTTTTCTCAAAGAATATTCTGTGTATGTAGTATTGATGTTGAACTTTATCAAAATCAATTACAATAATAAACACAGTGCAACATCCAACTATGTATTGAGACTGTTAACACTACCAGGTGGAAAATGACAAATACTACAAACACCAGTTGAACCTGGGATTCGAACCAGTGACCCTGCAATCACCATCTGCATTGCAGGCGGGATGCTTAACCACTGGGCTATGGAGCCTCCCAAAGATTATGCTAAGCAGAGAGACTTTTCTCAAAGAATATTCTGTGTATGTAGTATTGATGTTGAACTTTATCAAAATCAATTACAATAATAAACACAGTGCAACATCCAACTATGTATTGAGACTGTTAACACTACCAGGTGGAAAATGACAAATACTACAAACACCAGTTGAACCTGGGATTTGAACCAGGGAACCTGCAATCACCATCTGCATTGGAGGCGGGATGCTTAACCACTGGGATATGGAGCCTCCCAAAGATTATGCTAAGCAGAGAGACTTTTCTCAAAGAATATTCTGTGTATGTAGTATTGATGTTGAACTTTATCAAAATCAATTACAATAATAAACAGTGCAACATCCAGCTATGTATTGAGACTGTTAACACTATCAGGTGGAAAATGACAAATACTACAAACACCAGTTGAACCTGGGATTTGAACCAGTGACCCTGCAATCACCATCTGCATTGTAGGCAGGATGCTTAACCACTGGGATATGGAGCCTCCCAAAGATTATGCTAAGCAGAGAGACTTTTCTCAAAGAATATTCTGTGTATGTAGTATTGATGTTGAACTTTATCAAAATCAATTACAATAATAAACACAGTGCAACATCCAACTATGTATTGAGACTGTTAACACTACCAGGTGGAAAGTGACAAATACTACAAACACCAGTTGAACCTGGGATTCGAACCAGTGACCCTGCAATCACCATCTGCATTGTAGGCGGGATGCTTAACCACTGGGCTATGGAGCCTCCCAAAGATTATGCTAAGCAGAGAGACTTTTCTCAAAGAATATTCTGTGTATGTAGTATTGATGTTGAACTTTATCAAAATCAATTACAATAATAAACACAGTGCAACATCCAACTATGTATTGAGACTGTTAACACTATCAGGTGGAAAATGACAAATACTACAAACACCAGTTGAACCCGGGATTCGAACCAGTGACCCTGCAATCACCATCTGCATTGTAGGCAGGATGCTTAACCACTGGGCTATGGAGCCTCCCAAAGATTATGCTAAGCAGAGAGACTTTTCTCAAAGAATATTCTGTGTATGTAGTATTGATGTTGAACTTTATCAAAATCAATTACAATAATAAACACAGTGCAACATCCAACTATGTATTGAGACTGTTAACACTACCAGGTGGAAAATGACAAATACTACAAACACCAGTTGAACCTGGGATTCGAACCAGTGACCCTGCAATCACCATCTGCATTGTAGGCGGGATGCTTAACCACTGGGCTATGGAGCCTCCCAAAGATTATGCTAAGCAGAGAGACTTTTCTCAAAGAATATTCTGTGTATGTAGTATTGATGTTGAACTTTATCAAAATCAATTACAATAATAAACACAGTGCAACATCCAACTATGTATTGAGACTGTTAACACTACCAGGTGGAAAATGACAAATACTACAAACACCAGTTGAACCTGGGATTCGAACCAGTGACCCTGCAATCACCATCTGCATTGTAGGCGGGATGCTTAACCACTGGGCTATGGAGCCTCCCAAAGATTATGCTAAGCAGAGAGACTTTTCTCAAAGAATATTCTGTGTATGTAGTATTGATGTTGAACTTTATCAAAATCAATTACAATAATAAACACAGTGCAACATCCAACTATGTATTGAGACTGTTAACACTACCAGGTGGAAAGTGACAAACACTACAAACACCAGTTGAACCTGGGATTCGAACCGGTGACCCTGCAATCACCATCTGCATTGTAGGCGGGTTGCTTAACCACTGGGCTATGGAGCCTCCCAAAGATTATGCTAAGCAGAGAGACTTTTCTCAAAGAATATTCTGTGTATGTAGTATTGATGTTGAACTTTATCAAAATCAATTACAATAATAAACACAGTGCAACATCCAACTATGTATTGAGACTGTTAACACTACCAGGTGGAAAATGACAAATACTACAAACACCAGTTGAACCTGGGATTCGAACCAGTGACCCTGCAATCACCATCTGCATTGTAGGCGGGATACTTAACCACTGGGCTATGGAGCCTCCCAAAGACTATGCTAAGCAGAGAGACTTTTCTCAAAGAATATTCTGTGTATGTAGTATTGATGTTGAACTTTATCAAAATCAATTACAATAATAAACACAGTGCAACATCCAACTATGTATTGAGACTGTTAACACTACCAGGTGGAAAATGACAAATACTACAAACACCAGTTGAACCTGGGATTTGAACCAGGGAACCTGCAATCACCATCTGCATTGGAGGCGGGATGCTTAACCACTGGGATATGGAGCCTCCCAAAGATTATGCTAAGCAGAGAGACTTTTCTCAAAGAATATTCTGTGTATGTAGTATTGATGTTGAACTTTATCAAAATCAATTACAATAATAAACAGTGCAACATCCAGCTATGTATTGAGACTGTTAACACTATCAGGTGGAAAATGACAAATACTACAAACACCAGTTGAACCTGGGATTTGAACCAGTGACCCTGCAATCACCATCTGCATTGTAGGCAGGATGCTTAACCACTGGGATATGGAGCCTCCCAAAGATTATGCTAAGCAGAGAGACTTTTCTCAAAGAATATTCTGTGTATGTAGTATTGATGTTGAACTTTATCAAAATCAATTACAATAATAAACACAGTGCAACATCCAACTATGTATTGAGACTGTTAACACTACCAGGTGGAAAGTGACAAATACTACAAACACCAGTTGAACCTGGGATTCGAACCAGTGACCCTGCAATCACCATCTGCATTGTAGGCGGGATGCTTAACCACTGGGCTATGGAGCCTCCCAAAGATTATGCTAAGCAGAGAGACTTTTCTCAAAGAATATTCTGTGTATGTAGTATTGATGTTGAACTTTATCAAAATCAATTACAATAATAAACACAGTGCAACATCCAACTATGTATTGAGACTGTTAACACTATCAGGTGGAAAATGACAAATACTACAAACACCAGTTGAACCCGGGATTCGAACCAGTGACCCTGCAATCACCATCTGCATTGTAGGCAGGATGCTTAACCACTGGGCTATGGAGCCTCCCAAAGATTATGCTAAGCAGAGAGACTTTTCTCAAAGAATATTCTGTGTATGTAGTATTGATGTTGAACTTTATCAAAATCAATTACAATAATAAACACAGTGCAACATCCAACTATGTATTGAGACTGTTAACACTACCAGGTGGAAAATGACAAATACTACAAACACCAGTTGAACCTGGGATTCGAACCAGTGACCCTGCAATCACCATCTGCATTGTAGGCGGGATGCTTAACCACTGGGCTATGGAGCCTCCCAAAGATTATGCTAAGCAGAGAGACTTTTCTCAAAGAATATTCTGTGTATGTAGTATTGATGTTGAACTTTATCAAAATCAATTACAATAATAAACACAGTGCAACATCCAACTATGTATTGAGACTGTTAACACTACCAGGTGGAAAATGACAAATACTACAAACACCAGTTGAACCTGGGATTCGAACCAGTGACCCTGCAATCACCATCTGCATTGTAGGCGGGATGCTTAACCACTGGGCTATGGAGCCTCCCAAAGATTATGCTAAGCAGAGAGACTTTTCTCAAAGAATATTCTGTGTATGTAGTATTGATGTTGAACTTTATCAAAATCAATTACAATAATAAACACAGTGCAACATCCAACTATGTATTGAGACTGTTAACACTACCAGGTGGAAAGTGACAAACACTACAAACACCAGTTGAACCTGGGATTCGAACCGGTGACCCTGCAATCACCATCTGCATTGTAGGCGGGTTGCTTAACCACTGGGCTATGGAGCCTCCCAAAGATTATGCTAAGCAGAGAGACTTTTCTCAAAGAATATTCTGTGTATGTAGTATTGATGTTGAACTTTATCAAAATCAATTACAATAATAAACACAGTGCAACATCCAACTATGTATTGAGACTGTTAACACTACCAGGTGGAAAATGACAAATACTACAAACACCAGTTGAACCTGGGATTCGAACCAGTGACCCTGCAATCACCATCTGCATTGTAGGCGGGATACTTAACCACTAGGCTATGGAGCCTCCCAAAGATTATGCTAAGCAGAGAGACTTTTCTCAAAGAATATTCTGTGTATGTAGTATTGATGTTGAACTTTATCAAAATCAATTACAATAATAAACACAGTGCAACATCCAACTATGTATTGAGACTGTTAACACTACCAGGTGGAAAATGACAAATACTACAAACACCAGTTGAACCTGGGATTCGAACCAGTGACCCTGCAATCACCATCTGCATTGTAGGTGGGATGCTTAACCACGGGGCTATGGAGCCTCCCAAAGATTATGCTAAGCAGAGAGACTTTTCTCAAAGAATATTCTGTGTATGTAGTATTGATGTTGAACTTTATCAAAATCAATTACAATAATAAACACAGTGCAACATCCAACTATGTATTGAGACTGTTAACACTATCAGGTGGAAAATGACAAATACTACAAACACCAGTTGAACCCGGGATTCGAACCAGTGACCCTGCAATCACCATCTGCATTGTAGGCGGGATGCTTAACCACTGGGATATGGAGCCTCCCAAAGATTATGCTAAGCAGAGAGACTTTTCTCAAAGAATATTCTGTGTATGTAGTATTGATGTTGAACTTTATCAAAATCAATTACAATAATAAACACAGTGCAACATCCAACTATGTATTGAGACTGTTAACACTACCAGGTGGAAAATGACAAATACTACAAACACCAGTTGAACCTGGGATTCGAACCAGTGAAACTACAATCACCATCTGCATTGTAGGCAGGATGCTTAACCACTGGGCTATGGAGCCTCCCAAAGATTATGCTAAGCAGAGAGACTTTTCTCAAAGAATATTCTGTGTATGTAGTATTGATGTTGAACTTTATCAAAATCAATTACAATAATAAACACAGTGCAACATCCAACTATGTATTGAGACTGTTAACACTATCAGGTGGAAAATGACAAATACTACAAACACCAGTTGAACCCGGGATTCGAACCAGTGACCCTGCAATCACCATCTGCATTGTAGGCGGGATGCTTAACCACTGGGATATGGAGCCTCCCAAAGATTATGCTAAGCAGAGAGACTTTTCTCAAAGAATATTCTGTGTATGTAGTATTGATGTTGAACTTTATCAAAATCAATTACAATAATAAACACAGTGCAACATCCAACTATGTATTGAGACTGTTAACACTACCAGGTGGAAAATGACAAATACTACAAACACCAGTTGAACCTGGGATTCGAACCAGTGAAACTACAATCACCATCTGCATTGTAGGCAGGATGCTTAACCACTGGGCTATGGAGCCTCCCAAAGATTATGCTAAGCAGAGAGACTTTTCTCAAAGAATATTCTGTGTATGTAGTATTGATGTTGAACTTTATCAAAATCAATTACAATAATAAACACAGTGCAACATCCAACTATGTATTGAGACTGTTAACACTATCAGGTGGAAAATGACAAATACTACAAACACCAGTTGAACCTGGGATTCGAACCAGTGACCCTGCAATCACCATCTGCATTGTAGGCGGGATACTTAACCACTGGGCTATGGAGCCTCCCAAAGATTATGCTAAGCAGAGAGACTTTTCTCAAAGAATATTCTGTGTATGTAGTATTGATGTTGAACTTTATCAAAATCAATTACAATAATAAACACAGTGCAACATCCAACTATGTATTGAGACTGTTAACACTACCAGGTGGAAAATGACAAATACTACAAACACCAGTTGAACCTGGGATTTGAACCAGGGAACCTGCAATCACCATCTGCATTGTAGGCGGGATGCTTAACCACTGGGATATGGAGCCTCCCAAAGATTATGCTAAGCAGAGAGACTTTTCTCAAAGAATATTCTGTGTATGTAGTATTGATGTTGAACTTTATCAAAATCAATTACAATAATAAACACAGTGCAACATCCAGCTATGTATTGAGACTGTTAACACTATCAGGTGGAAAATGACAAATACTACAAACACCAGTTGAACCTGGGATTTGAACCAGTGACCCTGCAATCACCATCTGCATTGTAGGCAGGATGCTTAACCACTGGGCTATGGAGCCTCCCAAAGATTATGCTAAGCAGAGAGACTTTTCTCAAAGAATATTCTGTGTATGTAGTATTGATGTTGAACTTTATCAAAATCAATTACAATAATAAACACAGTGCAACATCCAACTATGTATTGAGACTGTTAACACTACCAGGTGGAAAGTGACAAATACTACAAACACCAGTTGAACCTGGGATTCAGAACCAGTGACCCTGCAATCACCATCTGCATTGTAGGCAGGATACTTAACCACTGGGCTATGGAGCCTCCCAAAGATTATGCTAAGCAGAGAGACTTTTCTCAAAGAATATTCTGTGTATGTAGTATTGATGTTGAACTTTATCAAAATCAATTACAATAATAAACACAGTGCAACATCCAACTATGTATTGAGACTGTTAACACTACCAGGTGGAAAGTGACAAATACTACAAACACCAGTTGAACCTGGGATTCGAACCGGTGACCCTGCAATCACCATCTGCATTGTAGGCGGGATGCTTAACCACGGGGCTATGGAGCCTCCCAAAGATTATGCTAAGCAGAGAGACTTTTCTCAAAGAATATTCTGTGTATGTAGTATTGATGTTGAACTTTATCAAAATCAATTACAATAATAAACACAGTGCAACATCCAACTATGTATTGAGACTGTTAACACTACCAGGTGGAAAATGACAAATACTACAAACACCAGTTGAACCTGGGATTCGAACCAGTGACCCTGCAATCACCATCTGCATTGTAGGTGGGATACTTAACCACTGGGCTATGGAGCCTCCCAAAGATTATGCTAAGCAGAGAGACTTTTCTCAAAGAATATTCTGTGTATGTAGTATTGATGTTGAACTTTATCAAAATCAATTACAATAATAAACACAGTGCAACATCCAACTATGTATTGAGACTGTTAACACTACCAGGTGGAAAATGACAAATACTACAAACACCAGTTGAACCTGGGATTCGAACCAGTGACCCTGCAATCACCATCTGCATTGTAGGCGGGATGCTTAACCACTGGGCTATGGAGCCTCCCAAAGATTATGCTAAGCAGAGAGACTTTTCTCAAAGAATATTCTGTGTATGTAGTATTGATGTTGAACTTTATCAAAATCAATTACAATAATAAACACAGTGCAACATCCAACTATGTATTGAGACTGTTAACACTACCAGGTGGAAAGTGACAAACACTACAAACACCAGTTGAACCTGGGATTTGAACCAGGGAACCTGCAATCACCTTCTGCATTGTAGGCGGGATGCTTAACCACTGGGATATGGAGCCTCCCAAAGATTATGCTAAGCAGAGAGACTTTTCTCAAAGAATATTCTGTGTATGTAGTATTGATGTTGAACTTTATCAAAATCAATTACAATAATAAACACAGTGCAACATCCAGCTATGTATTGAGACTGTTAACACTATCAGGTGGAAAATGACAAATTCTACAAACACCAGTTGAACCTGGGATTTGAACCAGTGACCCTGCAATCACCATCTGCATTGTAGGCAGGATGCTTAACCACTGGGCTATGGAGCCTCCCAAAGATTATGCTAAGCAGAGAGACTTTTCTCAAAGAATATTCTGTGTATGTAGTATTGATGTTGAACTTTATCAAAATCAATTACAATAATAAACACAGTGCAACATCCAACTATGTATTGAGACTGTTAACACTACCAGGTGGAAAGTGACAAATACTACAAACACCAGTTGAACCTGGGATTCGAACAAGTGACCCTGCAATCACCATCTGCATTGTAGGCGGGATGCTTAACCACTGGGCTATGGAGCCTCCCAAAGATTATGCTAAGCAGAGAGACTTTTCTCAAAGAATATTCTGTGTATGTAGTATTGATGTTGAACTTTATCAAAATCAATTACAATAATAAACACAGTGCAACATCCAACTATGTATTGAGACTGTTAACACTACCAGGTGGAAAGTGACAAATACTACAAACACCAGTTGAACCTGGGATTCAGAACCAGTGACCCTGCAATCACCATCTGCATTGTAGGCAGGATACTTAACCACTGGGCTATGGAGCCTCCCAAAGATTATGCTAAGCAGAGAGACTTTTCTCAAAGAATATTCTGTGTATGTAGTATTGATGTTGAACTTTATCAAAATCAATTACAATAATAAACACAGTGCAACATCCAACTATGTATTGAGACTGTTAACACTACCAGGTGGAAAGTGACAAATACTACAAACACCAGTTGAACCTGGGATTCGAACCGGTGACCCTGCAATCACCATCTGCATTGTAGGCGGGATGCTTAACCACGGGGCTATGGAGCCTCCCAAAGATTATGCTAAGCAGAGAGACTTTTCTCAAAGAATATTCTGTGTATGTAGTATTGATGTTGAACTTTATCAAAATCAATTACAATAATAAACACAGTGCAACATCCAACTATGTATTGAGACTGTTAACACTACCAGGTGGAAAATGACAAATACTACAAACACCAGTTGAACCTGGGATTCGAACCAGTGACCCTGCAATCACCATCTGCATTGTAGGTGGGATACTTAACCACTGGGCTATGGAGCCTCCCAAAGATTATGCTAAGCAGAGAGACTTTTCTCAAAGAATATTCTGTGTATGTAGTATTGATGTTGAACTTTATCAAAATCAATTACAATAATAAACACAGTGCAACATCCAACTATGTATTGAGACTGTTAACACTACCAGGTGGAAAATGACAAATACTACAAACACCAGTTGAACCTGGGATTCGAACCAGTGACCCTGCAATCACCATCTGCATTGTAGGCGGGATGCTTAACCACTGGGCTATGGAGCCTCCCAAAGATTATGCTAAGCAGAGAGACTTTTCTCAAAGAATATTCTGTGTATGTAGTATTGATGTTGAACTTTATCAAAATCAATTACAATAATAAACACAGTGCAACATCCAACTATGTATTGAGACTGTTAACACTACCAGGTGGAAAGTGACAAACACTACAAACACCAGTTGAACCTGGGATTTGAACCAGGGAACCTGCAATCACCTTCTGCATTGTAGGCGGGATGCTTAACCACTGGGATATGGAGCCTCCCAAAGATTATGCTAAGCAGAGAGACTTTTCTCAAAGAATATTCTGTGTATGTAGTATTGATGTTGAACTTTATCAAAATCAATTACAATAATAAACACAGTGCAACATCCAGCTATGTATTGAGACTGTTAACACTATCAGGTGGAAAATGACAAATTCTACAAACACCAGTTGAACCTGGGATTTGAACCAGTGACCCTGCAATCACCATCTGCATTGTAGGCAGGATGCTTAACCACTGGGCTATGGAGCCTCCCAAAGATTATGCTAAGCAGAGAGACTTTTCTCAAAGAATATTCTGTGTATGTAGTATTGATGTTGAACTTTATCAAAATCAATTACAATAATAAACACAGTGCAACATCCAACTATGTATTGAGACTGTTAACACTACCAGGTGGAAAGTGACAAATACTACAAACACCAGTTGAACCTGGGATTCGAACAAGTGACCCTGCAATCACCATCTGCATTGTAGGCGGGATGCTTAACCACTGGGCTATGGAGCCTCCCAAAGATTATGCTAAGCAGAGAGACTTTTCTCAAAGAATATTCTGTGTATGTAGTATTGATGTTGAACTTTATCAAAATCAATTACAATAATAAACACAGTGCAACATCCAACTATGTATTGAGACTGTTAACACTATCAGGTGGAAAATGACAAATACTACAAACACCAGTTGAACCCGGGATTCGAACCAGTGACCCTGCAATCACCATCTGCATTGTAGGCAGGATGCTTAACCACTGGGCTATGGAGCCTCCCAAAGATTATGCTAAGCAGAGAGACTTTTCTCAAAGAATATTCTGTGTATGTAGTATTGATGTTGAACTTTATCAAAATCAATTACAATAATAAACACAGTGCAACATCCAACTATGTATTGAGACTGTTAACACTACCAGGTGGAAAATGACAAATACTACAAACACCAGTTGAACCTGGGATTCGAACCAGTGACCCTGCAATCACCATCTGCATTGTAGGCGGGATGCTTAACCACTGGGCTATGGAGCCTCCCAAAGATTATGCTAAGCAGAGAGACTTTTCTCAAAGAATATTCTGTGTATGTAGTATTGATGTTGAACTTTATCAAAATCAATTACAATAATAAACACAGTGCAACATCCAACTATGTATTGAGACTGTTAACACTACCAGGTGGAAAATGACAAATACTACAAACACCAGTTGAACCTGGGATTCGAACCAGTGACCCTGCAATCACCATCTGCATTGTAGGTGGGATGCTTAACCACTGGGCTATGGAGCCTCCCAAAGATTATGCTAAGCAGAGAGACTTTTCTCAAAGAATATTCTGTGTATGTAGTATTGATGTTGAACTTTATCAAAATCAATTACAATAATAAACACAGTGCAACATCCAACTATGTATTGAGACTGTTAACACTACCAGGTGGAAAGTGACAAACACTACAAACACCAGTTTAACCTGGGATTCGAACCGGTGACCCTGCAATCACCATCTGCATTGTAGGCGGGTTGCTTAACCACTGGGCTATGGAGCCTCCCAAAGATTATGCTAAGCAGAGAGACTTTTCTCAAAGAATATTCTGTGTATGTAGTATTGATGTTGAACTTTATCAAAATCAATTACAATAATAAACACAGTGCAACATCCAACTATGTATTGAGACTGTTAACACTACCAGGTGGAAAATGACAAATACTACAAACACCAGTTGAAACTAGGATTCGAACCAGTGACCCTGCAATCACCATCTGCATTGTAGGCGGGATACTTAACCACTGGGCTATGGAGCCTCCCAAAGATTATGCTAAGCAGAGAGACTTTTCTCAAAGAATATTCTGTGTATGTAGTATTGGTGTTGAACTTTATCAAAATCAATTACAATAATAAACACAGTGCAACATCCAACTATGTATTGAGACTGTTAACACTACCAGGTGGAAAATGACAAATACTACAAACACCAGTTGAACCTGGGATTCGAACCAGTGACCCTGCAATCACCATCTGCATTGTAGGCGGGATGCTTAACCACGGGGCTATGGAGCCTCCCAAAGATTATGCTAAGCAGAGAGACTTTTCTCAAAGAATATTCTGTGTATGTAGTATTGATGTTGAACTTTATCAAAATCAATTACAATAATAAACACAGTGCAACATCCAACTATGTATTGAGACTGTTAACACTATCAGGTGGAAAATGACAAATACTACAAACACCAGTTGAACCCGGGATTCGAACCAGTGACCCTGCAATCACCATCTGCATTGTAGGCGGGATGCTTAACCACTGGGATATGGAGCCTCCCAAAGATTATGCTAAGCAGAGAGACTTTTCTCAAAGAATATTCTGTGTATGTAGTATTGATGTTGAACTTTATCAAAATCAATTACAATAATAAACACAGTGCAACATCCAACTATGTATTGAGACTGTTAACACTACCAGGTGGAAAATGACAAATACTACAAACACCAGTTGAACCTGGGATTCGAACCAGTGACCCTGCAATCACCATCTGCATTGTAGGTGGGATGCTTAACCACTGGGCTATGGAGCCTCCCAAAGATTATGCTAAGCAGAGAGACTTTTCTCAAAGAATATTCTGTGTATGTAGTATTGATGTTGAACTTTATCAAAATCAATTACAATAATAAACACAGTGCAACATCCAACTATGTATTGAGACTGTTAACACTACCAGGTGGAAAGTGACAAACACTACAAACACCAGTTTAACCTGGGATTCGAACCGGTGACCCTGCAATCACCATCTGCATTGTAGGCGGGTTGCTTAACCACTGGGCTATGGAGCCTCCCAAAGATTATGCTAAGCAGAGAGACTTTTCTCAAAGAATATTCTGTGTATGTAGTATTGATGTTGAACTTTATCAAAATCAATTACAATAATAAACACAGTGCAACATCCAACTATGTATTGAGACTGTTAACACTACCAGGTGGAAAATGACAAATACTACAAACACCAGTTGAAACTAGGATTCGAACCAGTGACCCTGCAATCACCATCTGCATTGTAGGCGGGATACTTAACCACTGGGCTATGGAGCCTCCCAAAGATTATGCTAAGCAGAGAGACTTTTCTCAAAGAATATTCTGTGTATGTAGTATTGGTGTTGAACTTTATCAAAATCAATTACAATAATAAACACAGTGCAACATCCAACTATGTATTGAGACTGTTAACACTACCAGGTGGAAAATGACAAATACTACAAACACCAGTTGAACCTGGGATTCGAACCAGTGACCCTGCAATCACCATCTGCATTGTAGGCGGGATGCTTAACCACGGGGCTATGGAGCCTCCCAAAGATTATGCTAAGCAGAGAGACTTTTCTCAAAGAATATTCTGTGTATGTAGTATTGATGTTGAACTTTATCAAAATCAATTACAATAATAAACACAGTGCAACATCCAACTATGTATTGAGACTGTTAACACTATCAGGTGGAAAATGACAAATACTACAAACACCAGTTGAACCCGGGATTCGAACCAGTGACCCTGCAATCACCATCTGCATTGTAGGCGGGATGCTTAACCACTGGGATATGGAGCCTCCCAAAGATTATGCTAAGCAGAGAGACTTTTCTCAAAGAATATTCTGTGTATGTAGTATTGATGTTGAACTTTATCAAAATCAATTACAATAATAAACACAGTGCAACATCCAACTATGTATTGAGACTGTTAACACTACCAGGTGAAAAATGACAAATACTACAAACACCAGTTGAACCTGGGATTCGAACCAGTGAAACTACAATCACCATCTGCATTGTAGGCGGGATGCTTAACCACTGGGCTACGGAGCCTCCCAAAGATTATGCTAAGCAGAGAGACTTTTCTCAAAGAATATTCTGTGTATGTAGTATTGATGTTGAACTTTATCAAAATCAATTACAATAATAAACACAGTGCAACATCCAACTATGTATTGAGACTGTTAACACTATCAGGTGGAAAATGACAAATACTACAAACACCAGTTGAACCCGGGATTCGAACCAGTGACCCTGCAATCACCATCTGCATTGTAGGCAGGATGCTTAACCACTGGGCTATGGAGCCTCCCAAAGATTATGCTAAGCAGAGAGACTTTTCTCAAAGAATATTCTGTGTATGTAGTATTGATGTTGAACTTTATCAAAATCAATTACAATAATAAACACAGTGCAACATCCAACTATGTATTGAGACTGTTAACACTACCAGGTGGAAAATGACAAATACTACAAACACCAGTTGAACCTGGGATTCGAACCAGTGACCCTGCAATCACCATCTGCATTGTAGGCGGGATGCTTAACCACTGGGCTATGGAGCCTCCCAAAGATTATGCTAAGCAGAGAGACTTTTCTCAAAGAATATTCTGTGTATGTAGTATTGATGTTGAACTTTATCAAAATCAATTACAATAATAAACACAGTGCAACATCCAACTATGTATTGAGACTGTTAACACTACCAGGTGGAAAATGACAAATACTACAAACACCAGTTGAACCTGGGATTCGAACCAGTGACCCTGCAATCACCATCTGCATTGTAGGCGGGATGCTTAACCACTGGGCTATGGAGCCTCCCAAAGATTATGCTAAGCAGAGAGACTTTTCTCAAAGAATATTCTGTGTATGTAGTATTGATGTTGAACTTTATCAAAATCAATTACAATAATAAACACAGTGCAACATCCAACTATGTATTGAGACTGTTAACACTACCAGGTGGAAAATGACAAATACTACAAACACCAGTTGAACCTGGGATTCGAACCAGTGACCCTGCAATCACCATCTGCATTGTAGGTGGGATGCTTAACCACTGGGCTATGGAGCCTCCCAAAGATTATGCTAAGCAGAGAGACTTTTCTCAAAGAATATTCTGTGTATGTAGTATTGATGTTGAACTTTATCAAAATCAATTACAATAATAAACACAGTGCAACATCCAACTATGTATTGAGACTGTTAACACTACCAGGTGGAAAGTGACAAACACTACAAACACCAGTTTAACCTGGGATTTGAACCTGTGACCCTGCAATCACCATCTGCATTGTAGGCGGGTTGCTTAACCACTGGGCTATGGAGCCTCCCAAAGATTATGCTAAGCAGAAAGACTTTTCTCAAAGAATATTCTGTGTATGTAGTATTGATGTTGAACTTTATCAAAATCAATTACAATAATAAACACAGTGCAACATCCAACTATGTATTGAGACTGTTAACACTACCAGGTGGAAAATGACAAATACTACAAACACCAGTTGAACCTGGGATTCGAACCAGTGACCCTGCAATCACCATCTGCATTGTAGGCGGGATACTTAACCACTGGGCTATGGAGCCTCCCAAAGATTATGCTAAGCAGAGAGACTTTTCTCAAAGAATATTCTGTGTATGTAGTATTGATGTTGAACTTTATCAAAATCAATTACAATAATAAACACAGTGCAACATCCAACTATGTATTGAGACTGTTAACACTACCAGGTGGAAAATGACAAATACTACAAACACCAGTTGAACCTGGGATTCGAACCAGTGACCCTGCAATCACCATCTGCATTGTAGGCGGGATGCTTAACCACGGGGCTATGGAGCCTCCCAAAGATTATGCTAAGCAGAGAGACTTTTCTCAAAGAATATTCTGTGTATGTAGTATTGATGTTGAACTTTATCAAAATCAATTACAATAATAAACACAGTGCAACATCCAACTATGTATTGAGACTGTTAACACTATCAGGTGGAAAATGACAAATACTACAAACACCAGTTGAACCCGGGATTTGAACCAGTGACCCTGCAATCACCATCTGCATTGTAGGCGGGATGCTTAACCACTGGGATATGGAGCCTCCCAAAGATTATGCTAAGCAGAGAGACTTTTCTCAAAGAATATTCTGTGTATGTAGTATTGATGTTGAACTTTATCAAAATCAATTACAATAATAAACACAGTGCAACATCCAACTATGTATTGAGACTGTTAACACTACCAGGTGAAAAATGACAAATACTACAAACACCAGTTGAACCTGGGATTCGAACCAGTGAAACTACAATCACCATCTGCATTGTAGGCGGGATGCTTAACCACGGGGCTATGGAGCCTCCCAAAGATTATGCTAAGCAGAGAGACTTTTCTCAAAGAATATTCTGTGTATGTAGTATTGATGTTGAACTTTATCAAAATCAATTACAATAATAAACACAGTGCAACATCCAACTATGTATTGAGACTGTTAACACTATCAGGTGGAAAATGACAAATACTACAAACACCAGTTGAACCCGGGATTCGAACCAGTGACCCTGCAATCACCATCTGCATTGTAGGCGGGATGCTTAACCACTGGGATATGGAGCCTCCCAAAGATTATGCTAAGCAGAGAGACTTTTCTCAAAGAATATTCTGTGTATGTAGTATTGATGTTGAACTTTATCAAAATCAATTACAATAATAAACACAGTGCAACATCCAACTATGTATTGAGACTGTTAACACTACCAGGTGAAAAATGACAAATACTACAAACACCAGTTGAACCTGGGATTCGAACCAGTGAAACTACAATCACCATCTGCATTGTAGGCGGGATGCTTAACCACTGGGCTACGGAGCCTCCCAAAGATTATGCTAAGCAGAGAGACTTTTCTCAAAGAATATTCTGTGTATGTAGTATTGATGTTGAACTTTATCAAAATCAATTACAATAATAAACACAGTGCAACATCCAACTATGTATTGAGACTGTTAACACTATCAGGTGGAAAACGACAAATACTACAAACACCAGTTGAACCTGGGATTCGAACCAGTGACCCTGCAATCACCATCTGCATTGTAGGCGGGATACTTAACCACTGGGCTATGGAGCCTCCCAAAGAATAAGCTAAGCAGAGAGACTTTTCTCAAAGAATATTCTGTGTATGTAGTATTGATGTTGAACTTTATCAAAATCAATTACAATAATAAACACAGTGCAACATCCAACTATGTATTGAGACTGTTAACACTACCAGGTGGAAAATGACAAATACTACAAACACCAGTTGAACCTGGGATTTGAACCAGGGAACCTGCAATCACCATCTGCATTGTAGGCGGGATGCTTAACCACTGGGATATGGAGCCTCCCAAAGATTATGCTAAGCAGAGAGACTTTTCTCAAAGAATATTCTGTGTATGTAGTATTGATGTTGAACTTTATCAAAATCAATTACAATAATAAACACAGTGCAACATCCAGCTATGTATTGAGACTGTTAACACTATCAGGTGGAAAATGACAAATACTACAAACACCAGTTGAACCTGGGATTTGAACCAGTGACCCTGCAATCACCATCTGCATTGTAGGCAGGATGCTTAACCACTGGGCTATGGAGCCTCCCAAAGATTATGCTAAGCAGAGAGACTTTTCTCAAAGAATATTCTGTGTATGTAGTATTGATGTTGAACTTTATCAAAATCAATTACAATAATAAACACAGTGCAACATCCAACTATGTATTGAGACTGTTAACACTACCAGGTGGAAAGTGACAAATACTACAAACACCAGTTGAACCTGGGATTTGAACCAGTGACCCTGCAATCACCATCTGCATTGTAGGCAGGATACTTAACCACTGGGCTATGGAGCCTCCCAAAGATTATGCTAAGCAGAGAGACTTTTCTCAAAGAATATTCTGTGTATGTAGTATTGATGTTGAACTTTATCAAAATCAATTACAATAATAAACACAGTGCAACATCCAACTATGTATTGAGACTGTTAACACTACCAGGTGGAAAGTGACAAATACTACAAACACCAGTTGAACCTGGGATTCGAACCGGTGACCCTGCAATCACCATCTGCATTGTAGGCGGGATGCTTAACCACGGGGCTATGGAGCCTCCCAAAGATTATGCTAAGCAGAGAGACTTTTCTCAAAGAATATTCTGTGTATGTAGTATTGATGTTGAACTTTATCAAAATCAATTACAATAATAAACACAGTGCAACATCCAACTATGTATTGAGACTGTTAACACTACCAGGTGGAAAATGACAAATACTACAAACACCAGTTGAACCTGGGATTTGAACCAGTGACCCTGCAATCACCATCTGCATTGTAGGCGGGATACTTAACCACTGGGCTATGGAGCCTCCCAAAGATTATGCTAAGCAGAGAGACTTTTCTCAAAGAATATTCTGTGTATGTAGTATTGATGTTGAACTTTATCAAAATCAATTACAATAATAAACACAGTGCAACATCCAACTATGTATTGAGACTGTTAACACTATCAGGTGGAAAATGACAAATACTACAAACACCAGTTGAACCTGGGATTCGAACCAGTGACCCTGCAATCACCATCTGCATTGTAGGCAGGATGCTTAACCACTGGGCTATGGAGCCTCCCAAAGATTATGCTAAGCAGAGAGACTTTTCTCAAAGAATATTCTGTGTATGTAGTATTGATGTTGAACTTTATCAAAATCAATTACAATAATAAACACAGTGCAACATCCAACTATGTATTGAGACTGTTAACACTACCAGGTGGAAAATGACAAATACTACAAACACCAGTTGAACCTGGGATTCGAACCAGTGACCCTGCAATCACCATCTGCATTGTAGGCGGGATACTTAACCACTGGGCTATGGAGCCTCCCAAAGATTATGCTAAGCAGAGAGACTTTTCTCAAAGAATATTCTGTGTATGTAGTATTGATGTTGAACTTTATCAAAATCAATTACAATAATAAACACAGTGCAACATCCAACTATGTATTGAGACTGTTAACACTATCAGGTGGAAAATGACAAATACTACAAACACCAGTTGAACTTGGGATTTGAACCAGTGACCCTGCAATCACCATCTGCATTGTCGGCAGGATGCTAAACCACTGGGCTATGGAGCCTCCCAAAGATTATGCTAAGCAGAGAGACTTTTCTCAAAGAATATTCTGTGTATGTAGTATTGATGTTGAACTTTATCAAAATCTATTACAATAATAAACACAGTGCAACATCCAACTATGTATTGAGACTGTTAACACTACCAGGTGGAAAATGACAAATACTACAAACACCAGTTGAACCTGGGATCCGAACCAGTGACCCTGCAATCACCATCTGCATTGTAGGCGGGATGCTTAACCACGGGGCTATGGAGCCTCCCAAAGATTATGCTAAGCAGAGAGACTTTTCTCAAAGAATATTCTGTGTATGTAGTATTGATGTTGAACTTTATCAAAATCAATTACAATAATAAACACAGTGCAACATCCAACTATGTATTGAGACTGTTAACACTACCAGGTGGAAAATGACAAATACTACAAACACCAGTTGAACCTGGGATCTGAACAAGTGACCCTGCAATCACCATCTGCATTGTAGGCGGGATACTTAACCACTGGGCTATGGAGCCTCCCAAAGATTATGCTAAGCAGAGAGACTTTTCTCAAAGAATATTCTGTGTATGTAGTATTGATGTTGAACTTTATCAAAATCAATTACAATAATAAACACAGTGCAACATCCAACTATGTATTGAGACTGTTAACACTATCAGGTGGAAAATGACAAATACTACAAACACCAGTTGAACCTGGGATTTGAACCAGTGACCCTGCAATCACCATCTGCATTGTAGGCGGGATACTTAACCACTGGGCTATGGAGCCTCCCAAAGATTTTGCTAAGCAGAGAGACTTTTCTCAAAGAATATTCTGTGTATGTAGTATTGATGTTGAACTTTATCAAAATCAATTACAATAATAAACAGTGCAACATCCAACTATGTATTGAGACTGTTAACACTACCAGGTGGAAAATGACAAATACTACAAACACCAGTTGAACCTGGGATTTGAACCAGGGAACCTGCAATCACCATCTGCATTGTAGGCGGGATGCTTAACCACTGGGATATGGAGCCTCCCAAAGATTATGCTAAGCAGAGAGACTTTTCTCAAAGAATATTCTGTGTATGTAGTATTGATGTTGAACTTTATCAAAATCAATTACAATAATAAACACAGTGCAACATCCAGCTATGTATTGAGACTGTTAACACTATCAGGTGGAAAATGACAAATACTACAAACACCAGTTGAACCTGGGATATGAACCAGTGACCCTGCAATCACCATCTGCATTGTAGGCAGGATGCTTAACCACTGGGATATGGAGCCTCCCAAAGATTATGCTAAGCAGAGAGACTTTTCTCAAAGAATATTCTGTGTATGTAGTATTGATGTTGAACTTTATCAAAATCAATTACAATAATAAACACAGTGCAACATCCAACTATGTATTGAGACTGTTAACACTACCAGGTGAAAAATGACAAATACTACAAACACCAGTTGAACCTGGGATTCGAACCAGTGAAACTACAATCACCATCTGCATTGTAGGCGGGATGCTTAACCACTGGGCTACGGAGCCTCCCAAAGATTATGCTAAGCAGAGAGACTTTTCTCAAAGAATATTCTGTGTATGTAGTATTGATGTTGAACTTTATCAAAATCAATTACAATAATAAACACAGTGCAACATCCAACTATGTATTGAGACTGTTAACACTATCAGGTGGAAAATGACAAATACTACAAACACCAGTTGAACCTGGGATTCGAACCAGTGACCCTGCAATCACCATCTGCATTGTAGGCGGGATACTTAACCACTGGGCTATGGAGCCTCCCAAAGAATAAGCTAAGCAGAGAGACTTTTCTCAAAGAATATTCTGTGTATGTAGTATTGATGTTGAACTTTATCAAAATCAATTACAATAATAAACACAGTGCAACATCCAACTATGTATTGAGACTGTTAACACTACCAGGTGGAAAATGACAAATACTACAAACACCAGTTGAACCTGGGATTTGAACCAGGGAACCTGCAATCACCATCTGCATTGTAGGCGGGATGCTTAACCACTGGGATATGGAGCCTCCCAAAGATTATGCTAAGCAGAGAGACTTTTCTCAAAGAATATTCTGTGTATGTAGTATTGATGTTGAACTTTATCAAAATCAATTACAATAATAAACACAGTGCAACATCCAGCTATGTATTGAGACTGTTAACACTATCAGGTGGAAAATGACAAATACTACAAACACCAGTTGAACCTGGGATTTGAACCAGTGACCCTGCAATCACCATCTGCATTGTAGGCAGGATGCTTAACCACTGGGCTATGGAGCCTCCCAAAGATTATGCTAAGCAGAGAGACTTTTCTCAAAGAATATTCTGTGTATGTAGTATTGATGTTGAACTTTATCAAAATCAATTACAATAATAAACACAGTGCAACATCCAACTATGTATTGAGACTGTTAACACTACCAGGTGGAAAGTGACAAATACTACAAACACCAGTTGAACCTGGGATTTGAACCAGTGACCCTGCAATCACCATCTGCATTGTAGGCAGGATACTTAACCACTGGGCTATGGAGCCTCCCAAAGATTATGCTAAGCAGAGAGACTTTTCTCAAAGAATATTCTGTGTATGTAGTATTGATGTTGAACTTTATCAAAATCAATTACAATAATAAACACAGTGCAACATCCAACTATGTATTGAGACTGTTAACACTACCAGGTGGAAAGTGACAAATACTACAAACACCAGTTGAACCTGGGATTCGAACCGGTGACCCTGCAATCACCATCTGCATTGTAGGCGGGATGCTTAACCACGGGGCTATGGAGCCTCCCAAAGATTATGCTAAGCAGAGAGACTTTTCTCAAAGAATATTCTGTGTATGTAGTATTGATGTTGAACTTTATCAAAATCAATTACAATAATAAACACAGTGCAACATCCAACTATGTATTGAGACTGTTAACACTACCAGGTGGAAAATGACAAATACTACAAACACCAGTTGAACCTGGGATTCGAACCAGTGACCCTGCAATCACCATCTGCATTGTAGGCGGGATACTTAACCACTGGGCTATGGAGCCTCCCAAAGATTATGCTAAGCAGAGAGACTTTTCTCAAAGAATATTCTGTGTATGTAGTATTGATGTTGAACTTTATCAAAATCAATTACAATAATAAACAGTGCAACATCCAACTATGTATTGAGACTGTTAACACTATCAGGTGGAAAATGACAAATACTACAAACACCAGTTGAACCTGGGATTCGAACCAGTGACCCTGCAATCACCATCTGCATTGTAGGCAGGATGCTTAACCACTGGGCTATGGAGCCTCCCAAAGATTATGCTAAGCAGAGAGACTTTTCTCAAAGAATATTCTGTGTATGTAGTATTGATGTTGAACTTTATCAAAATCAATTACAATAATAAACACAGTGCAACATCCAACTATGTATTGAGACTGTTAACACTACCAGGTGGAAAATGACAAATACTACAAACACCAGTTGAACCTGGGATTCGAACCAGTGACCCTGCAATCACCATCTGCATTGTAGGCGGGATACTTAACCACTGGGCTATGGAGCCTCCCAAAGATTATGCTAAGCAGAGAGACTTTTCTCAAAGAATATTCTGTGTATGTAGTATTGATGTTGAACTTTATCAAAATCAATTACAATAATAAACACAGTGCAACATCCAACTATGTATTGAGACTGTTAACACTATCAGGTGGAAAATGACAAATACTACAAACACCAGTTGAACCTGGGATTTGAACCAGTGACCCTGCAATCACCATCTGCATTGTAGGCGGGATACTTAACCACTGGGCTATGGAGCCTCCCAAAGATTATGCTAAGCAGAGAGACTTTTCTCAAAGAATATTCTGTGTATGTAGTATTGATGTTGAACTTTATCAAAATCAATTACAATAATAAACACAGTGCAACATCCAACTATGTATTGAGACTGTTAACACTATCAGGTGGAAAATGACAAATACTACAAACACCAGTTGAACCTGGGATTCGAACCAGTGACCCTGCAATCACCATCTGCATTGTAGGCGGGATACTTAACCACTGGGCTATGGAGCCTCCCAAAGATTATGCTAAGCAGAGAGACTTTTCTCAAAGAATATTCTGTGTATGTAGTATTGATGTTGAACTTTATCAAAATCAATTACAATAATAAACAGTGCAACATCCAACTATGTATTGAGACTGTTAACACTACCAGGTGGAAAATGACAAATACTACAAACACCAGTTGAACCTGGGATTTGAACCAGGGAACCTGCAATCACCATCTGCATTGTAGGCGGGATGCTTAACCACTGGGATATGGAGCCTCCCGAAGATTATGCTAAGCAGAGAGACTTTTCTCAAAGAATATTCTGTGTATGTAGTATTGATGTTGAACTTTATCAAAATCAATTACAATAATAAACACAGTGCAACATCCAGCTATGTATTGAGACTGTTAACACTATCAGGTGGAAAATGACAAATACTACAAACACCAGTTGAACCTGGGATATGAACCAGTGACCCTGCAATCACCATCTGCATTGTAGGCAGGATGCTTAACCACTGGGCTATGGAGCCTCCCAAAGATTATGCTAAGCAGAGAGACTTTTCTCAAAGAATATTCTGTGTATGTAGTATTGATGTTGAACTTTATCAAAATCAATTACAATAATAAACACAGTGCAACATCCAACTATGTATTGAGACTGTTAACACTACCAGGTGGAAAATGACAAATACTACAAACACCAGTTGAACCTGGGATTCAAACCAGTGACCCTGCAATCACCATCTGCATTGTAGGCAGGATACTTAACCACTGGGCTATGGAGCCTCCCAAAGATTATGCTAAGCAGAGAGACTTTTCTCAAAGAATATTCTGTGTATGTAGTATTGATTTTGAACTTTATCAAAATCAATTACAATAATAAACACAGTGCAACATCCAACTATGTATTGAGACTGTTAACACTACCAGGTGGAAAGTGACAAATACTACAAACACCAGTTGAACCTGGGATTCGAACCGGTGACCCTGCAATCACCATCTGCATTGTAGGCGGGATACTTAACCACTGGGCTATGGAGCCTCCCAAAGATTATGCTAAGCAGAGAGACTTTTCTCAAAGAATATTCTGTGTATGTAGTATTGATGTTGAACTTTATCAAAATCAATTACAATAATAAACACAGTGCAACATCCAACTATGTTTTGAGACTGTTAACACTACCAGGTGGAAAATGACAAATACTACAAACACCAGTTGAACCTGGGATTCGAACCAGTGACCCTGCAATCACCATCTGCATTGTAGGCGGGATGCTTAACCACTGGGCTATGGAGCCTCCCAAAGATTCTGCTAAGCAGAGAGACTTTTCTCAAAGAATATTCTGTGTATGTAGTATTGATGTTGAACTTTATCAAAATCAATTACAATAATAAACACAGTGCAACATCCAACTATGTATTGAGACTGTTAACACTACCAGGTGGAAAATGACAAATACTACAAACACCAGTTGAACCTGGGATTCAAACCAGTGACCCTGCAATCACCATCTGCATTGTAGGCAGGATACTTAACCACTGGGCTATGGAGCCTCCCAAAGATTAAGCTAAGCAGAGAGACTTTTCTCAAAGAATATTCTGTGTATGTAGTATTGATGTTGAACTTTATCAAAATCAATTACAATAATAAACACAGTGCAACATCCAACTATGTATTGAGACTGTTAACACTACCAGGTGGAAAGTGACAAATACTACAAACACCAGTTGAACCTGGGATTCGAACCGGTGACCCTGCAATCACCATCTGCATTGTAGGCGGGATACTTAACCACTGGGCTATGGAGCCTCCCAAATATTATGCTAAGCAGAGAGACTTTTCTCAAAGAATATTCTGTGTATGTAGTATTGATGTTGAACTTTATCAAAATCAATTACAATAATAAACACAGTGCAACATCCAACTATGTATTGAGACTGTTAACACTACCAGGTGGAAAATGACAAATACTACAAACACCAGTTGAACCTGGGATTCGAACCAGTGACCCTGCAATCACCATCTGCATTGTAGGCGGGATGCTTAACCACTGGGCTATGGAGCCTCCCAAAGATTATGCTAAGCAGAGAGACTTTTCTCAAAGAATATTCTGTGTATGTAGTATTGATGTTGAACTTTATCGAAATCAATTACAATAATAAACACAGTGCAACATCCAACTATGTATTGAGACTGTTAACACTATCAGGTGGAAAATGACAAATACTACAAACACCAGTTGAACCCAGGATTCAAACCAGTGACCCTGCAATCACCATCTGCATTGTAGGCGGGATGCTTAACCACTGGGCTATGGAGCCTCCCAAAGATTATGCTAAGCAGAGAGACTTTTCTCAAAGAATATTCTGTGTATGTAGTATTGATGTTGAACTTTATCAAAATCAATTACAATAATAAACACAGTGCAACATCCAACTATGTATTGAGACTGTTAACACTACCAGGTGGAAAATGACAAATACTACAAACACCAGTTGAACCTGGGATTCGAACCAGTGAAACTACAATCACCATCTGCATTGTAGGCGGGATGCTTAACCACTGGGCTACGGAGCCTCCCAAAGATTATGCTAAGCAGAGAGACTTTTCTCAAAGAATATTCTGTGTATGTAGTATTGATGTTGAACTTTATCAAAATCAATTACAATAATAAACACAGTGCAACATCCAACTATGTATTGAGACTGTTAACACTACCAGGTGGAAAATGACAAATACTACAAACACCAGTTGAACCTGGGATTCAAACCAGTGACCCTGCAATCACCATCTGCATTGTAGGCAGGATACTTAACCACTGGGCTATGGAGCCTCCCAAAGATTATGTTAAGCAGAGAGACTTTTCTCAAAGAATATTCTGTGTATGTAGTATTGATGTTGAACTTTATCAAAATCAATTACAATAATAAACACAGTGCAACATCCAACTATGTATTGAGACTGTTAACACTACCAGGTGGAAAGTGACAAATACTACAAACACCAGTTGAACCTGGGATTTGAACCGGTGACCCTGCAATCACCATCTGCATTGTAGGCGGGATACTTAACCACTGGGCTATGGAGCCTCCCAAAGATTATGCTAAGCAGAGAGACTTTTCTCAAAGAATATTCTGTGTATGTAGTATTGATGTTGAACTTTATCAAAATCAATTACAATAATAAACACAGTGCAACATCCAACTATGTATTGAGACTGTTAACACTACCAGGTGGAAAATGACAAATACTACAAACACCAATTGAACCTGGGATTCGAACCAGTGACCCTGCAATCACCATCTGCATTGTAGGCGGGATGCTTAACCACTGGGCTATGGAGCCTCCCAAAGATTATGCTAAGCAGAGAGACTTTTCTCAAAGAATATTCTGTGTATGTAGTATTGATGTTGAACTTTATCAAAATCAATTACAATAATAAACACAGTGCAACATCCAACTATGTATTGAGACTGTTAACACTATCAGGTGGAAAATGACAAATACTACAAACACCAGTTGAACCCAGGATGCGAACCAGTGACCCTGCAATCACCATCTGCATTGTAGGCGGGATGCTTAACCACTGGGCTATGGAGCCTCCCAAAGATTATGCTAAGCAGAGAGACTTTTCTCAAAGAATATTCTGTGTATGTAGTATTGATGTTGAACTTTATCAAAATCAATTACAATAATAAACACAGTGCAACATCCAACTATGTATTGAGACTGTTAACACTACCAGGTGGAAAATGACAAATACTACAAACACCAGTTGAACCTGGGATTTGAACCAGTGAAACTACAATCACCATCTGCATTGTAGGCGGGATGCTTAACCACTGGGCTACGGAGCCTCCCAAAGATTATGCTAAGCAGAGAGACTTTTCTCAAAGAATATTCTGTGAATGTAGTATTGATGTTGAACTTTATCAAAATCAATTACAATAATAAACACAGTGCAACATCCAACTATGTATTGAGACTGTTAACACTATCAGGTGGAAAATGACAAATACTACAAACACCAGTTGAACCTGGGATTCGAACCAGTGACCCTGCAATCACCATCTGCATTGTAGGCGGGATACTTAACCACTGGGCTATGGAGCCTCCCAAAGATTATGCTAAGCAGAGAGACTTTTCTCAAAGAATATTCTGTGTATGTAGTATTGATGTTGAACTTTATCAAAATCAATTACAATAATAAACACAGTGCAACATCCAACTATGTATTGAGACTGTTAACACTACCAGGTGGAAAATGACAAATACTACAAACACCAGTTGAACCTGGGATTTGAACCAGGGAACCTGCAATCACCATCTGCATTGTAGGCGGGATGCTTAACCACTGGGATATGGAGCCTCCCAAAGATTATGCTAAGCAGAGAGACTTTTCTCAAAGAATATTCTGTGTATGTAGTATTGATATTGAACTTTATCAAAATCAATTACAATAATAAACACAGTGCAACATCCAACTATGTATTGAGACTGTTAACACTACCAGGTGGAAAATGACAAATACTACAAACACCAGTTGAACCTGGGATTTGAACCAGTGAAACTACAATCACCATCTGCATTGTAGGCGGGATGCTTAACCACTGGGCTACGGAGCCTCCCAAAGATTATGCTAAGCAGAGAGACTTTTCTCAAAGAATATTCTGTGAATGTAGTATTGATGTTGAACTTTATCAAAATCAATTACAATAATAAACACAGTGCAACATCCAACTATGTATTGAGACTGTTAACACTATCAGGTGGAAAATGACAAATACTACAAACACCAGTTGAACCTGGGATTCGAACCAGTGACCCTGCAATCACCATCTGCATTGTAGGCGGGATACTTAACCACTGGGCTATGGAGCCTCCCAAAGATTATGCTAAGCAGAGAGACTTTTCTCAAAGAATATTCTGTGTATGTAGTATTGATGTTGAACTTTATCAAAATCAATTACAATAATAAACACAGTGCAACATCCAACTATGTATTGAGACTGTTAACACTACCAGGTGGAAAATGACAAATACTACAAACACCAGTTGAACCTGGGATTTGAACCAGGGAACCTGCAATCACCATCTGCATTGTAGGCGGGATGCTTAACCACTGGGATATGGAGCCTCCCAAAGATTATGCTAAGCAGAGAGACTTTTCTCAAAGAATATTCTGTGTATGTAGTATTGATGTTGAACTTTATCAAAATCAATTACAATAATAAACACAGTGCAACATCCAGCTATGTATTGAGACTGTTAACACTATCAGGTGGAAAATAACAAATACTACAAACACCAGTTGAACCTGGGATTTGAACCAGTGACCCTGCAATCACCATCTGCATTGTAGGCAGGATGCTTAACCACTGGGCTATGGAGCCTCCCAAAGATTATGCTAAGCAGAGAGACTTTTCTCAAAGAATATTCTGTGTATGTAGTATTGATGTTGAACTTTATCAAAATCAATTACAATAATAAACACAGTGCAACATCCAACTATGTATTGAGACTGTTAACACTACCAGGTGGAAAGTGACAAATACTACAAACACCAGTTGAACCTGGGATTCGAACCGGTGACCCTGCAATCACCATCTGCATTGTAGGCGGGATGCTTAACCACTGGGCTATGGAGCCTCCCAAAGATTATGCTAAGCAGAGAGACTTTTCTCAAAGAATATTCTGTGTATGTAGTATTGATGTTGAACTTTATCAAAATCAATTACAATAATAAACACAGTGCAACATCCAGCTATGTATTGAGACTGTTAACACTATCAGGTGGAAAATGACAAATACTACAAACACCAGTTGAACCTGGGATTTGAACCAGTGACCCTGCAATCACCATCTGCATTGTAGGCAGGATGCTTAACCACTGGGCTATGGAGCCTCCCAAAGATTATGTTAAGCAGAGAGACTTTTCTCAAAGAATATTCTGTGTATGTAGTATTGATGTTGAACTTTATCAAAATCAATTACAATAATAAACACAGTGCAACATCCAACTATGTATTGAGACTGTTAACACTACCAGGTGGAAAATGACAAATACTACAAACACCAGTTGAACCTGGGATTCAAACCAGTGACCCTGCAATCACCATCTGCATTGTAGACAGGATACTTAACCACTGGGCTATGGAGCCTCCCAAAGATTATGCTAAGCAGAGAGACTTTTCTCAAAGAATATTCTGTGTATGTAGTATTGATGTTGAACTTTATCAAAATCAATTACAATAATAAACACAGTGCAACATCCAACTATGTATTGAGACTGTTAACACTACCAGGTGGAAAATGACAAATACTACAAACACCAGTTGAACCTGGGATTCGAACCAGTGACCCTGCAATCACCATCTGCATTGTAGGCGGGATACTTAACCACTGGGCTATGGAGCCTCCCAAAGATTATGCTAAGCAGAGAGACTTTTCTCAAAGAATATTCTGTGTATGTAGTATTGATGTTGAACTTTATCAAAATCAATTACAATAATAAACACAGTGCAACATCCAACTATGTATTGAGACTGTTAACACTATCAGGTGGAAAATGACAAATACTACAAACACCAGTTGAACCCGGGATTCGAACCAGTGACCCTGCAATCACCATCTGCATTTTAGGCAGGATGCTTAACCACTGGGCTATGGAGCCTCCCAAAGATTATGCTAAGCAGAGAGACTTTTCTCAAAGAATATTCTGTGTATGTAGTATTGATGTTGAACTTTATCAAAATCAATTACAATAATAAACACAGTGCAACATCCAACTATGTATTGAGACTGTTAACACTACCAGGTGGAAAATGACAAATACTACAAACACCAGTTGAACCTGGGATTCGAACCAGTGACCCTGCAATCACCATCTGCATTGTAGGCGGGATGCTTAACCACTGGGCTATGGAGCCTCCCAAAGATTATGCTAAGCAGAGAGACTTTTCTCAAAGAATATTCTGTGTATGTAGTATTGATGTTGAACTTTATCAAAATCAATTACAATAATAAACACAGTGCAACATCCAACTATGTATTGAGACTGTTAACACTACCAGGTGGAAAATGACAAATACTACAAACACCAGTTGAACCTGGGATTCAAACCAGTGACCCTGCAATCACCATCTGCATTGTAGGCGGGATGCTTAACCACTGGGCTATGGAGCCTCCCAAAGATTATGCTAAGCAGAGAGACTTTTCTCAAAGAATATTCTGTGTATGTAGTATTGATGTTGAACTTTATCAAAATCAATTACAATAATAAACACAGTGCAACATCCAACTATGTATTGAGACTGTTAACACTACCAGGTGGAAAGTGACAAATACTACAAACACCAGTTGAACCTGGGATTCGAACCGGTGACCCTGCAATCACCATCTGCATTGTAGGCGGGATGCTTAACCACTGGGCTATGGAGCCTCCCAAAGATTATGCTAAGCAGAGAGACTTTTCTCAAAGAATATTCTGTGTATGTAGTATTGATGTTGAACTTTATCAAAATCAATTACAATAATAAACACAGTGCAACATCCAACTATGTATTGAGACTGTTAACACTACCAGGTGGAAAATGACAAATACTACAAACACCAGTTGAACCTGGGATTTGAACCAGGGAACCTGCAATCACCATCTGCATTGTAGGCGGGATGCTTAACCACTGGGCTATGGAGCCTCCCAAAGATTATGCTAAGCAGAGAGACTTTTCTCAAAGAATATTCTGTGTATGTAGTATTGATGTTGAACTTTATCAAAATCAATTACAATAATAAACACAGTGCAACATCCAGCTATGTATTGAGACTGTTAACACTATCAGGTGGAAAATGACAAATGCTACAAACACCAGTTGAACCTGGGATTTGAACCAGTGACCCTGCAATCACCATCTGCATTGTAGGCAGGATGCTTAACCACTGGGCTATGGAGCCTCCCAAAGATTATGCTAAGCAGAGAGACTTTTCTCAAAGAATATTCTGTGTATGTAGTATTGATGTTGAACTTTATCAAAATCAATTACAATAATAAACACAGTGCAACATCCAACTATGTATTGAGACTGTTAACACTACCAGGTGGAAAATGACAAATACTACAAACACCAGTTGAACCTGGGATTCGAACCAGTGACCATGCAATCACCATCTGCATTGTAGGCAGGATACTTAACCACTGGGCTATGGAGCCTCCCAAAGATTATGCTAAGCAGAGAGACTTTTCTCAAAGAATATTCTGTGTATGTAGTATTGATGTTGAACTTTATCAAAATCAATTACAATAATAAACACAGTGCAACATCCAACTATGTATTGAGACTGTTAACACTACCAGGTGGAAAATGACAAATACTACAAACACCAGTTGAACCTGGGATTTGAACCAGGGAACCTGCAATCACCATCTGCATTGTAGGCGGGATGCTTAACCACTGGGCTATGGAGCCTCCCAAAGATTATGCTAAGCAGAGAGACTTTTCTCAAAGAATATTCTGTGTATGTAGTATTGATGTTGAACTTTATCAAAATCAATTACAATAATAAACACAGTGCAACATCCAACTATGTATTGAGACTGTTAACACTACCAGGTGGAAAATGACAAATACTACAAACACCAGTTGAACCTGGGATTCGAACCAGTGACCCTGCAATCACCATCTGCATTGTAGGCGGGATGCTTAACCACTGGGCTATGGAGCCTCCCAAAGATTATGCTAAGCAGAGAGACTTTTCTCAAAGAATATTCTGTGTATGTAGTATTGATGTTGAACTTTATCAAAATCAATTACAATAATAAACACAGTGCAACATCCAACTATGTATTGAGACTGTTAACACTACCAGGTGGAAAATGACAAATACTACAAACACCAGTTGAACCTGGGATTCGAACCAGTGACCCTGCAATCACCATCTGCATTGTAGGCGGGATGCTTAACCACTGGGCTATGGAGCCTCCCAAAGATTATGCTAAGCAGAGAGACTTTTCTCAAAGAATATTCTGTGTATGTAGTATTGATGTTGAACTTTATCAAAATCAATTACAATAATAAACACAGTGCAACATCCAACTATGTATTGAGACTGTTAACACTACCAGGTGGAAAGTGACAAATACTACAAATACCAGTTGAACCTGGGATTCGAACCGGTGACCCTGCAATCACCATCTGCATTGTAGGCGGGATGCTTAACCACTGGGCTATGGAGCCTCCCAAAGATTATGCTAAGCAGAGAGACTTTTCTCAAAGAATATTCTGTGTATGTAGTATTGATGTTGAACTTTATCAAAATCAATTACAATAATAAACACAGTGCAACATCCAACTATGTATTGAGACTGTTAACACTACCAGGTGGAAAATGACAAATACTACAAACACCAGTTGAACCTGGGATTTGAACCAGGGAACCTGCAATCACCATCTGCATTGTAGGCGGGATGCTTAACCACTGGGATATGGAGCCTCCCAAAGATTATCCTAAGCAGAGAGACTTTTCTCAAAGAATATTCTGTGTATGTAGTATTGATGTTGAACTTTATCAAAATCAATTACAATAATAAACACAGTGCAACATCCAGCTATGTATTGAGACTGTTAACACTATCAGGTGGAAAATGACAAATACTACAAACACCAGTTGAACCTGGGATTTGAACCAGTGACCCTGCAATCACCATCTGCATTGTAGGCAGGATGCTTAACCACTGGGATATGGAGCCTCCCTAAGATTATGCTAAGCAGAGAGACTTTTCTCAAAGAATATTCTGTGTATGTAGTATTGATGTTGAACTTTATCAAAATCAATTACAATAATAAACACAGTGCAACATCCAACTATGTATTGAGACTGTTAACACTACCAGGTGGAAAGTGACAAATACTACAAATACCAGTTGAACCTGGGATTCGAACCGGTGACCCTGCAATCACCATCTGCATTGTAGGCGGGATGCTTAACCACTGGGCTATGGAGCCTCCCAAAGATTATGCTAAGCAGAGAGACTTTTCTCAAAGAATATTCTGTGTATGTAGTATTGATGTTGAACTTTATCAAAATCAATTACAATAATAAACACAGTGCAACATCCAACTATGTATTGAGACTGTTAACACTACCAGGTGGAAAATGACAAATACTACAAACACCAGTTGAACCTGGGATTTGAACCAGGGAACCTGCAATCACCATCTGCATTGTAGGCGGGATGCTTAACCACTGGGATATGGAGCCTCCCAAAGATTATGCTAAGCAGAGAGACTTTTCTCAAAGAATATTCTGTGTATGTAGTATTGATGTTGAACTTTATCAAAATCAATTACAATAATAAACACAGTGCAACATCCAGCTATGTATTGAGACTGTTAACACTATCAGGTGGAAAATGACAAATACTACAAACACCAGTTGAACCTGGGATTTGAACCAGTGACCCTGCAATCACCATCTGCATTGTAGGCAGGATGCTTAACCACTGGGATATGGAGCCTCCCAAAGATTATGCTAAGCAGAGAGACTTTTCTCAAAGAATATTCTGTGTATGTAGTATTGATGTTGAACTTTATCAAAATCAATTACAATAATAAACACAGTGCAACATCCAACTATGTATTGAGACTGTTAACACTACCAGGTGGAAAATGACAAATACTACAAACACCAGTTGAACCTGGGATTCGAACCAGTGACCCTGCAATCACCATCTGCATTGTAGGCAGGATACTTAACCACTGGGCTATGGAGCCTCCCAAAGATTATGCTAAGCAGAGAGACTTTTCTCAAAGAATATTCTGTGTATGTAGTATTGATGTTGAACTTTATCAAAATCAATTACAATAATAAACACAGTGCAACATCCAACTATGTATTGAGACTGTTAACACTACCAGGTGGAAAATGACAAATACTACAAACACCAGTTGAACCTGGGATTTGAACCAGGGAACCTGCAATCACCATCTGCATTGTAGGCGGGATGCTTAACCACTGGGATATGGAGCCTCCCAAAGATTATGCTAAGCAGAGAGACTTTTCTCAAAGAATATTCTGTGTATGTAGTATTGATGTTGAACTTTATCAAAATCAATTACAATAATAAACACAGTGCAACATCCAGCTATGTATTGACACTGTTAACACTATCAGGTGGAAAATGACAAATACTACAAACACCAGTTGAACCTGGGATTTGAACCAGTGACCCTGCAATCACCATCTGCATTGTAGGCAGGATGCTTAACCACTGGGCTATGGAGCCTCCCAAAGATTATGCTAAGCAGAGAGACTTTTCTCAAAGAATATTCTGTGTATGTAGTATTGATGTTGAACTTTATCAAAATCAATTACAATAATAAACACAGTGCAACATCCAGCTATGTATTGAGACTGTTAACACTATCAGGTGGAAAATGACAAATACTACAAACACCAGTTGAACCTGGGATTTGAACCAGTGACCCTGCAATCACCATCTGCATTGTAGGCAGGATGCTTAACCACTGGGCTATGGAGCCTCCCAAAGATTATGCTAAGCAGAGAGACTTTTCTCAAAGAATATTCTGTGTATGTAGTATTGATGTTGAACTTTATCAAAATCAATTACAATAATAAACACAGTGCAACATCCAACTATGTATTGAGACTGTTAACACTACCAGGTGGAAAGTGACAAATACTACAAACACCAGTTGAACCTGGGATTCGAACCGGTGACCCTGCAATCACCATCTGCATTGTAGGCGGGATGCTTAACCACTGGGCTATGGAGCCTCCCAAAGATTATGCTAAGCAGAGAGACTTTTCTCAAAGAATATTCTGTGTATGTAGTATTGATGTTGAACTTTATCAAAATCAATTACAATAATAAACACAGTGCAACATCCAGCTATGTATTGAGACTGTTAACACTATCAGGTGGAAAATGACAAATACTACAAACACCAGTTGAACCTGGGATTTGAACCAGTGACCCTGCAATCACCATCTGCATTGTAGGCAGGATGCTTAACCACTGGGCTATGGAGCCTCCCAAAGATTATGCTAAGCAGAGAGACTTTTCTCAAAGAATATTCTGTGTATGTAGTATTGATGTTGAACTTTATCAAAATCAATTACAATAATAAACACAGTGCAACATCCAACTATGTATTGAGACTGTTAACACTACCAGGTGGAAAATGACAAATACTACAAACACCAGTTGAACCTGGGATTCAAACCAGTGACCCTGCAATCACCATCTGCATTGTAGGCGGGATACTTAACCACTGGGCTATGGAGCCTCCCAAAGATTATGCTAAGCAGAGAGACTTTTCTCAAAGAATATTCTGTGTATGTAGTATTGATGTTGAACTTTATCAAAATCAATTACAATAATAAACACAGTGCAACATCCAACTATGTATTGAGACTGTTAACACTATCAGGTGGAAAATGACAAATACTACAAACACCAGTTGAACCCGGGATTCAAACCAGTGACCCTGCAATCACCATCTGCATTGTAGGCAGGATGCTTAACCACTGGGCTATGGAGCCTCCCAAAGATTATGCTAAGCAGAGAGACTTTTCTCAAAGAATATTCTGTGTATGTAGTATTGATGTTGAACTTTATCAAAATCAATTACAATAATAAACACAGTGCAACATCCAACTATGTATTGAGACTGTTAACACTACCAGGTGGAAAATGACAAATACTACAAACACCAGTTGAACCTGGGATTCAAACCAGTGACCCTGCAATCACCATCTGCATTGTAGGCAGGATACTTAACCACTGGGCTATGGAGCCTCCCAAAGATTATGCTAAGCAGAGAGACTTTTCTCAAAGAATATTCTGTGTATGTAGTATTGATGTTGAACTTTATCAAAATCAATTACAATAATAAACACAGTGCAACATCCAACTATGTATTGAGACTGTTAACACTACCAGGTGGAAAATGACAAATACTACAAACACCAGTTGAACCTGGGATTCGAACCAGTGACCCTGCAATCACCATCTGCATTGTAGGCGGGATACTTAACCACTGGGCTATGGAGCCTCCCAAAGATTATGCTAAGCAGAGAGACTTTTCTCAAAGAATATTCTGTGTATGTAGTATTGATGTTGAACTTTATCAAAATCAATTACAATAATAAACACAGTGCAACATCCAACTATGTATTGAGACTGTTAACACTATCAGGTGGAAAATGACAAATACTACAAACACCAGTTGAACCCGGGATTCGAACCAGTGACCCTGCAATCACCATCTGCATTGTAGGCAGGATGCTTAACCACTGGGCTATGGAGCCTCCCAAAGATTATGCTAAGCAGAGAGACTTTTCTCAAAGAATATTCTGTGTATGTAGTATTGATGTTGAACTTTATCAAAATCAATTACAATAATAAACACAGTGCAACATCCAACTATGTATTGAGACTGTTAACACTACCAGGTGGAAAATGACAAATACTACAAACACCAGTTGAACCTGGGATTCGAACCAGTGACCCTGCAATCACCATCTGCATTGTAGGCGGGATGCTTAACCACTGGGCTATGGAGCCTCCCAAAGATTATGCTAAGCAGAGAGACTTTTCTCAAAGAATATTCTGTGTATGTAGTATTGATGTTGAACTTTATCAAAATCAATTACAATAATAAACACAGTGCAACATCCAACTATGTATTGAGACTGTTAACACTACCAGGTGGAAAGTGACAAATACTACAAACACCAGTTGAACCTGGGATTTGAACCGGTGACCCTGCAATCACCATCTGCATTGTAGGCGGGATGCTTAACCACTGGGCTATGGAGCCTCCCAAAGATTATGCTAAGCAGAGAGACTTTTCTCAAAGAATATTCTGTGTATGTAGTATTGATGTTGAACTTTATCAAAATCAATTACAATAATAAACACAGTGCAACATCCAACTATGTATTGAGACTGTTAACACTACCAGGTGGAAAATGACAAATACTACAAACACCAGTTGAACCTGGGATTCGAACCAGTGACCCTGCAATCACCATCTGCATTGTAGGCGGGATACTTAACCACTGGGCTATGGAGCCTCCCAAAGATTATGCTAAGCAGAGAGACTTTTCTCAAAGAATATTCTGTGTATGTAGTATTGATGTTGAACTTTATCAAAATCAATTACAATAATAAACACAGTGCAACATCCAACTATGTATTGAGACTGTTAACACTACCAGGTGGAAAATGACAAATACTACAAACACCAGTTGAACCTGGGATTTGAACCAGGGAACCTGCAATCACCATCTGCATTGTAGGCGGGATGCTTAACCACTGGGATATGGAGCCTCCCAAAGATTATGCTAAGCAGAGAGACTTTTCTCAAAGAATATTCTGTGTATGTAGTATTGATGTTGAACTTTATCAAAATCAATTACAATAATAAACACAGTGCAACATCCAACTATGTATTGAGACTGTTAACACTACCAGGTGGAAAATGACAAATACTACAAACACCAGTTGAACCTGGGATTCAAACCAGTGACCCTGCAATCGCCATCTGCATTGTAGGCGGGATGCTTAACCACTGGGATATGGAGCCTCCCAAAGATTATGCTAAGCAGAGAGACTTTTCTCAAAGAATATTCTGTGTATGTAGTATTGATGTTGAACTTTATCAAAATCAATTACAATAATAAACACAGTGCAACATCCAACTATGTATTGAGACTGTTAACACTACCAGGTGGAAAATGACAAATACTACAAACACCAGTTGAACCTGGGATTCGAACCAGTGACCCTGCAATCACCATCTGCATTGTAGGCGGGATGCTTAACCACTGGGCTATGGAGCCTCCCGAAGATTATGCTAAGCAGAGAGACTTTTCTCAAAGAATATTCTGTGTATGTAGTATTGATGTTGAACTTTATCAAAATCAATTACAATAATAAACACAGTGCAACATCCAACTATGTATTGAGACTGTTAACACTACCAGGTGGAAAGTGACAAATACTACAAACACCAGTTGAACCTGGGATTCGAACCGGTGACCCTGCAATCACCATCTGCATTGTAGGCGGGATGCTTAACCACTGGGCTATGGAGCCTCCCAAAGATTATGCTAAGCAGAGAGACTTTTCTCAAAGAATATTCTGTGTATGTAGTATTGATGTTGAACTTTATCAAAATCAATTACAATAATAAACACAGTGCAACATCCAACTATGTATTGAGACTGTTAACACTACCAGGTGGAAAATGACAAATACTACAAACACCAGTTGAACCTGGGATTTGAACCAGTGAAACTACAATCACCATCTGCATTGTAGGCGGGATGCTTAACCACTGGGCTACGGAGCCTCCCAAAGATTATGCTAAGCAGAGAGACTTTTCTCAAAGAATATTCTGTGAATGTAGTATTGATGTTGAACTTTATCAAAATCAATTACAATAATAAACACAGTGCAACATCCAACTATGTATTGAGACTGTTAACACTATCAGGTGGAAAATGACAAATACTACAAACACCAGTTGAACCTGGGATTCGAACCAGTGACCCTGCAATCACCATCTGCATTGTAGGCGGGATACTTAACCACTGGGCTATGGAGCCTCCCAAAGATTATGCTAAGCAGAGAGACTTTTCTCAAAGAATATTCTGTGTATGTAGTATTGATGTTGAACTTTATCAAAATCAATTACAATAATAAACACAGTGCAACATCCAACTATGTATTGAGACTGTTAACACTACCAGGTGGAAAATGACAAATACTACAAACACCAGTTGAACCTGGGATTTGAACCAGGGAACCTGCAATCACCATCTGCATTGTAGGCGGGATGCTTAACCACTGGGATATGGAGCCTCCCAAAGATTATGCTAAGCAGAGAGACTTTTCTCAAAGAATATTCTGTGTATGTAGTATTGATATTGAACTTTATCAAAATCAATTACAATAATAAACACAGTGCAACATCCAACTATGTATTGAGACTGTTAACACTACCAGGTGGAAAATGACAAATACTACAAACACCAGTTGAACCTGGGATTTGAACCAGTGAAACTACAATCACCATCTGCATTGTAGGCGGGATGCTTAACCACTGGGCTACGGAGCCTCCCAAAGATTATGCTAAGCAGAGAGACTTTTCTCAAAGAATATTCTGTGAATGTAGTATTGATGTTGAACTTTATCAAAATCAATTACAATAATAAACACAGTGCAACATCCAACTATGTATTGAGACTGTTAACACTATCAGGTGGAAAATGACAAATACTACAAACACCAGTTGAACCTGGGATTCGAACCAGTGACCCTGCAATCACCATCTGCATTGTAGGCGGGATACTTAACCACTGGGCTATGGAGCCTCCCAAAGATTATGCTAAGCAGAGAGACTTTTCTCAAAGAATATTCTGTGTATGTAGTATTGATGTTGAACTTTATCAAAATCAATTACAATAATAAACACAGTGCAACATCCAACTATGTATTGAGACTGTTAACACTACCAGGTGGAAAATGACAAATACTACAAACACCAGTTGAACCTGGGATTTGAACCAGGGAACCTGCAATCACCATCTGCATTGTAGGCGGGATGCTTAACCACTGGGATATGGAGCCTCCCAAAGATTATGCTAAGCAGAGAGACTTTTCTCAAAGAATATTCTGTGTATGTAGTATTGATGTTGAACTTTATCAAAATCAATTACAATAATAAACACAGTGCAACATCCAGCTATGTATTGAGACTGTTAACACTATCAGGTGGAAAATAACAAATACTACAAACACCAGTTGAACCTGGGATTTGAACCAGTGACCCTGCAATCACCATCTGCATTGTAGGCAGGATGCTTAACCACTGGGCTATGGAGCCTCCCAAAGATTATGCTAAGCAGAGAGACTTTTCTCAAAGAATATTCTGTGTATGTAGTATTGATGTTGAACTTTATCAAAATCAATTACAATAATAAACACAGTGCAACATCCAACTATGTATTGAGACTGTTAACACTACCAGGTGGAAAGTGACAAATACTACAAACACCAGTTGAACCTGGGATTCGAACCGGTGACCCTGCAATCACCATCTGCATTGTAGGCGGGATGCTTAACCACTGGGCTATGGAGCCTCCCAAAAATTATGCTAAGCAGAGAGACTTTTCTCAAAGAATATTCTGTGTATGTAGTATTGATGTTGAACTTTATCAAAATCAATTACAATAATAAACACAGTGCAACATCCAGCTATGTATTGAGACTGTTAACACTATCAGGTGGAAAATGACAAATACTACAAACACCAGTTGAACCTGGGATTTGAACCAGTGACCCTGCAATCACCATCTGCATTGTAGGCAGGATGCTTAACCACTGGGCTATGGAGCCTCCCAAAGATTATGTTAAGCAGAGAGACTTTTCTCAAAGAATATTCTGTGTATGTAGTATTGATGTTGAACTTTATCAAAATCAATTACAATAATAAACACAGTGCAACATCCAACTATGTATTGAGACTGTTAACACTACCAGGTGGAAAATGACAAATACTACAAACACCAGTTGAACCTGGGATTCAAACCAGTGACCCTGCAATCACCATCTGCATTGTAGACAGGATACTTAACCACTGGGCTATGGAGCCTCCCAAAGATTATGCTAAGCAGAGAGACTTTTCTCAAAGAATATTCTGTGTATGTAGTATTGATGTTGAACTTTATCAAAATCAATTACAATAATAAACACAGTGCAACATCCAACTATGTATTGAGACTGTTAACACTACCAGGTGGAAAATGACAAATACTACAAACACCAGTTGAACCTGGGATTCGAACCAGTGACCCTGCAATCACCATCTGCATTGTAGGCGGGATACTTAACCACTGGGCTATGGAGCCTCCCAAAGATTATGCTAAGCAGAGAGACTTTTCTCAAAGAATATTCTGTGTATGTAGTATTGATGTTGAACTTTATCAAAATCAATTACAATAATAAACACAGTGCAACATCCAACTATGTATTGAGACTGTTAACACTATCAGGTGGAAAATGACAAATACTACAAACACCAGTTGAACCCGGGATTCGAACCAGTGACCCTGCAATCACCATCTGCATTTTAGGCAGGATGCTTAACCACTGGGCTATGGAGCCTCCCAAAGATTATGCTAAGCAGAGAGACTTTTCTCAAAGAATATTCTGTGTATGTAGTATTGATGTTGAACTTTATCAAAATCAATTACAATAATAAACACAGTGCAACATCCAACTATGTATTGAGACTGTTAACACTACCAGGTGGAAAATGACAAATACTACAAACACCAGTTGAACCTGGGATTCGAACCAGTGACCCTGCAATCACCATCTGCATTGTAGGCGGGATGCTTAACCACTGGGCTATGGAGCCTCCCAAAGATTATGCTAAGCAGAGAGACTTTTCTCAAAGAATATTCTGTGTATGTAGTATTGATGTTGAACTTTATCAAAATCAATTACAATAATAAACACAGTGCAACATCCAACTATGTATTGAGACTGTTAACACTACCAGGTGGAAAATGACAAATACTACAAACACCAGTTGAACCTGGGATTCAAACCAGTGACCCTGCAATCACCATCTGCATTGTAGGCGGGATGCTTAACCACTGGGCTATGGAGCCTCCCAAAGATTATGCTAAGCAGAGAGACTTTTCTCAAAGAATATTCTGTGTATGTAGTATTGATGTTGAACTTTATCAAAATCAATTACAATAATAAACACAGTGCAACATCCAACTATGTATTGAGACTGTTAACACTACCAGGTGGAAAGTGACAAATACTACAAACACCAGTTGAACCTGGGATTCGAACCGGTGACCCTGCAATCACCATCTGCATTGTAGGCGGGATGCTTAACCACTGGGCTATGGAGCCTCCCAAAGATTATGCTAAGCAGAGAGACTTTTCTCAAAGAATATTCTGTGTATGTAGTATTGATGTTGAACTTTATCAAAATCAATTACAATAATAAACACAGTGCAACATCCAACTATGTATTGAGACTGTTAACACTACCAGGTGGAAAATGACAAATACTACAAACACCAGTTGAACCTGGGATTTGAACCAGGGAACCTGCAATCACCATCTGCATTGTAGGCGGGATGCTTAACCACTGGGCTATGGAGCCTCCCAAAGATTATGCTAAGCAGAGAGACTTTTCTCAAAGAATATTCTGTGTATGTAGTATTGATGTTGAACTTTATCAAAATCAATTACAATAATAAACACAGTGCAACATCCAGCTATGTATTGAGACTGTTAACACTATCAGGTGGAAAATGACAAATGCTACAAACACCAGTTGAACCTGGGATTTGAACCAGTGACCCTGCAATCACCATCTGCATTGTAGGCAGGATGCTTAACCACTGGGCTATGGAGCCTCCCAAAGATTATGCTAAGCAGAGAGACTTTTCTCAAAGAATATTCTGTGTATGTAGTATTGATGTTGAACTTTATCAAAATCAATTACAATAATAAACACAGTGCAACATCCAACTATGTATTGAGACTGTTAACACTACCAGGTGGAAAATGACAAATACTACAAACACCAGTTGAACCTGGGATTCGAACCAGTGACCATGCAATCACCATCTGCATTGTAGGCAGGATACTTAACCACTGGGCTATGGAGCCTCCCAAAGATTATGCTAAGCAGAGAGACTTTTCTCAAAGAATATTCTGTGTATGTAGTATTGATGTTGAACTTTATCAAAATCAATTACAATAATAAACACAGTGCAACATCCAACTATGTATTGAGACTGTTAACACTACCAGGTGGAAAATGACAAATACTACAAACACCAGTTGAACCTGGGATTTGAACCAGGGAACCTGCAATCACCATCTGCATTGTAGGCGGGATGCTTAACCACTGGGCTATGGAGCCTCCCAAAGATTATGCTAAGCAGAGAGACTTTTCTCAAAGAATATTCTGTGTATGTAGTATTGATGTTGAACTTTATCAAAATCAATTACAATAATAAACACAGTGCAACATCCAACTATGTATTGAGACTGTTAACACTACCAGGTGGAAAATGACAAATACTACAAACACCAGTTGAACCTGGGATTCGAACCAGTGACCCTGCAATCACCATCTGCATTGTAGGCGGGATGCTTAACCACTGGGCTATGGAGCCTCCCAAAGATTATGCTAAGCAGAGAGACTTTTCTCAAAGAATATTCTGTGTATGTAGTATTGATGTTGAACTTTATCAAAATCAATTACAATAATAAACACAGTGCAACATCCAACTATGTATTGAGACTGTTAACACTACCAGGTGGAAAATGACAAATACTACAAACACCAGTTGAACCTGGGATTCGAACCAGTGACCCTGCAATCACCATCTGCATTGTAGGCGGGATGCTTAACCACTGGGCTATGGAGCCTCCCAAAGATTATGCTAAGCAGAGAGACTTTTCTCAAAGAATATTCTGTGTATGTAGTATTGATGTTGAACTTTATCAAAATCAATTACAATAATAAACACAGTGCAACATCCAACTATGTATTGAGACTGTTAACACTACCAGGTGGAAAGTGACAAATACTACAAATACCAGTTGAACCTGGGATTCGAACCGGTGACCCTGCAATCACCATCTGCATTGTAGGCGGGATGCTTAACCACTGGGCTATGGAGCCTCCCAAAGATTATGCTAAGCAGAGAGACTTTTCTCAAAGAATATTCTGTGTATGTAGTATTGATGTTGAACTTTATCAAAATCAATTACAATAATAAACACAGTGCAACATCCAACTATGTATTGAGACTGTTAACACTACCAGGTGGAAAATGACAAATACTACAAACACCAGTTGAACCTGGGATTTGAACCAGGGAACCTGCAATCACCATCTGCATTGTAGGCGGGATGCTTAACCACTGGGATATGGAGCCTCCCAAAGATTATGCTAAGCAGAGAGACTTTTCTCAAAGAATATTCTGTGTATGTAGTATTGATGTTGAACTTTATCAAAATCAATTACAATAATAAACACAGTGCAACATCCAGCTATGTATTGAGACTGTTAACACTATCAGGTGGAAAATGACAAATACTACAAACACCAGTTGAACCTGGGATTTGAACCAGTGACCCTGCAATCACCATCTGCATTGTAGGCAGGATGCTTAACCACTGGGATATGGAGCCTCCCAAAGATTATGCTAAGCAGAGAGACTTTTCTCAAAGAATATTCTGTGTATGTAGTATTGATGTTGAACTTTATCAAAATCAATTACAATAATAAACACAGTGCAACATCCAACTATGTATTGAGACTGTTAACACTACCAGGTGGAAAATGACAAATACTACAAACACCAGTTGAACCTGGGATTCGAACCAGTGACCCTGCAATCACCATCTGCATTGTAGGCAGGATACTTAACCACTGGGCTATGGAGCCTCCCAAAGATTATGCTAAGCAGAGAGACTTTTCTCAAAGAATATTCTGTGTATGTAGTATTGATGTTGAACTTTATCAAAATCAATTACAATAATAAACACAGTGCAACATCCAACTATGTATTGAGACTGTTAACACTACCAGGTGGAAAGTGACAAATACTACAAATACCAGTTGAACCTGGGATTCGAACCGGTGACCCTGCAATCACCATCTGCATTGTAGGCGGGATGCTTAACCACTGGGCTATGGAGCCTCCCAAAGATTATGCTAAGCAGAGAGACTTTTCTCAAAGAATATTCTGTGTATGTAGTATTGATGTTGAACTTTATCAAAATCAATTACAATAATAAACACAGTGCAACATCCAACTATGTATTGAGACTGTTAACACTACCAGGTGGAAAATGACAAATACTACAAACACCAGTTGAACCTGGGATTTGAACCAGGGAACCTGCAATCACCATCTGCATTGTAGGCGGGATGCTTAACCACTGGGATATGGAGCCTCCCAAAGATTATGCTAAGCAGAGAGACTTTTCTCAAAGAATATTCTGTGTATGTAGTATTGATGTTGAACTTTATCAAAATCAATTACAATAATAAACACAGTGCAACATCCAGCTATGTATTGAGACTGTTAACACTATCAGGTGGAAAATGACAAATACTACAAACACCAGTTGAACCTGGGATTTGAACCAGTGACCCTGCAATCACCATCTGCATTGTAGGCAGGATGCTTAACCACTGGGATATGGAGCCTCCCAAAGATTATGCTAAGCAGAGAGACTTTTCTCAAAGAATATTCTGTGTATGTAGTATTGATGTTGAACTTTATCAAAATCAATTACAATAATAAACACAGTGCAACATCCAACTATGTATTGAGACTGTTAACACTACCAGGTGGAAAATGACAAATACTACAAACACCAGTTGAACCTGGGATTCGAACCAGTGACCCTGCAATCACCATCTGCATTGTAGGCAGGATACTTAACCACTGGGCTATGGAGCCTCCCAAAGATTATGCTAAGCAGAGAGACTTTTCTCAAAGAATATTCTGTGTATGTAGTATTGATGTTGAACTTTATCAAAATCAATTACAATAATAAACACAGTGCAACATCCAGCTATGTATTGAGACTGTTAACACTATCAGGTGGAAAATGACAAATACTACAAACACCAGTTGAACCTGGGATTTGAACCAGTGACCCTGCAATCACCATCTGCATTGTAGGCAGGATGCTTAACCACTGGGCTATGGAGCCTCCCAAAGATTATGCTAAGCAGAGAGACTTTTCTCAAAGAATATTCTGTGTATGTAGTATTGATGTTGAACTTTATCAAAATCAATTACAATAATAAACACAGTGCAACATCCAACTATGTATTGAGACTGTTAACACTACCAGGTGGAAAATGACAAATACTACAAACACCAGTTGAACCTGGGATTCAAACCAGTGACCCTGCAATCACCATCTGCATTGTAGGCGGGATACTTAACCACTGGGCTATGGAGCCTCCCAAAGATTATGCTAAGCAGAGAGACTTTTCTCAAAGAATATTCTGTGTATGTAGTATTGATGTTGAACTTTATCAAAATCAATTACAATAATAAACACAGTGCAACATCCAACTATGTATTGAGACTGTTAACACTATCAGGTGGAAAATGACAAATACTACAAACACCAGTTGAACCCGGGATTCAAACCAGTGATCCTGCAATCACCATCTGCATTGTAGGCAGGATGCTTAACCACTGGGCTATGGAGCCTCCCAAAGATTATGCTAAGCAGAGAGACTTTTCTCAAAGAATATTCTGTGTATGTAGTATTGATGTTGAACTTTATCAAAATCAATTACAATAATAAACACAGTGCAACATCCAACTATGTATTGAGACTGTTAACACTACCAGGTGGAAAATGACAAATACTACAAACACCAGTTGAACCTGGGATTCAAACCAGTGACCCTGCAATCACCATCTGCATTGTAGGCAGGATACTTAACCACTGGGCTATGGAGCCTCCCAAAGATTATGCTAAGCAGAGAGACTTTTCTCAAAGAATATTCTGTGTATGTAGTATTGATGTTGAACTTTATCAAAATCAATTACAATAATAAACACAGTGCAACATCCAACTATGTATTGAGACTGTTAACACTACCAGGTGGAAAATGACAAATACTACAAACACCAGTTGAACCTGGGATTCGAACCAGTGACCCTGCAATCACCATCTGCATTGTAGGCGGGATACTTAACCACTGGGCTATGGAGCCTCCCAAAGATTATGCTAAGCAGAGAGACTTTTCTCAAAGAATATTCTGTGTATGTAGTATTGATGTTGAACTTTATCAAAATCAATTACAATAATAAACACAGTGCAACATCCAACTATGTATTGAGACTGTTAACACTATCAGGTGGAAAATGACAAATACTACAAACACCAGTTGAACCCGGGATTCGAACCAGTGACCCTGCAATCACCATCTGCATTGTAGGCAGGATGCTTAACCACTGGGCTATGGAGCCTCCCAAAGATTATGCTAAGCAGAGAGACTTTTCTCAAAGAATATTCTGTGTATGTAGTATTGATGTTGAACTTTATCAAAATCAATTACAATAATAAACACAGTGCAACATCCAACTATGTATTGAGACTGTTAACACTACCAGGTGGAAAATGACAAATACTACAAACACCAGTTGAACCTGGGATTCGAACCAGTGACCCTGCAATCACCATCTGCATTGTAGGCGGGATGCTTAACCACTGGGCTATGGAGCCTCCCAAAGATTATGCTAAGCAGAGAGACTTTTCTCAAAGAATATTCTGTGTATGTAGTATTGATGTTGAACTTTATCAAAATCAATTACAATAATAAACACAGTGCAACATCCAACTATGTATTGAGACTGTTAACACTACCAGGTGGAAAGTGACAAATACTACAAACACCAGTTGTACCTGGGATTTGAACCGGAGACCCTGCAATCACCATCTGCATTGTAGGCGGGATGCTTAACCACTGGGCTATGGAGCCTCCCAAAGATTATGCTAAGCAGAGAGACTTTTCTCAAAGAATATTCTGTGTATGTAGTATTGATGTTGAACTTTATCAAAATCAATTACAATAATAAACACAGTGCAACATCCAACTATGTATTGAGACTGTTAACACTACCAGGTGGAAAATGACAAATACTACAAACACCAGTTGAACCTGGGATTCGAACCAGTGACCCTGCAATCACCATCTGCATTGTAGGCGGGATACTTAACCACTGGGCTATGGAGCCTCCCAAAGATTATGCTAAGCAGAGAGACTTTTCTCAAAGAATATTCTGTGTATGTAGTATTGATGTTGAACTTTATCAAAATCAATTACAATAATAAACACAGTGCAACATCCAACTATGTATTGAGACTGTTAACACTACCAGGTGGAAAATGACAAATACTACAAACACCAGTTGAACCTGGGATTTGAACCAGGGAACCTGCAATCACCATCTGCATTGTAGGCGGGATGCTTAACCACTGGGATATGGAGCCTCCCAAAGATTATGCTAAGCAGAGAGACTTTTCTCAAAGAATATTCTGTGTATGTAGTATTGATGTTGAACTTTATCAAAATCAATTACAATAATAAACACAGTGCAACATCCAACTATGTATTGAGACTGTTAACACTACCAGGTGGAAAATGACAAATACTACAAACACCAGTTGAACCTGGGATTCGAACCAGTGACCCTGCAATCGCCATCTGCATTGTAGGCGGGATGCTTAACCACTGGGATATGGAGCCTCCCAAAGATTATGCTAAGCAGAGAGACTTTTCTCAAAGAATATTCTGTGTATGTAGTATTGATGTTGAACTTTATCAAAATCAATTACAATAATAAACACAGTGCAACATCCAACTATGTATTGAGACTGTTAACACTACCAGGTGGAAAATGACAAATACTACAAACACCAGTTGAACCTGGGATTCGAACCAGTGACCCTGCAATCACCATCTGCATTGTAGGCGGGATGCTTAACCACTGGGCTATGGAGCCTCCCGAAGATTATGCTAAGCAGAGAGACTTTTCTCAAAGAATATTCTGTGTATGTAGTATTGATGTTGAACTTTATCAAAATCAATTACAATAATAAACACAGTGCAACATCCAACTATGTATTGAGACTGTTAACACTACCAGGTGGAAAGTGACAAATACTACAAACACCAGTTGAACCTGGGATTCGAACCGGTGACCCTGCAATCACCATCTGCATTGTAGGCGGGATGCTTAACCACTGGGCTATGGAGCCTCCCAAAGATTATGCTAAGCAGAGAGACTTTTCTCAAAGAATATTCTGTGTATGTAGTATTGATGTTGAACTTTATCAAAATCAATTACAATAATAAACACAGTGCAACATCCAACTATGTATTGAGACTGTTAACACTACCAGGTGGAAAATGACAAATACTACAAACACCAGTTGAACCTGGGATTTGAACCAGGGAACCTGCAATCACCATCTGCATTGTAGGCGGGATGCTTAATCACTGGGATATGGAGCCTCCCAAAGATTATGCTAAGCAGAGAGACTTTTCTCAAAGAATATTCTGTGTATGTAGTATTGATGTTGAACTTTATCAAAATCAATTACAATAATAAACACAGTGCAACATCCAACTATGTATTGAGACTGTTAACACTACCAGGTGGAAAATGACAAATACTACAAACACCAGTTGAACCTGGGATTTGAACCAGTGACCCTGCAATCACCATCTGCATTGTAGGCGGGATACTTAACCACTGGGCTATGGAGCCTCCCAAAGATTATGCTAAGCAGAGAGACTTTTCTCAAAGAATATTCTGTGTATGTAGTATTGATGTTGAACTTTATCAAAATCAATTACAATAATAAACACAGTGCAACATCCAACTATGTATTGAGACTGTTAACACTACCAGGTGGAAAGTGACAAATACTACAAACACCAGTTGAACCTGGGATTCGAACCGGTGACCCTGCAATCACCATCTGCATTGTAGGCGGGATGCTTAACCACTGGGCTATGGAGCCTCCCAAAGATTATGCTAAGCAGAGAGACTTTTCTCAAAGAATATTCTGTGTATGTAGTATTGATGTTGAACTTTATCAAAATCAATTACAATAATAAACACAGTGCAACATCCAACTATGTATTGAGACTGTTAACACTACCAGGTGGAAAATGACAAATACTACAAACACCAGTTGAACCTGGGATTTGAACCAGTGACCCTGCAATCACCATCTGCATTGTAGGCGGGATACTTAACCACTGGGCTATGGAGCCTCCCAAAGATTATGCTAAGCAGAGAGACTTTTCTCAAAGAATATTCTGTGTATGTAGTATTGATGTTGAACTTTATCAAAATCAATTACAATAATAAACACAGTGCAACATCCAACTATGTATTGAGACTGTTAACACTACCAGGTGGAAAATGACAAATACTACAAACACCAGTTGAACCTGGGATTCGAACCAGTGACCCTGCAATCACCATCTGCATTGTAGGCGGGATGCTTAACCACGGGGCTATGGAGCCTCCCAAAGATTATGCTAAGCAGAGAGACTTTTCTCAAAGAATATTCTGTGTATGTAGTATTGATGTTGAACTTTATCAAAATCAATTACAATAATAAACACAGTGCAACATCCAACTATGTATTGAGACTGTTAACACTACCAGGTGGAAAATGACAAATACTACAAACACCAGTTGAACCTGGGATTCGAACCAGTGACCCTGCAATCACCATCTGCATTGTAGGCGGGATGCTTAACCACGGGGCTATGGAGCCTCCCAAAGATTATGCTAAGCAGAGAGACTTTTCTCAAAGAATATTCTGTGTATGTAGTATTGATGTTGAACTTTATCAAAATCAATTACAATAATAAACACAGTGCAACATCCAACTATGTATTGAGACTGTTAACACTACCAGGTGGAAAATGACAAATACTACAAACACCAGTTGAACCTGGGATTTGAACCAGGGAACCTGCAATCACCATCTGCATTGTAGGCGGGATGCTTAACCACTGGGATATGGAGCCTCCCAAAGATTATGCTAAGCAGAGAGACTTTTCTCAAAGAATATTCTGTGTATGTAGTATTGATGTTGAACTTTATCAAAATCAATTACAATAATAAACACAGTGCAACATCCAGCTATGTATTGAGACTGTTAACACTATCAGGTGGAAAATGACAAATACTACAAACACCAGTTGAACCTGGGATTTGAACCAGTGACCCTGCAATCACCATCTGCATTGTAGGCAGGATGCTTAACCACTGGGCTATGGAGCCTCCCAAAGATTATGCTAAGCAGAGAGACTTTTCTCAAAGAATATTCTGTGTATGTAGTATTGATGTTGAACTTTATCAAAATCAATTACAATAATAAACACAGTGCAACATCCAACTATGTATTGAGACTGTTAACACTATCAGGTGGAAAATGACAAATACTACAAACACCAGTTGAACCTGGGATTCGAACCAGTGACCCTGCAATCACCATCTGCATTGTAGGCAGGATACTTAACCACTGGGCTATGGAGCCTCCCAAAGATTATGCTAAGCAGAGAGACTTTTCTCAAAGAATATTCTGTGTATGTAGTATTGATGTTGAACTTTATCAAAATCAATTACAATAATAAACACAGTGCAACATCCAACTATGTATTGAGACTGTTAACACTACCAGGTGGAAAGTGACAAATACTACAAACACCAGTTGAACCTGGGATTCGAACCGGTGACCCTGCAATCACCATCTGCATTGTAGGCGGGATGCTTAACCACTGGGCTATGGAGCCTCCCAAAGATTATGCTAAGCAGAGAGACTTTTCTCAAAGAATATTTTGTGTATGTAGTATTGATGTTGAACTTTATCAAAATCAATTACAATAATAAACACAGTGCAACATCCAACTATGTATTGAGACTGTTAACACTACCAGGTGGAAAATGACAAATACTACAAACACCAGTTGAACCTGGGATTTGAACCAGTGACCCTGCAATCACCATCTGCATTGTAGGCAGGATGCTTAACCACTGGGCTATGGAGCCTCCCAAAGATTATGCTAAGCAGAGAGACTTTTCTCAAAGAATATTCTGTGTATGTAGTATTGATGTTGAACTTTATCAAAATCAATTACAATAATAAACACAGTGCAACATCCAACTATGTATTGAGACTGTTAACACTATCAGGTGGAAAATGACAAATACTACAAACACCAGTTGAACCCGGGATTCGAACCAGTGACCCTGCAATCACCATCTGCATTGTAGGCAGGATGCTTAACCACTGGGCTATGGAGCCTCCCAAAGATTATGCTAAGCAGAGAGACTTTTCTCAAAGAATATTCTGTGTATGTAGTATTGATGTTGAACTTTATCAAAATCAATTACAATAATAAACACAGTGCAACATCCAACTATGTATTGAGACTGTTAACACTACCAGGTGGAAAATGACAAATACTACAAACACCAGTTGAACCTGGGATTCGAACCAGTGACCCTGCAATCACCATCTGCATTGTAGGCGGGATGCTTAACCACTGGGCTATGGAGCCTCCCAAAGATTATGCTAAGCAGAGAGACTTTTCTCAAAGAATATTCTGTGTATGTAGTATTGATGTTGAACTTTATCAAAATCAATTACAATAATAAACACAGTGCAACATCCAACTATGTATTGAGACTGTTAACACTACCAGGTGGAAAATGACAAATACTACAAACACCAGTTGAACCTGGGATTCGAACCGGTGACCCTGCAATCACCATCTGCATTGTACGCGGGATGCTTAACCACTGGGCTATGGAGCCTTCCAAAGATTATGCTAAGCAGAGAGACTTTTCTCAAAGAATATTCTGTGTATGTAGTATTGATGTTGAACTTTATCAAAATCAATTACAATAATAAACACAGTGCAACATCCAACTATGTATTGAGACTGTTAACACTACCAGGTGGAAAATGACAAATACTACAAACACCAGTTGAACCTGGGATTTGAACCAGTGACCCTGCAATCACCATCTGCATTGTAGGCGGGATACTTAACCACTGGGCTATGGAGCCTCCCAAAGATTATGCTAAGCAGAGAGACTTTTCTCAAAGAATATTCTGTGTATGTAGTATTGATGTTGAACTTTATCAAAATCAATTACAATAATAAACAGTGCAACATCCAACTATGTATTGAGACTGTTAACACTATCAGGTGGAAAATGACAAATACTACAAACACCAGTTGAACCTGGGATTTGAACCAGTGACCCTGCAATCACCATCTGCATTGGAGGCGGGATACTTAACCACTGGGCTATGGAGCCTCCCAAAGATTATGCTAAGCAGAGAGACTTTTCTCAAAGAATATTCTGTGTATGTAGTATTGATGTTGAACTTTATCAAAATCAATTACAATAATAAACACAGTGCAACATCCAACTATGTATTGAGACTGTTAACACTACCAGGTGGAAAATGACAAATACTACAAACACCAGTTGAACCTGGGATTTGAACCAGGGAACCTGCAATCACCATCTGCATTGTAGGCGGGATGCTTAACCACTGGGATATGGAGCCTCCCAAAGATTATGCTAAGCAGAGAGACTTTTCTCAAAGAATATTCTGTGTATGTAGTATTGATGTTGAACTTTATCAAAATCAATTACAATAATAAACACAGTGCAACATCCAGCTATGTATTGAGACTGTTAACACTATCAGGTGGAAAATGACAAATACTACAAACACCAGTTGAACCTGGGATTTGAACCAGTGACCCTGCAATCACCATCTGCATTGTAGGCAGGATGCTTAACCACTGGGCTATGGAGCCTCCCAAAGATTATGCTAAGCAGAGAGACTTTTCTCAAAGAATATTCTGTGTATGTAGTATTGATGTTGAACTTTATCAAAATCAATTACAATAATAAACACAGTGCAACATCCAACTATGTATTGAGACTGTTAACACTACCAGGTGGAAAATGACAAATACTACAAACACCAGTTGAACCTGGGATTCAAACCAGTGACCCTGCAATCACCATCTGCATTGTAGGCAGGATACTTAACCACTGGGCTATGGAGCCTCCCAAAGATTATGCTAAGCAGAGAGACTTTTCTCAAAGAATATTCTGTGTATGTAGTATTGATGTTGAACTTTATCAAAATCAATTACAATAATAAACACAGTGCAACATCCAACTATGTATTGAGACTGTTAACACTACCAGGTGGAAAGTGACAAATACTACAAACACCAGTTGAACCTGGGATTCGAACCGGTGACCCTGCAATCACCATCTGCATTGTAGGCGGGATGCTTAACCACTGGGCTATGGAGCCTCCCAAAGATATTGCAAAGCAGAGAGACTTTTCTCAAAGAATATTCTGTGTATGTAGTATTGATGTTGAACTTTATCAAAATCAATTACAATAATAAACACAGTGCAACATCCAACTATGTATTGAGACTGTTAACACTACCAGGTGGAAAATGACAAATACTACAAACACCAGTTGAACCTGGGATTCGAACCAGTGACCCTGCAATCACCATCTGCATTGTAGGCGGGATACTTAACCACTGGGCTATGGAGCCTCCCAAAGATTATGCTAAGCAGAGAGACTTTTCTCAAAGAATATTCTGTGTATGTAGTATTGATGTTGAACTTTATCAAAATCAATTACAATAATAAACACAGTGCAACATCCAACTATGTATTGAGACTGTTAACACTATCAGGTGGAAAATGACAAATACTACAAACACCAGTTGAACCCGGGATTCGAACCAGTGACCCTGCAATCACCATCTGCATTGTAGGCAGGATGCTTAACCACTGGGCTATGGAGCCTCCCAAAGATTATGCTAAGCAGAGAGACTTTTCTCAAAGAATATTCTGTGTATGTAGTATTGATGTTGAACTTTATCAAAATCAATTACAATAATAAACACAGTGCAACATCCAACTATGTATTGAGACTGTTAACACTACCAGGTGGAAAATGACAAATACTACAAACACCAGTTGAACCTGGGATTCGAACCAGTGACCCTGCAATCACCATCTGCATTGTAGGCGGGATGCTTAACCACTGGGCTATGGAGCCTCCCAAAGATTATGCTAAGCAGAGAGACTTTTCTCAAAGAATATTCTGTGTATGTAGTATTGATGTTGAACTTTATCAAAATCAATTACAATAATAAACACAGTGCAACATCCAACTATGTATTGAGACTGTTAACACTACCAGGTGGAAAATGACAAATACTACAAACACCAGTTGAACCTGGGATTTGAACCGGTGACCCTGCAATCACCATCTGCATTGTAGGCGGGATGCTTAACCACTGGGCTATGGAGCCTCCCAAAGATTATGCTAAGCAGAGAGACTTTTCTCAAAGAATATTCTGTGTATGTAGTATTGATGTTGAACTTTATCAAAATCAATTACAATAATAAACACAGTGCAACATCCAACTATGTATTGAGACTGTTAACACTACCAGGTGGAAAATGACAAATACTACAAACACCAGATGAACCTGGGATTCAAACCAGTGACCCTGCAATCACCATCTGCATTGTAGGCAGGATACTTAACCACTGGGATATGGAGCCTCCCAAAGATTATGCTAAGCAGAGAGACTTTTCTCAAAGAATATTCTGTGTATGTAGTATTGATGTTGAACTTTATCAAAATCAATTACAATAATAAACACAGTGCAACATCCAACTATGTATTGAGACTGTTAACACTACCAGGTGGAAAGTGACAAATACTACAAACACCAGTTGAACCAAAGATTCGAACCGGTGACCCTGCAATCACCATCTGCATTGTAGGCGGGATGCTTAACCACTGGGCTATGGAGCCTCCCAAAGATTATGCTAAGCAGAGAGACTTTTCTCAAAGAATATTCTGTGTATGTAGTATTGATGTTGAACTTTATCAAAATCAATTACAATAATAAACACAGTGCAACATCCAACTATGTATTGAGACTGTTAACACTACCAGGTGGAAAATGACAAATACTACAAACACCAGTTGAACCTGGGATTCGAACCAGTGACCCTGCAATCACCATCTGCATTGTAGGCGGGATACTTAACCACTGGGCTATGGAGCCTCCCAAAGATTATGCTAAGCAGAGAGACTTTTCTCAAAGAATATTCTGTGTATGTAGTATTGATGTTGAACTTTATCAAAATCAATTACAATAATAAACACAGTGCAACATCCAACTATGTATTGAGACTGTTAACACTATCAGGTGGAAAATGACAAATACTACAAACACCAGTTGAACCCGGGATTCGAACCAGTGACCCTGCAATCACCATCTGCATTGTAGGCAGGATGCTTAACCACTGGGCTATGGAGCCTCCCAAAGATTATGCTAAGCAGAGAGACTTTTCTCAAAGAATATTCTGTGTATGTAGTATTGATGTTGAACTTTATCAAAATCAATTACAATAATAAACACAGTGCAACATCCAACTATGTATTGAGACTGTTAACACTACCAGGTGGAAAATGACAAATACTACAAACACCAGTTGAACCTGGGATTCAAACCAGTGACCCTGCAATCACCATCTGCATTGTAGGCAGGATACTTAACCACTGGGCTATGGAGCCTCCCAAAGATTATGCTAAGCAGAGAGACTTTTCTCAAAGAATATTCTGTGTATGTAGTATTGATGTTGAACTTTATCAAAATCAATTACAATAATAAACACAGTGCAACATCCAACTATGTATTGAGACTGTTAACACTACCAGGTGGAAAATGACAAATACTACAAACACCAGTTGAACCTGGGATTCGAACCAGTGACCCTGCAATCACCATCTGCATTGTAGGCGGGATACTTAACCACTGGGCTATGGAGCCTCCCAAAGATTATGCTAAGCAGAGAGACTTTTCTCAAAGAATATTCTGTGTATGTAGTATTGATGTTGAACTTTATCAAAATCAATTACAATAATAAACACAGTGCAACATCCAACTATGTATTGAGACTGTTAACACTATCAGGTGGAAAATGACAAATACTACAAACACCAGTTGAACCCGGGATTCGAACCAGTGACCCTGCAATCACCATCTGCATTGTAGGCAGGATGCTTAACCACTGGGCTATGGAGCCTCCCAAAGATTATGCTAAGCAGAGAGACTTTTCTCAAAGAATATTCTGTGTATGTAGTATTGATGTTGAACTTTATCAAAATCAATTACAATAATAAACACAGTGCAACATCCAACTATGTATTGAGACTGTTAACACTACCAGGTGGAAAATGACAAATACTACAAACACCAGTTGAACCTGGGATTCGAACCAGTGACCCTGCAATCACCATCTGCATTGTAGGTGGGATGCTTAACCACTGGGCTATGGAGCCTCCCAAAGATTATGCTAAGCAGAGAGACTTTTCTCAAAGAATATTCTGTGTATGTAGTATTGATGTTGAACTTTATCAAAATCAATTACAATAATAAACACAGTGCAACATCCAACTATGTATTGAGACTGTTAACACTACCAGGTGGAAAATGACAAATACTACAAACACCAGTTGAACCTGGGATTCGAACCAGTGACCCTGCAATCACCATCTGCATTGTAGGCGGGATGCTTAACCACTGGGCTATGGAGCCTCCCAAAGATTATGCTAAGCAGAGAGACTTTTCTCAAAGAATATTCTGTGTATGTAGTATTGATGTTGAACTTTATCAAAATCAATTACAATAATAAACACAGTGCAACATCCAACTATGTATTGAGACTGTTAACACTACCAGGTGGAAAGTGACAAATACTACAAACACCAGTTGAACCTGGGATTTGAACCGGTGACCCTGCAATCACCATCTGCATTGTAGGCGGGATGCTTAACCACTGGGCTATGGAGCCTCCCAAAGATTATGCTAAGCAGAGAGACTTTTCTCAAAGAATATTCTGTGTATGTAGTATTGATGTTGAACTTTATCAAAATCAATTACAATAATAAACACAGTGCAACATCCAACTATGTATTGAGACTGTTAACACTACCAGGTGGAAAATGACAAATACTACAAACACCAGTTGAACCTGGGATTTGAACCAGGGAACCTGCAATCACCATCTGCATTGTAGGCGGGATGCTTAACCACTGGGATATGGAGCCTCCCAAAGATTATGCTAAGCAGAGAGACTTTTCTCAAAGAATATTCTGTGTATGTAGTATTGATGTTGAACTTTATCAAAATCAATTACAATAATAAACACAGTGCAACATCCAGCTATGTATTGAGACTGTTAACACTATCAGGTGGAAAATGACAAATGCTACAAACACCAGTTGAACCTGGGATTTGAACCAGTGACCCTGCAATCACCATCTGCATTGTAGGCAGGATGCTTAACCACTGGGCTATGGAGCCTCCCAAAGATTATGCTAAGCAGAGAGACTTTTCTCAAAGAATATTCTGTGTATGTAGTATTGATGTTGAACTTTATCAAAATCAATTACAATAATAAACACAGTGCAACATCCAACTATGTATTGAGACTGTTAACACTACCAGGTGGAAAATGACAAATACTACAAACACCAGTTGAACCTGGGATTCGAACCAGTGACCCTGCAATCACCATCTGCATTGTAGGCAGGATACTTAACCACTGGGATATGGAGCCTCCCAAAGATTATGCTAAGCAGAGAGACTTTTCTCAAAGAATATTCTGTGTATGTAGTATTGATGTTGAACTTTATCAAAATCAATTACAATAATAAACACAGTGCAACATCCAACTATGTATTGAGACTGTTAACACTACCAGGTGGAAAATGACAAATACTACAAACACCAGTTGAACCTGGGATTTGAACCAGGGAACCTGCAATCACCATCTGCATTGTAGACGGGATGCTTAACCACTGGGCTATGGAGCCTCCCAAAGATTATGCTAAGCAGAGAGACTTTTCTCAAAGAATATTCTGTGTATGTAGTATTGATGTTGAACTTTATCAAAATCAATTACAATAATAAACACAGTGCAACATCCAACTATGTATTGAGACTGTTAACACTACCAGGTGGAAAATGACAAATACTACAAACACCAGTTGAACCTGGGATTCGAACCAGTGACCCTGCAATCACCATCTGCATTGTAGGCGGGATGCTTAACCACTGGGCTATGTAGCCTCCCAAAGATTATGCTAAGCAGAGAGACTTTTCTCAAAGAATATTCTGTGTATGTAGTATTGATGTTGAACTTTATCAAAATCAATTACAATAATAAACACAGTGCAACATCCAACTATGTATTGAGACTGTTAACACTACCAGGTGGAAAATGACAAATATTACAAACACCAGTTGAACCTGGGATTCGAACCAGTGACCCTGCAATCACCATCTGCATTGTAGGCGGGATGCTTAACCACTGGGCTATGGAGCCTCCCAAAGATTATGCTAAGCAGAGAGACTTTTCTCAAAGAATATTCTGTGTATGTAGTATTGATGTTGAACTTTATCAAAATCAATTACAATAATAAACACAGTGCAACATCCAACTATGTATTGAGACTGTTAACACTACCAGGTGGAAAGTGACAAATACTACAAATACCAGTTGAACCTGGGATTCGAACCGGTGACCCTGCAATCACCATCTGCATTGTAGGCGGGATGCTTAACCACTGGGCTATGGAGCCTCCCAAAGATTATGCTAAGCAGAGAGACTTTTCTCAAAGAATATTCTGTGTATGTAGTATTGATGTTGAACTTTATCAAAATCAATTACAATAATAAACACAGTGCAACATCCAACTATGTATTGAGACTGTTAACACTACCAGGTGGAAAATGACAAATACTACAAACACCAGTTGAACCTGGGATTTGAACCAGGGAACCTGCAATCACCATCTGCATTGTAGGCGGGATGCTTAACCACTGGGATATGGAGCCTCCCAAAGATTATGCTAAGCAGAGAGACTTTTCTCAAAGAATATTCTGTGTATGTAGTATTGATGTGAACTTTATCAAAATCAATTACAATAATAAACACAGTGCAACATCCAGCTATGTATTGAGACTGTTAACACTATCAGGTGGAAAATGACAAATACTACAAACACCAGTTGAACCTGGGATTTGAACCAGTGACCCTGCAATCACCATCTGCATTGTAGGCAGGATGCTTAACCACTGGGCTATGGAGCCTCCCAAAGATTATGCTAAGCAGAGAGACTTTTCTCAAAGAATATTCTGTGTATGTAGTATTGATGTTGAACTTTATCAAAATCAATTACAATAATAAACACAGTGCAACATCCAACTATGTATTGAGACTGTTAACACTACCAGGTGGAAAATGACAAATACTACAAACACCAGTTGAACCTGGGATTCGAACCAGTGACCCTGCAATCACCATCTGCATTGTAGGCAGGATACTTAACCACTGGGCTATGGAGCCTCCCAAAGATTATGCTAAGCAGAGAGACTTTTCTCAAAGAATATTCTGTGTATGTAGTATTGATGTTGAACTTTATCAAAATCAATTACAATAATAAACACAGTGCAACATCCAGCTATGTATTGACACTGTTAACACTATCAGGTGGAAAATGACAAATACTACAAACACCAGTTGAACCTGGGATTTGAACCAGTGACCCTGCAATCACCATCTGCATTGTAGGCAGGATGCTTAACCACTGGGCTATGGAGCCTCCCAAAGATTATGCTAAGCAGAGAGACTTTTCTCAAAGAATATTCTGTGTATGTAGTATTGATGTTGAACTTTATCAAAATCAATTACAATAATAAACACAGTGCAACATCCAACTATGTATTGAGACTGTTAACACTACCAGGTGGAAAATGACAAATACTACAAACACCAGTTGAACCTGGGATTCGAACCAGTGACCCTGCAATCACCATCTGCATTGTAGGCAGGATACTTAACCACTGGGCTATGGAGCCTCCCAAAGATTATGCTAAGCAGAGAGACTTTTCTCAAAGAATATTCTGTGTATGTAGTATTGATGTTGAACTTTATCAAAATCAATTACAATAATAAACACAGTGCAACATCCAACTATGTATTGAGACTGTTAACACTACCAGGTGGAAAGTGACAAATACTACAAACACCAGTTGAACCTGGGATTCGAACCGGTGACCCTGCAATCACCATCTGCATTGTAGGCGGGATGCTTAACCACTGGGCTATGGAGCCTCCCAAAGATTATGCTAAGCAGAGAGACTTTTCTCAAAGAATATTCTGTGTATGTAGTATTGATGTTGAACTTTATCAAAATCAATTACAATAATAAACACAGTGCAACATCCAACTATGTATTGAGACTGTTAACACTATCAGGTGGAAAATGACAAATACTACAAACACCAGTTGAACCTGGGATTCGAACCAGTGACCCTGCAATCACCATCTGCATTGTAGGCGGGATGCTTAACCACTGGGCTATGGAGCCTCCCAAAGATTATGCTAAGCAGAGAGACTTTTCTCAAAGAATATTCTGTGTATGTAGTATTGATGTTGAACTTTATCAAAATCAATTACAATAATAAACACAGTGCAACATCCAACTATGTATTGAGACTGTTAACACTACCAGGTGGAAAATGACAAATACTACAAACACCAGTTGAACCTGGGATTCGAACCAGTGACCCTGCAATCACCATCTGCATTGTAGGCGGGATGCTTAACCACTGGGCTATGGAGCCTCCCAAAGATTATGCTAAGCAGAGAGACTTTTCTCAAAGAATATTCTGTGTATGTAGTATTGATGTTGAACTTTATCAAAATCAATTACAATAATAAACACAGTGCAACATCCAACTATGTATTGAGACTGTTAACACTACCAGGTGGAAAGTGACAAATACTACAAACACCAGTTGAACCTGGGATTACGAACCGGTGACCCTGCAATCACCATCTGCATTGTAGGCGGGATGCTTAACCACTGGGCTATGGAGCCTCCCAAAGATTATGCTAAGCAGAGAGACTTTTCTCAAAGAATATTCTGTGTATGTAGTATTGATGTTGAACTTTATCAAAATCAATTACAATAATAAACACAGTGCAACATCCAACTATGTATTGAGACTGTTAACACTACCAGGTGGAAAATGACAAATACTACAAACACCAGTTGAACCTGGGATTCGAACCAGTGACCCTGCAATCACCATCTGCATTGTAGGCGGGATACTTAACCACTGGGCTATGGAGCCTCCCAAAGATTATGCTAAGCAGAGAGACTTTTCTCAAAGAATATTCTGTGTATGTAGTATTGATGTTGAACTTTATCAAAATCAATTACAATAATAAACACAGTGCAACATCCAACTATGTATTGAGACTGTTAACACTACCAGGTGGAAAATGACAAATACTACAAACACCAGTTGAACCTGGGATTTGAACCAGGGAACCTGCAATCACCATCTGCATTGTAGGCGGGATGCTTAACCACTGGGATATGGAGCCTCCCAAAGATTATGCTAAGCAGAGAGACTTTTCTCAAAGAATATTCTGTGTATGTAGTATTGATGTTGAACTTTATCAAAATCAATTACAATAATAAACACAGTGCAACATCCAACTATGTATTGAGACTGTTAACACTACCAGGTGGAAAATGACAAATACTACAAACACCAGTTGAACCTGGGATTCGAACCAGTGACCCTGCAATCACCATCTGCATTGTAGGCGGGATGCTTAACCACTGGGATATGGAGCCTCCCAAAGATTATGCTAAGCAGAGAGACTTTTCTCAAAGAATATTCTGTGTATGTAGTATTGATGTTGAACTTTATCAAAATCAATTACAATAATAAACACAGTGCAACATCCAACTATGTATTGAGACTGTTAACACTACCAGGTGGAAAATGACAAATACTACAAACACCAGTTGAACCTGGGATTCGAACCATTGACCCTGCAATCACCATCTGCATTGTAGGCGGGATACTTAACCACTGGGCTATGGAGCCTCCCAAAGATTATGCTAAGCAGAGAGACTTTTCTCAAAGAATATTCTGTGTATGTAGTATTGATGTTGAACTTTATCAAAATCAATTACAATAATAAACACAGTGCAACATCCAACTATGTATTGAGACTGTTAACACTACCAGGTGGAAAATGACAAATACTACAAACACCAGTTGAACCTGGGATTTGAACCAGTGACCCTGCAATCACCATCTGCATTGTAGGCGGGATGCTTAACCACTGGGATATGGAGCCTCCCAAAGATTATGCTAAGCAGAGAGACTTTTCTCAAAGAATATTCTGTGTATGTAGTATTGATGTTGAACTTTATCAAAATCAATTACAATAATAAACACAGTGCAACATCCAACTATGTATTGAGACTGTTAACACTACCAGGTGGAAAATGACAAATACTACAAACACCAGTTGAACCTGGGATTCGAACCAGTGACCCTGCAATCACCATCTGCATTGTAGGCGGGATACTTAACCACTGGGCTATGGAGCCTCCCAAAGATTATGCTAAGCAGAGAGACTTTTCTCAAAGAATATTCTGTGTATGTAGTATTGATGTTGAACTTTATCAAAATCAATTACAATAATAAACACAGTGCAACATCCAACTATGTATTGAGACTGTTAACACTACCAGGTGGAAAATGACAAATACTACAAACACCAGTTGAACCTGGGATTTGAACCAGGGAACCTGCAATCACCATCTGCATTGTAGGCGGGATGCTTAACCACTGGGATATGGAGCCTCCCAAAGATTATGCTAAGCAGAGAGACTTTTCTCAAAGAATATTCTGTGTATGTAGTATTGATGTTGAACTTTATCAAAATCAATTACAATAATAAACACAGTGCAACATCCAACTATGTATTGAGACTGTTAACACTACCAGGTGGAAAATGACAAATACTACAAACACCAGTTGAACCTGGGATTCGAACCAGTGACCCTGCAATCACCATCTGCATTGTAGGCAGGATGCTTAACCACTGGGCTATGGAGCCTCCCAAAGATTATGCTAAGCAGAGAGACTTTTCTCAAAGAATATTCTGTGTATGTAGTATTGATGTTGAACTTTATCAAAATCAATTACAATAATAAACACAGTGCAACATCCAACTATGTATTGAGACTGTTAACACTACCAGGTGGAAAATGACAAATACTACAAACACCAGTTGAACCTGGGATTTGAACCAGGGAACCTGCAATCACCATCTGCATTGTAGGCGGGATGCTTAACCACTGGGATATGGAGCCTCCCAAAGATTATGCTAAGCAGAGAGACTTTTCTCAAAGAATATTCTGTGTATGTAGTATTGATGTTGAACTTTATCAAAATCAATTACAATAATAAACACAGTGCAACATCCAACTATGTATTGAGACTGTTAACACTACCAGGTGGAAAATGACAAATACTACAAACACCAGTTGAACCTGGGATTCGAACCAGTGACCCTGCAATCACCATCTGCATTGTAGGCGGGATGCTTAACCACTGGGATATGGAGCCTCCCAAAGATTATGCTAAGCAGAGAGACTTTTCTCAAAGAATATTCTGTGTATGTAGTATTGATGTTGAACTTTATCAAAATCAATTACAATAATAAACACAGTGCAACATCCAACTATGTATTGAGACTGTTAACACTACCAGGTGGAAAATGACAAATACTACAAACACCAGTTGAACCTGGGATTCGAACCAGTGACCCTGCAATCACCATCTGCATTGTAGGCGGGATGCTTAACCACTGGGCTATGGAGCCTCCCAAAGATTATGCTAAGCAGAGAGACTTTTCTCAAAGAATATTCTGTGTATGTAGTATTGATGTTGAACTTTATCAAAATCAATTACAATAATAAACACAGTGCAACATCCAACTATGTATTGAGACTGTTAACACTACCAGGTGGAAAGTGACAAATACTACAAACACCAGTTGAACCTGGGATTCGAACCGGTGACCCTGCAATCACCATCTGCATTGTGGGCGGGATGCTTAACCACTGGGCTATGGAGCCTCCCAAAGATTATGCTAAGCAGAGAGACTTTTCTCAAAGAATATTCTGTGTATGTAGTATTGATGTTGAACTTTATCAAAATCAATTACAATAATAAACACAGTGCAACATCCAACTATGTATTGAGACTGTTAACACTACCAGGTGGAAAATGACAAATACTACAAACACCAGTTGAACCTGGGATTCGAACCAGTGACCCTGCAATCACCATCTGCATTGTAGGCGGGATACTTAACCACTGGGCTATGGAGCCTCCCAAAGATTATGCTAAGCAGAGAGACTTTTCTCAAAGAATATTCTGTGTATGTAGTATTGATGTTGAACTTTATCAAAATCAATTACAATAATAAACACAGTGCAACATCCAACTATGTATTGAGACTGTTAACACTACCAGGTGGAAAATGACAAATACTACAAACACCAGTTGAACCTGGGATTTGAACCAGGGAACCTGCAATCACCATCTGCATTGTAGGCGGGATGCTTAACCACTGGGATATGGAGCCTCCCAAAGATTATGCTAAGCAGAGAGACTTTTCTCAAAGAATATTCTGTGTATGTAGTATTGATGTTGAACTTTATCAAAATCAATTACAATAATAAACACAGTGCAACATCCAACTATGTATTGAGACTGTTAACACTACCAGGTGGAAAATGACAAATACTACAAACACCAGTTGAACCTGGGATTCGAACCAGTGACCCTGCAATCACCATCTGCATTGTAGGCGGGATGCTTAACCACTGGGCTATGGAGCCTCCCAAAGATTATGCTAAGCAGAGAGACTTTTCTCAAAGAATATTCTGTGTATGTAGTATTGATGTTGAACTTTATCAAAATCAATTACAATAATAAACACAGTGCAACATCCAACTATGTATTGAGACTGTTAACACTACCAGGTGGAAAATGACAAATACTACAAACACCAGTTGAACCTGGGATTCGAACCAGTGACCCTGCAATCACCATCTGCATTGTAGGCGGGATACTTAACCACTGGGCTATGGAGCCTCCCAAAGATTATGCTAAGCAGAGAGACTTTTCTCAAAGAATATTCTGTGTATGTAGTATTGATGTTGAACTTTATCAAAATCAATTACAATAATAAACACAGTGCAACATCCAACTATGTATTGAGACTGTTAACACTATCAGGTGGAAAATGACAAATACTACAAACACCAGTTGAACCCGGGATTCGAACCAGTGACCCTGCAATCACCATCTGCATTGTAGGCAGGATGCTTAACCACTGGGCTATGGAGCCTCCCAAAGATTATGCTAAGCAGAGAGACTTTTCTCAAAGAATATTCTGTGTATGTAGTATTGATGTTGAACTTTATCAAAATCAATTACAATAATAAACACAGTGCAACATCCAACTATGTATTGAGACTGTTAACACTACCAGGTGGAAAATGACAAATACTACAAACACCAGTTGAACCTGGGATTCGAACCAGTGACCCTGCAATCACCATCTGCATTGTAGGCGGGATGCTTAACCACTGGGCTATGGAGCCTCCCAAAGATTATGCTAAGCAGAGAGACTTTTCTCAAAGAATATTCTGTGTATGTAGTATTGATGTTGAACTTTATCAAAATCAATTACAATAATAAACACAGTGCAACATCCAACTATGTATTGAGACTGTTAACACTACCAGGTGGAAAATGACAAATACTACAAACACCAGTTGAACCTGGGATTTGAACCGGTGACCCTGCAATCACCATCTGCATTGTAGGCGGGATGCTTAACCACTGGGCTATGGAGCCTCCCAAAGATTATGCTAAGCAGAGAGACTTTTCTCAAAGAATATTCTGTGTATGTAGTATTGATGTTGAACTTTATCAAAATCAATTACAATAATAAACACAGTGCAACATCCAACTATGTATTGAGACTGTTAACACTACCAGGTGGAAAATGACAAATACTACAAACACCAGATGAACCTGGGATTCAAACCAGTGACCCTGCAATCACCATCTGCATTGTAGGCAGGATACTTAACCACTGGGATATGGAGCCTCCCAAAGATTATGCTAAGCAGAGAGACTTTTCTCAAAGAATATTCTGTGTATGTAGTATTGATGTTGAACTTTATCAAAATCAATTACAATAATAAACACAGTGCAACATCCAACTATGTATTGAGACTGTTAACACTACCAGGTGGAAAGTGACAAATACTACAAACACCAGTTGAACCAAAGATTCGAACCGGTGACCCTGCAATCACCATCTGCATTGTAGGCGGGATGCTTAACCACTGGGCTATGGAGCCTCCCAAAGATTATGCTAAGCAGAGAGACTTTTCTCAAAGAATATTCTGTGTATGTAGTATTGATGTTGAACTTTATCAAAATCAATTACAATAATAAACACAGTGCAACATCCAACTATGTATTGAGACTGTTAACACTACCAGGTGGAAAATGACAAATACTACAAACACCAGTTGAACCTGGGATTCGAACCAGTGACCCTGCAATCACCATCTGCATTGTAGGCGGGATACTTAACCACTGGGCTATGGAGCCTCCCAAAGATTATGCTAAGCAGAGAGACTTTTCTCAAAGAATATTCTGTGTATGTAGTATTGATGTTGAACTTTATCAAAATCAATTACAATAATAAACACAGTGCAACATCCAACTATGTATTGAGACTGTTAACACTATCAGGTGGAAAATGACAAATACTACAAACACCAGTTGAACCCGGGATTCGAACCAGTGACCCTGCAATCACCATCTGCATTGTAGGCAGGATGCTTAACCACTGGGCTATGGAGCCTCCCAAAGATTATGCTAAGCAGAGAGACTTTTCTCAAAGAATATTCTGTGTATGTAGTATTGATGTTGAACTTTATCAAAATCAATTACAATAATAAACACAGTGCAACATCCAACTATGTATTGAGACTGTTAACACTACCAGGTGGAAAATGACAAATACTACAAACACCAGTTGAACCTGGGATTCAAACCAGTGACCCTGCAATCACCATCTGCATTGTAGGCAGGATACTTAACCACTGGGCTATGGAGCCTCCCAAAGATTATGCTAAGCAGAGAGACTTTTCTCAAAGAATATTCTGTGTATGTAGTATTGATGTTGAACTTTATCAAAATCAATTACAATAATAAACACAGTGCAACATCCAACTATGTATTGAGACTGTTAACACTACCAGGTGGAAAATGACAAATACTACAAACACCAGTTGAACCTGGGATTCGAACCAGTGACCCTGCAATCACCATCTGCATTGTAGGCGGGATACTTAACCACTGGGCTATGGAGCCTCCCAAAGATTATGCTAAGCAGAGAGACTTTTCTCAAAGAATATTCTGTGTATGTAGTATTGATGTTGAACTTTATCAAAATCAATTACAATAATAAACACAGTGCAACATCCAACTATGTATTGAGACTGTTAACACTATCAGGTGGAAAATGACAAATACTACAAACACCAGTTGAACCCGGGATTCGAACCAGTGACCCTGCAATCACCATCTGCATTGTAGGCAGGATGCTTAACCACTGGGCTATGGAGCCTCCCAAAGATTATGCTAAGCAGAGAGACTTTTCTCAAAGAATATTCTGTGTATGTAGTATTGATGTTGAACTTTATCAAAATCAATTACAATAATAAACACAGTGCAACATCCAACTATGTATTGAGACTGTTAACACTACCAGGTGGAAAATGACAAATACTACAAACACCAGTTGAACCTGGGATTCGAACCAGTGACCCTGCAATCACCATCTGCATTGTAGGTGGGATGCTTAACCACTGGGCTATGGAGCCTCCCAAAGATTATGCTAAGCAGAGAGACTTTTCTCAAAGAATATTCTGTGTATGTAGTATTGATGTTGAACTTTATCAAAATCAATTACAATAATAAACACAGTGCAACATCCAACTATGTATTGAGACTGTTAACACTACCAGGTGGAAAATGACAAATACTACAAACACCAGTTGAACCTGGGATTCGAACCAGTGACCCTGCAATCACCATCTGCATTGTAGGCGGGATGCTTAACCACTGGGCTATGGAGCCTCCCAAAGATTATGCTAAGCAGAGAGACTTTTCTCAAAGAATATTCTGTGTATGTAGTATTGATGTTGAACTTTATCAAAATCAATTACAATAATAAACACAGTGCAACATCCAACTATGTATTGAGACTGTTAACACTACCAGGTGGAAAGTGACAAATACTACAAACACCAGTTGAACCTGGGATTTGAACCGGTGACCCTGCAATCACCATCTGCATTGTAGGCGGGATGCTTAACCACTGGGCTATGGAGCCTCCCAAAGATTATGCTAAGCAGAGAGACTTTTCTCAAAGAATATTCTGTGTATGTAGTATTGATGTTGAACTTTATCAAAATCAATTACAATAATAAACACAGTGCAACATCCAACTATGTATTGAGACTGTTAACACTACCAGGTGGAAAATGACAAATACTACAAACACCAGTTGAACCTGGGATTTGAACCAGGGAACCTGCAATCACCATCTGCATTGTAGGCGGGATGCTTAACCACTGGGATATGGAGCCTCCCAAAGATTATGCTAAGCAGAGAGACTTTTCTCAAAGAATATTCTGTGTATGTAGTATTGATGTTGAACTTTATCAAAATCAATTACAATAATAAACACAGTGCAACATCCAGCTATGTATTGAGACTGTTAACACTATCAGGTGGAAAATGACAAATGCTACAAACACCAGTTGAACCTGGGATTTGAACCAGTGACCCTGCAATCACCATCTGCATTGTAGGCAGGATGCTTAACCACTGGGCTATGGAGCCTCCCAAAGATTATGCTAAGCAGAGAGACTTTTCTCAAAGAATATTCTGTGTATGTAGTATTGATGTTGAACTTTATCAAAATCAATTACAATAATAAACACAGTGCAACATCCAACTATGTATTGAGACTGTTAACACTACCAGGTGGAAAATGACAAATACTACAAACACCAGTTGAACCTGGGATTCGAACCAGTGACCCTGCAATCACCATCTGCATTGTAGGCAGGATACTTAACCACTGGGATATGGAGCCTCCCAAAGATTATGCTAAGCAGAGAGACTTTTCTCAAAGAATATTCTGTGTATGTAGTATTGATGTTGAACTTTATCAAAATCAATTACAATAATAAACACAGTGCAACATCCAACTATGTATTGAGACTGTTAACACTACCAGGTGGAAAATGACAAATACTACAAACACCAGTTGAACCTGGGATTTGAACCAGGGAACCTGCAATCACCATCTGCATTGTAGACGGGATGCTTAACCACTGGGCTATGGAGCCTCCCAAAGATTATGCTAAGCAGAGAGACTTTTCTCAAAGAATATTCTGTGTATGTAGTATTGATGTTGAACTTTATCAAAATCAATTACAATAATAAACACAGTGCAACATCCAACTATGTATTGAGACTGTTAACACTACCAGGTGGAAAATGACAAATACTACAAACACCAGTTGAACCTGGGATTCGAACCAGTGACCCTGCAATCACCATCTGCATTGTAGGCGGGATGCTTAACCACTGGGCTATGTAGCCTCCCAAAGATTATGCTAAGCAGAGAGACTTTTCTCAAAGAATATTCTGTGTATGTAGTATTGATGTTGAACTTTATCAAAATCAATTACAATAATAAACACAGTGCAACATCCAACTATGTATTGAGACTGTTAACACTACCAGGTGGAAAATGACAAATATTACAAACACCAGTTGAACCTGGGATTCGAACCAGTGACCCTGCAATCACCATCTGCATTGTAGGCGGGATGCTTAACCACTGGGCTATGGAGCCTCCCAAAGATTATGCTAAGCAGAGAGACTTTTCTCAAAGAATATTCTGTGTATGTAGTATTGATGTTGAACTTTATCAAAATCAATTACAATAATAAACACAGTGCAACATCCAACTATGTATTGAGACTGTTAACACTACCAGGTGGAAAGTGACAAATACTACAAATACCAGTTGAACCTGGGATTCGAACCGGTGACCCTGCAATCACCATCTGCATTGTAGGCGGGATGCTTAACCACTGGGCTATGGAGCCTCCCAAAGATTATGCTAAGCAGAGAGACTTTTCTCAAAGAATATTCTGTGTATGTAGTATTGATGTTGAACTTTATCAAAATCAATTACAATAATAAACACAGTGCAACATCCAACTATGTATTGAGACTGTTAACACTACCAGGTGGAAAATGACAAATACTACAAACACCAGTTGAACCTGGGATTTGAACCAGGGAACCTGCAATCACCATCTGCATTGTAGGCGGGATGCTTAACCACTGGGATATGGAGCCTCCCAAAGATTATGCTAAGCAGAGAGACTTTTCTCAAAGAATATTCTGTGTATGTAGTATTGATGTGAACTTTATCAAAATCAATTACAATAATAAACACAGTGCAACATCCAGCTATGTATTGAGACTGTTAACACTATCAGGTGGAAAATGACAAATACTACAAACACCAGTTGAACCTGGGATTTGAACCAGTGACCCTGCAATCACCATCTGCATTGTAGGCAGGATGCTTAACCACTGGGCTATGGAGCCTCCCAAAGATTATGCTAAGCAGAGAGACTTTTCTCAAAGAATATTCTGTGTATGTAGTATTGATGTTGAACTTTATCAAAATCAATTACAATAATAAACACAGTGCAACATCCAACTATGTATTGAGACTGTTAACACTACCAGGTGGAAAATGACAAATACTACAAACACCAGTTGAACCTGGGATTCGAACCAGTGACCCTGCAATCACCATCTGCATTGTAGGCAGGATACTTAACCACTGGGCTATGGAGCCTCCCAAAGATTATGCTAAGCAGAGAGACTTTTCTCAAAGAATATTCTGTGTATGTAGTATTGATGTTGAACTTTATCAAAATCAATTACAATAATAAACACAGTGCAACATCCAGCTATGTATTGACACTGTTAACACTATCAGGTGGAAAATGACAAATACTACAAACACCAGTTGAACCTGGGATTTGAACCAGTGACCCTGCAATCACCATCTGCATTGTAGGCAGGATGCTTAACCACTGGGCTATGGAGCCTCCCAAAGATTATGCTAAGCAGAGAGACTTTTCTCAAAGAATATTCTGTGTATGTAGTATTGATGTTGAACTTTATCAAAATCAATTACAATAATAAACACAGTGCAACATCCAACTATGTATTGAGACTGTTAACACTACCAGGTGGAAAATGACAAATACTACAAACACCAGTTGAACCTGGGATTCGAACCAGTGACCCTGCAATCACCATCTGCATTGTAGGCAGGATACTTAACCACTGGGCTATGGAGCCTCCCAAAGATTATGCTAAGCAGAGAGACTTTTCTCAAAGAATATTCTGTGTATGTAGTATTGATGTTGAACTTTATCAAAATCAATTACAATAATAAACACAGTGCAACATCCAACTATGTATTGAGACTGTTAACACTACCAGGTGGAAAGTGACAAATACTACAAACACCAGTTGAACCTGGGATTCGAACCGGTGACCCTGCAATCACCATCTGCATTGTAGGCGGGATGCTTAACCACTGGGCTATGGAGCCTCCCAAAGATTATGCTAAGCAGAGAGACTTTTCTCAAAGAATATTCTGTGTATGTAGTATTGATGTTGAACTTTATCAAAATCAATTACAATAATAAACACAGTGCAACATCCAACTATGTATTGAGACTGTTAACACTATCAGGTGGAAAATGACAAATACTACAAACACCAGTTGAACCTGGGATTCGAACCAGTGACCCTGCAATCACCATCTGCATTGTAGGCGGGATGCTTAACCACTGGGCTATGGAGCCTCCCAAAGATTATGCTAAGCAGAGAGACTTTTCTCAAAGAATATTCTGTGTATGTAGTATTGATGTTGAACTTTATCAAAATCAATTACAATAATAAACACAGTGCAACATCCAACTATGTATTGAGACTGTTAACACTACCAGGTGGAAAATGACAAATACTACAAACACCAGTTGAACCTGGGATTCGAACCAGTGACCCTGCAATCACCATCTGCATTGTAGGCGGGATGCTTAACCACTGGGCTATGGAGCCTCCCAAAGATTATGCTAAGCAGAGAGACTTTTCTCAAAGAATATTCTGTGTATGTAGTATTGATGTTGAACTTTATCAAAATCAATTACAATAATAAACACAGTGCAACATCCAACTATGTATTGAGACTGTTAACACTACCAGGTGGAAAGTGACAAATACTACAAACACCAGTTGAACCTGGGATTACGAACCGGTGACCCTGCAATCACCATCTGCATTGTAGGCGGGATGCTTAACCACTGGGCTATGGAGCCTCCCAAAGATTATGCTAAGCAGAGAGACTTTTCTCAAAGAATATTCTGTGTATGTAGTATTGATGTTGAACTTTATCAAAATCAATTACAATAATAAACACAGTGCAACATCCAACTATGTATTGAGACTGTTAACACTACCAGGTGGAAAATGACAAATACTACAAACACCAGTTGAACCTGGGATTCGAACCAGTGACCCTGCAATCACCATCTGCATTGTAGGCGGGATACTTAACCACTGGGCTATGGAGCCTCCCAAAGATTATGCTAAGCAGAGAGACTTTTCTCAAAGAATATTCTGTGTATGTAGTATTGATGTTGAACTTTATCAAAATCAATTACAATAATAAACACAGTGCAACATCCAACTATGTATTGAGACTGTTAACACTACCAGGTGGAAAATGACAAATACTACAAACACCAGTTGAACCTGGGATTTGAACCAGGGAACCTGCAATCACCATCTGCATTGTAGGCGGGATGCTTAACCACTGGGATATGGAGCCTCCCAAAGATTATGCTAAGCAGAGAGACTTTTCTCAAAGAATATTCTGTGTATGTAGTATTGATGTTGAACTTTATCAAAATCAATTACAATAATAAACACAGTGCAACATCCAACTATGTATTGAGACTGTTAACACTACCAGGTGGAAAATGACAAATACTACAAACACCAGTTGAACCTGGGATTCGAACCAGTGACCCTGCAATCACCATCTGCATTGTAGGCGGGATGCTTAACCACTGGGATATGGAGCCTCCCAAAGATTATGCTAAGCAGAGAGACTTTTCTCAAAGAATATTCTGTGTATGTAGTATTGATGTTGAACTTTATCAAAATCAATTACAATAATAAACACAGTGCAACATCCAACTATGTATTGAGACTGTTAACACTACCAGGTGGAAAATGACAAATACTACAAACACCAGTTGAACCTGGGATTCGAACCATTGACCCTGCAATCACCATCTGCATTGTAGGCGGGATACTTAACCACTGGGCTATGGAGCCTCCCAAAGATTATGCTAAGCAGAGAGACTTTTCTCAAAGAATATTCTGTGTATGTAGTATTGATGTTGAACTTTATCAAAATCAATTACAATAATAAACACAGTGCAACATCCAACTATGTATTGAGACTGTTAACACTACCAGGTGGAAAATGACAAATACTACAAACACCAGTTGAACCTGGGATTTGAACCAGTGACCCTGCAATCACCATCTGCATTGTAGGCGGGATGCTTAACCACTGGGATATGGAGCCTCCCAAAGATTATGCTAAGCAGAGAGACTTTTCTCAAAGAATATTCTGTGTATGTAGTATTGATGTTGAACTTTATCAAAATCAATTACAATAATAAACACAGTGCAACATCCAACTATGTATTGAGACTGTTAACACTACCAGGTGGAAAATGACAAATACTACAAACACCAGTTGAACCTGGGATTCGAACCAGTGACCCTGCAATCACCATCTGCATTGTAGGCGGGATACTTAACCACTGGGCTATGGAGCCTCCCAAAGATTATGCTAAGCAGAGAGACTTTTCTCAAAGAATATTCTGTGTATGTAGTATTGATGTTGAACTTTATCAAAATCAATTACAATAATAAACACAGTGCAACATCCAACTATGTATTGAGACTGTTAACACTACCAGGTGGAAAATGACAAATACTACAAACACCAGTTGAACCTGGGATTTGAACCAGGGAACCTGCAATCACCATCTGCATTGTAGGCGGGATGCTTAACCACTGGGATATGGAGCCTCCCAAAGATTATGCTAAGCAGAGAGACTTTTCTCAAAGAATATTCTGTGTATGTAGTATTGATGTTGAACTTTATCAAAATCAATTACAATAATAAACACAGTGCAACATCCAACTATGTATTGAGACTGTTAACACTACCAGGTGGAAAATGACAAATACTACAAACACCAGTTGAACCTGGGATTCGAACCAGTGACCCTGCAATCACCATCTGCATTGTAGGCAGGATGCTTAACCACTGGGCTATGGAGCCTCCCAAAGATTATGCTAAGCAGAGAGACTTTTCTCAAAGAATATTCTGTGTATGTAGTATTGATGTTAAACTTTATCAAAATCAATTACAATAATAAACACAGTGCAACATCCAACTATGTATTGAGACTGTTAACACTACCAGGTGGAAAATGACAAATACTACAAACACCAGTTGAACCTGGGATTTGAACCAGGGAACCTGCAATCACCATCTGCATTGTAGGCGGGATGCTTAACCACTGGGATATGGAGCCTCCCAAAGATTATGCTAAGCAGAGAGACTTTTCTCAAAGAATATTCTGTGTATGTAGTATTGATGTTGAACTTTATCAAAATCAATTACAATAATAAACACAGTGCAACATCCAACTATGTATTGAGACTGTTAACACTACCAGGTGGAAAATGACAAATACTACAAACACCAGTTGAACCTGGGATTCGAACCAGTGACCCTGCAATCACCATCTGCATTGTAGGCGGGATGCTTAACCACTGGGATATGGAGCCTCCCAAAGATTATGCTAAGCAGAGAGACTTTTCTCAAAGAATATTCTGTGTATGTAGTATTGATGTTGAACTTTATCAAAATCAATTACAATAATAAACACAGTGCAACATCCAACTATGTATTGAGACTGTTAACACTACCAGGTGGAAAATGACAAATACTACAAACACCAGTTGAACCTGGGATTCGAACCAGTGACCCTGCAATCACCATCTGCATTGTAGGCGGGATGCTTAACCACTGGGCTATGGAGCCTCCCAAAGATTATGCTAAGCAGAGAGACTTTTCTCAAAGAATATTCTGTGTATGTAGTATTGATGTTGAACTTTATCAAAATCAATTACAATAATAAACACAGTGCAACATCCAACTATGTATTGAGACTGTTAACACTACCAGGTGGAAAGTGACAAATACTACAAACACCAGTTGAACCTGGGATTCGAACCGGTGACCCTGCAATCACCATCTGCATTGTGGGCGGGATGCTTAACCACTGGGCTATGGAGCCTCCCAAAGATTATGCTAAGCAGAGAGACTTTTCTCAAAGAATATTCTGTGTATGTAGTATTGATGTTGAACTTTATCAAAATCAATTACAATAATAAACACAGTGCAACATCCAACTATGTATTGAGACTGTTAACACTACCAGGTGGAAAATGACAAATACTACAAACACCAGTTGAACCTGGGATTCGAACCAGTGACCCTGCAATCACCATCTGCATTGTAGGCGGGATACTTAACCACTGGGCTATGGAGCCTCCCAAAGATTATGCTAAGCAGAGAGACTTTTCTCAAAGAATATTCTGTGTATGTAGTATTGATGTTGAACTTTATCAAAATCAATTACAATAATAAACACAGTGCAACATCCAACTATGTATTGAGACTGTTAACACTACCAGGTGGAAAATGACAAATACTACAAACACCAGTTGAACCTGGGATTTGAACCAGGGAACCTGCAATCACCATCTGCATTGTAGGCGGGATGCTTAACCACTGGGATATGGAGCCTCCCAAAGATTATGCTAAGCAGAGAGACTTTTCTCAAAGAATATTCTGTGTATGTAGTATTGATGTTGAACTTTATCAAAATCAATTACAATAATAAACACAGTGCAACATCCAACTATGTATTGAGACTGTTAACACTACCAGGTGGAAAATGACAAATACTACAAACACCAGTTGAACCTGGGATTCGAACCAGTGACCCTGCAATCACCATCTGCATTGTAGGCGGGATGCTTAACCACTGGGCTATGGAGCCTCCCAAAGATTATGCTAAGCAGAGAGACTTTTCTCAAAGAATATTCTGTGTATGTAGTATTGATGTTGAACTTTATCAAAATCAATTACAATAATAAACACAGTGCAACATCCAACTATGTATTGAGACTGTTAACACTACCAGGTGGAAAATGACAAATACTACAAACACCAGTTGAACCTGGGATTTGAACCAGGGAACCTGCAATCACCATCTGCATTGTAGGCGGGATGCTTAACCACTGGGATATGGAGCCTCCCAAAGATTATGCTAAGCAGAGAGACTTTTCTCAAAGAATATTCTGTGTATGTAGTATTGATGTTGAACTTTATCAAAATCAATTACAATAATAAACACAGTGCAACATCCAACTATGTATTGAGACTGTTAACACTACCAGGTGGAAAATGACAAATACTACAAACACCAGTTGAACCTGGGATTCGAACCAGTGACCCTGCAATCACCATCTGCATTGTAGGCAGGATGCTTAACCACTGGGATATGGAGCCTCCCAAAGATTATGCTAAGCAGAGAGACTTTTCTCAAAGAATATTCTGTGTATGTAGTATTGATGTTGAACTTTATCAAAATCAATTACAATAATAAACACAGTGCAACATCCAACTATGTATTGAGACTGTTAACACTACCAGGTGGAAAATGACAAATACTACAAACACCAGTTGAACCTGGGATTCGAACCAGTGACCCTGCAATCACCATCTGCATTGTAGGCGGGATGCTTAACCACTGGGCTATGGAGCCTCCCAAAGATTATGCTAAGCAGAGAGACTTTTCTCAAAGAATATTCTGTGTATGTAGTATTGATGTTGAACTTTATCAAAATCAATTACAATAATAAACACAGTGCAACATCCAACTATGTATTGAGACTGTTAACACTACCAGGTGGAAAGTGACAAATACTACAAACACCAGTTGAACCTGGGATTCGAACCGGTGACCCTGCAATCACATCTGCATTGTGGGCGGGATGCTTAACCACTGGGCTATGGAGCCTCCCAAAGATTATGCTAAGCAGAGAGACTTTTCTCAAAGAATATTCTGTGTATGTAGTATTGATGTTGAACTTTATCAAAATCAATTACAATAATAAACACAGTGCAACATCCAACTATGTATTGAGACTGTTAACACTACCAGGTGGAAAATGACAAATACTACAAACACCAGTTGAACCTGGGATTCGAACCAGTGACCCTGCAATCACCATCTGCATTGTAGGCGGGATACTTAACCACTGGGCTATGGAGCCTCCCAAAGATTATGCTAAGCAGAGAGACTTTTCTCAAAGAATATTCTGTGTATGTAGTATTGATGTTGAACTTTATCAAAATCAATTACAATAATAAACACAGTGCAACATCCAACTATGTATTGAGACTGTTAACACTACCAGGTGGAAAATGACAAATACTACAAACACCAGTTGAACCTGGGATTTGAACCAGGGAACCTGCAATCACCATCTGCATTGTAGGCGGAATGCTTAACCACTGGGATATGGAGCCTCCCAAAGATTATGCTAAGCAGAGAGACTTTTCTCAAAGAATATTCTGTGTATGTAGTATTGATGTTGAACTTTATCAAAATCAATTACAATAATAAACACAGTGCAACATCCAACTATGTATTGAGACTGTTAACACTACCAGGTGGAAAATGACAAATACTACAAACACCAGTTGAACCTGGGATTCAAACCAGTGACCCTGCAATCACCATCTGCATTGTAGGCGGGATGCTTAACCACTGGGATATGGAGCCTCCCAAAGATTATGCTAAGCAGAGAGACTTTTCTCAAAGAATATTCTGTGTATGTAGTATTGATGTTGAACTTTATCAAAATCAATTACAATAATAAACACAGTGCAACATCCAACTATGTATTGAGACTGTTAACACTACCAGGTGGAAAATGACAAATACTACAAACACCAGTTGAACCTGGGATTCGAACCAGTGACCCTGCAATCACCATCTGCATTGTAGGCGGGATACTTAACCACTGGGCTATGGAGCCTCCCAAAGATTATGCTAAGCAGAGAGACTTTTCTCAAAGAATATTCTGTGTATGTAGTATTGATGTTGAACTTTATCAAAATCAATTACAATAATAAACACAGTGCAACATCCAACTATGTATTGAGACTGTTAACACTACCAGGTGGAAAATGACAAATACTACAAACACCAGTTGAACCTGGGATTTGAACCAGTGACCCTGCAATCACCATCTGCATTGTAGGCGGGATGCTTAACCACTGGGATATGGAGCCTCCCAAAGATTATGCTAAGCAGAGAGACTTTTCTCAAAGAATATTCTGTGTATGTAGTATTGATGTTGAACTTTATCAAAATCAATTACAATAATAAACACAGTGCAACATCCAACTATGTATTGAGACTGTTAACACTACCAGGTGGAAAATGACAAATACTACAAACACCAGTTGAACCTGGGATTCGAACCAGTGACCCTGCAATCACCATCTGCATTGTAGGCGGGATACTTAACCACTGGGCTATGGAGCCTCCCAAAGATTATGCTAAGCAGAGAGACTTTTCTCAAAGAATATTCTGTGTATGTAGTATTGATGTTGAACTTTATCAAAATCAATTACAATAATAAACACAGTGCAACATCCAACTATGTATTGAGACTGTTAACACTACCAGGTGGAAAATGACAAATACTACAAACACCAGTTGAACCTGGGATTTGAACCAGGGAACCTGCAATCACCATCTGCATTGTAGGCGGGATGCTTAACCACTGGGATATGGAGCCTCCCAAAGATTATGCTAAGCAGAGAGACTTTTCTCAAAGAATATTCTGTGTATGTAGTATTGATGTTGAACTTTATCAAAATCAATTACAATAATAAACACAGTGCAACATCCAACTATGTATTGAGACTGTTAACACTACCAGGTGGAAAATGACAAATACTACAAACACCAGTTGAACCTGGGATTCGAACCAGTGACCCTGCAATCACCATCTGCATTGTAGGCGGGATGCTTAACCACTGGGATATGGAGCCTCCCAAAGATTATGCTAAGCAGAGAGACTTTTCTCAAAGAATATTCTGTGTATGTAGTATTGATGTTGAACTTTATCAAAATCAATTACAATAATAAACACAGTGCAACATCCAACTATGTATTGAGACTGTTAACACTACCAGGTGGAAAATGACAAATACTACAAACACCAGTTGAACCTGGGATTCGAACCAGTGACCCTGCAATCACCATCTGCATTGTAGGCGGGATGCTTAACCACTGGGCTATGGAGCCTCCCGAAGATTATGCTAAGCAGAGAGACTTTTCTCAAAGAATATTCTGTGTATGTAGTATTGATGTTGAACTTTATCAAAATCAATTACAATAATAAACACAGTGCAACATCCAACTATGTATTGAGACTGTTAACACTACCAGGTGGAAAGTGACAAATACTACAAACACCAGTTGAACCTGGGATTCGAACCGGTGACCCTGCAATCACCATCTGCATTGTAGGCGGGATGCTTAACCACTGGGCTATGGAGCCTCCCAAAGATTATGCTAAGCAGAGAGACTTTTCTCAAAGAATATTCTGTGTATGTAGTATTGATGTTGAACTTTATCAAAATCAATTACAATAATAAACACAGTGCAACATCCAACTATGTATTGAGACTGTTAACACTACCAGGTGGAAAATGACAAATACTACAAACACCAGTTGAACCTGGGATTTGAACCAGGGAACCTGCAATCACCATCTGCATTGTAGGCGGGATGCTTAATCACTGGGATATGGAGCCTCCCAAAGATTATGCTAAGCAGAGAGACTTTTCTCAAAGAATATTCTGTGTATGTAGTATTGATGTTGAACTTTATCAAAATCAATTACAATAATAAACACAGTGCAACATCCAACTATGTATTGAGACTGTTAACACTACCAGGTGGAAAATGACAAATACTACAAATACCAGTTGAACCTGGGATTTGAACCAGTGACCCTGCAATCACCATCTGCATTGTAGGCGGGATGCTTAACCACTGGGATATGGAGCCACCCAAAGATTATGCTAAGCAGAGAGACTTTTCTCAAAGAATATTCTGTGTATGTAGTATTGATGTTGAACTTTATCAAAATCAATTACAATAATAAACACAGTGCAACATCCAACTATGTATTGAGACTGTTAACACTACCAGGTGGAAAATGACAAATACTACAAACACCAGTTGAACCTGGGATTCGAACCAGTGACCCTGCAATCACCATCTGCATTGTAGGCAGGATGCTTAACCACTGGGATATGGAGCCTCCCAAAGATTATGCTAAGCAGAGAGACTTTTCTCAAAGAATATTCTGTGTATGTAGTATTGATGTTGAACTTTATCAAAATCAATTACAATAATAAACACAGTGCAACATCCAACTATGTATTGAGACTGTTAACACTACCAGGTGGAAAATGACAAATACTACAAACACCAGTTGAACCTGGGATTCGAACCAGTGACCCTGCAATCACCATCTGCATTGTAGGCGGGATGCTTAACCACTGGGCTATGGAGCCTCCCAAAGATTATGCTAAGCAGAGAGACTTTTCTCAAAGAATATTCTGTGTATGTAGTATTGATGTTGAACTTTATCAAAATCAATTACAATAATAAACACAGTGCAACATCCAACTATGTATTGAGACTGTTAACACTACCAGGTGGAAAGTGACAAATACTACAAACACCAGTTGAACCTGGGATTCGAACCGGTGACCCTGCAATCACCATCTGCATTGTGGGCGGGATGCTTAACCACTGGGCTATGGAGCCTCCCAAAGATTATGCTAAGCAGAGAGACTTTTCTCAAAGAATATTCTGTGTATGTAGTATTGATGTTGAACTTTATCAAAATCAATTACAATAATAAACACAGTGCAACATCCAACTATGTATTGAGACTGTTAACACTACCAGGTGGAAAATGACAAATACTACAAACACCAGTTGAACCTGGGATTCGAACCAGTGACCCTGCAATCACCATCTGCATTGTAGGCGGGATACTTAACCACTGGGCTATGGAGCCTCCCAAAGATTATGCTAAGCAGAGAGACTTTTCTCAAAGAATATTCTGTGTATGTAGTATTGATGTTGAACTTTATCAAAATCAATTACAATAATAAACACAGTGCAACATCCAACTATGTATTGAGACTGTTAACACTACCAGGTGGAAAATGACAAATACTACAAACACCAGTTGAACCTGGGATTTGAACCAGGGAACCTGCAATCACCATCTGCATTGTAGGCGGGATGCTTAACCACTGGGATATGGAGCCTCCCAAAGATTATGCTAAGCAGAGAGACTTTTCTCAAAGAATATTCTGTGTATGTAGTATTGATGTTGAACTTTATCAAAATCAATTACAATAATAAACACAGTGCAACATCCAACTATGTATTGAGACTGTTAACACTACCAGGTGGAAAATGACAAATACTACAAACACCAGTTGAACCTGGGATTCGAACCAGTGACCCTGCAATCACCATCTGCATTGTAGGCGGGATGCTTAACCACTGGGATATGGAGCCTCCCAAAGATTATGCTAAGCAGAGAGACTTTTCTCAAAGAATATTCTGTGTATGTAGTATTGATGTTGAACTTTATCAAAATCAATTACAATAATAAACACAGTGCAACATCCAACTATGTATTGAGACTGTTAACACTACCAGGTGGAAAATGACAAATACTACAAACACCAGTTGAACCTGGGATTCGAACCAGTGACCCTGCAATCACCATCTGCATTGTAGGCGGGATACTTAACCACTGGGCTATGGAGCCTCCCAAAGATTATGCTAAGCAGAGAGACTTTTCTCAAAGAATATTCTGTGTATGTAGTATTGATGTTGAACTTTATCAAAATCAATTACAATAATAAACACAGTGCAACATCCAACTATGTATTGAGACTGTTAACACTACCAGGTGGAAAATGACAAATACTACAAACACCAGTTGAACCTGGGATTTGAACCAGTGACCCTGCAATCACCATCTGCATTGTAGGCGGGATGCTTAACCACTGGGATATGGAGCCTCCCAAAGATTATGCTAAGCAGAGAGACTTTTCTCAAAGAATATTCTGTGTATGTAGTATTGATGTTGAACTTTATCAAAATCAATTACAATAATAAACACAGTGCAACATCCAACTATGTATTGAGACTGTTAACACTACCAGGTGGAAAATGACAAATACTACAAACACCAGTTGAACCTGGGATTTGAACCAGGGAACCTGCAATCACCATCTGCATTGTAGGCGGGATGCTTAATCACTGGGATATGGAGCCTCCCAAAGATTATGCTAAGCAGAGAGACTTTTCTCAAAGAATATTCTGTGTATGTAGTATTGATGTTGAACTTTATCAAAATCAATTACAATAATAAACACAGTGCAACATCCAACTATGTATTGAGACTGTTAACACTACCAGGTGGAAAATGACAAATACTACAAATACCAGTTGAACCTGGGATTTGAACCAGTGACCCTGCAATCACCATCTGCATTGTAGGCGGGATGCTTAACCACTGGGATATGGAGCCACCCAAAGATTATGCTAAGCAGAGAGACTTTTCTCAAAGAATATTCTGTGTATGTAGTATTGATGTTGAACTTTATCAAAATCAATTACAATAATAAACACAGTGCAACATCCAACTATGTATTGAGACTGTTAACACTACCAGGTGGAAAATGACAAATACTACAAACACCAGTTGAACCTGGGATTCGAACCAGTGACCCTGCAATCACCATCTGCATTGTAGGCAGGATGCTTAACCACTGGGATATGGAGCCTCCCAAAGATTATGCTAAGCAGAGAGACTTTTCTCAAAGAATATTCTGTGTATGTAGTATTGATGTTGAACTTTATCAAAATCAATTACAATAATAAACACAGTGCAACATCCAACTATGTATTGAGACTGTTAACACTACCAGGTGGAAAATGACAAATACTACAAACACCAGTTGAACCTGGGATTCGAACCAGTGACCCTGCAATCACCATCTGCATTGTAGGCGGGATGCTTAACCACTGGGCTATGGAGCCTCCCAAAGATTATGCTAAGCAGAGAGACTTTTCTCAAAGAATATTCTGTGTATGTAGTATTGATGTTGAACTTTATCAAAATCAATTACAATAATAAACACAGTGCAACATCCAACTATGTATTGAGACTGTTAACACTACCAGGTGGAAAGTGACAAATACTACAAACACCAGTTGAACCTGGGATTCGAACCGGTGACCCTGCAATCACCATCTGCATTGTGGGCGGGATGCTTAACCACTGGGCTATGGAGCCTCCCAAAGATTATGCTAAGCAGAGAGACTTTTCTCAAAGAATATTCTGTGTATGTAGTATTGATGTTGAACTTTATCAAAATCAATTACAATAATAAACACAGTGCAACATCCAACTATGTATTGAGACTGTTAACACTACCAGGTGGAAAATGACAAATACTACAAACACCAGTTGAACCTGGGATTCGAACCAGTGACCCTGCAATCACCATCTGCATTGTAGGCGGGATACTTAACCACTGGGCTATGGAGCCTCCCAAAGATTATGCTAAGCAGAGAGACTTTTCTCAAAGAATATTCTGTGTATGTAGTATTGATGTTGAACTTTATCAAAATCAATTACAATAATAAACACAGTGCAACATCCAACTATGTATTGAGACTGTTAACACTACCAGGTGGAAAATGACAAATACTACAAACACCAGTTGAACCTGGGATTTGAACCAGGGAACCTGCAATCACCATCTGCATTGTAGGCGGGATGCTTAACCACTGGGATATGGAGCCTCCCAAAGATTATGCTAAGCAGAGAGACTTTTCTCAAAGAATATTCTGTGTATGTAGTATTGATGTTGAACTTTATCAAAATCAATTACAATAATAAACACAGTGCAACATCCAACTATGTATTGAGACTGTTAACACTACCAGGTGGAAAATGACAAATACTACAAACACCAGTTGAACCTGGGATTCGAACCAGTGACCCTGCAATCACCATCTGCATTGTAGGCGGGATGCTTAACCACTGGGATATGGAGCCTCCCAAAGATTATGCTAAGCAGAGAGACTTTTCTCAAAGAATATTCTGTGTATGTAGTATTGATGTTGAACTTTATCAAAATCAATTACAATAATAAACACAGTGCAACATCCAACTATGTATTGAGACTGTTAACACTACCAGGTGGAAAATGACAAATACTACAAACACCAGTTGAACCTGGGATTCGAACCAGTGACCCTGCAATCACCATCTGCATTGTAGGCGGGATACTTAACCACTGGGCTATGGAGCCTCCCAAAGATTATGCTAAGCAGAGAGACTTTTCTCAAAGAATATTCTGTGTATGTAGTATTGATGTTGAACTTTATCAAAATCAATTACAATAATAAACACAGTGCAACATCCAACTATGTATTGAGACTGTTAACACTACCAGGTGGAAAATGACAAATACTACAAACACCAGTTGAACCTGGGATTTGAACCAGTGACCCTGCAATCACCATCTGCATTGTAGGCGGGATGCTTAACCACTGGGATATGGAGCCTCCCAAAGATTATGCTAAGCAGAGAGACTTTTCTCAAAGAATATTCTGTGTATGTAGTATTGATGTTGAACTTTATCAAAATCAATTACAATAATAAACACAGTGCAACATCCAACTATGTATTGAGACTGTTAACACTACCAGGTGGAAAATGACAAATACTACAAACACCAGTTGAACCTGGGATTCGAACCAGTGACCCTGCAATCACCATCTGCATTGTAGGCGGGATACTTAACCACTGGGCTATGGAGCCTCCCAAAGATTATGCTAAGCAGAGAGACTTTTCTCAAAGAATATTCTGTGTATGTAGTATTGATGTTGAACTTTATCAAAATCAATTACAATAATAAACACAGTGCAACATCCAACTATGTATTGAGACTGTTAACACTACCAGGTGGAAAATGACAAATACTACAAACACCAGTTGAACCTGGGATTTGAACCAGGGAACCTGCAATCACCATCTGCATTGTAGGCGGGATGCTTAACCACTGGGATATGGAGCCTCCCAAAGATTATGCTAAGCAGAGAGACTTTTCTCAAAGAATATTCTGTGTATGTAGTATTGATGTTGAACTTTATCAAAATCAATTACAATAATAAACACAGTGCAACATCCAACTATGTATTGAGACTGTTAACACTACCAGGTGGAAAATGACAAATACTACAAACACCAGTTGAACCTGGGATTCGAACCAGTGACCCTGCAATCACCATCTGCATTGTAGGCGGGATGCTTAACCACTGGGATATGGAGCCTCCCAAAGATTATGCTAAGCAGAGAGACTTTTCTCAAAGAATATTCTGTGTATGTAGTATTGATGTTGAACTTTATCAAAATCAATTACAATAATAAACACAGTGCAACATCCAACTATGTATTGAGACTGTTAACACTACCAGGTGGAAAATGACAAATACTACAAACACCAGTTGAACCTGGGATTCGAACCAGTGACCCTGCAATCACCATCTGCATTGTAGGCGGGATGCTTAACCACTGGGCTATGGAGCCTCCCGAAGATTATGCTAAGCAGAGAGACTTTTCTCAAAGAATATTCTGTGTATGTAGTATTGATGTTGAACTTTATCAAAATCAATTACAATAATAAACACAGTGCAACATCCAACTATGTATTGAGACTGTTAACACTACCAGGTGGAAAGTGACAAATACTACAAACACCAGTTGAACCTGGGATTCGAACCGGTGACCCTGCAATCACCATCTGCATTGTAGGCGGGATGCTTAACCACTGGGCTATGGAGCCTCCCAAAGATTATGCTAAGCAGAGAGACTTTTCTCAAAGAATATTCTGTGTATGTAGTATTGATGTTGAACTTTATCAAAATCAATTACAATAATAAACACAGTGCAACATCCAACTATGTATTGAGACTGTTAACACTACCAGGTGGAAAATGACAAATACTACAAACACCAGTTGAACCTGGGATTTGAACCAGGGAACCTGCAATCACCATCTGCATTGTAGGCGGGATGCTTAATCACTGGGATATGGAGCCTCCCAAAGATTATGCTAAGCAGAGAGACTTTTCTCAAAGAATATTCTGTGTATGTAGTATTGATGTTGAACTTTATCAAAATCAATTACAATAATAAACACAGTGCAACATCCAACTATGTATTGAGACTGTTAACACTACCAGGTGGAAAATGACAAATACTACAAATACCAATTGAACCTGGGATTTGAACCAGTGACCCTGCAATCACCATCTGCATTGTAGGCGGGATGCTTAACCACTGGGATATGGAGCCACCCAAAGATTATGCTAAGCAGAGAGACTTTTCTCAAAGAAGATTCTGTGTATGTAGTATTGATGTTGAACTTTATCAAAATCAATTACAATAATAAACACAGTGCAACATCCAACTATGTATTGAGACTGTTAACACTACCAGGTGGAAAATGACAAATACTACAAACACCAGTTGAACCTGGGATTTGAACCAGTGACCCTGCAATCACCATCTGCATTGTAGGCGGGATACTTAACCACTGGGCTATGGAGCCTCCCAAAGATTATGCTAAGCAGAGAGACTTTTCTCAAAGAATATTCTGTGTATGTAGTATTGATGTTGAACTTTATCAAAATCAATTACAATAATAAACACAGTGCAACATCCAACTATGCATTGAGACTGTTAACACTACCAGGTGGAAAATGACAAATACTACAAACACCAGTTGAACCTGGGATTCGAACCAGTGACCCTGCAATCACCATCTGCATTGTAGGCGGGATGCTTAACCACGGGGCTATGGAGCCTCCCAAAGATTATGCTAAGCAGAGAGACTTTTCTCAAAGAATATTCTGTGTATGTAGTATTGATGTTGAACTTTATCAAAATCAATTACAATAATAAACACAGTGCAACATCCAACTATGTATTGAGACTGTTAACACTACCAGGTGGAAAATGACAAATACTACAAACACCAGTTGAACCTGGGATTCGAACCAGTGACCCTGCAATCACCATCTGCATTGTAGGCGGGATGCTTAACCACGGGGCTATGGAGCCTCCCAAAGATTATGCTAAGCAGAGAGACTTTTCTCAAAGAATATTCTGTGTATGTAGTATTGATGTTGAACTTTATCAAAATCAATTACAATAATAAACACAGTGCAACATCCAACTATGTATTGAGACTGTTAACACTACCAGGTGGAAAATGACAAATACTACAAACACCAGTTGAACCTGGGATTTGAACCAGGGAACCTGCAATCACCATCTGCATTGTAGGCGGGATGCTTAACCACTGGGATATGGAGCCTCCCAAAGATTATGCTAAGCAGAGAGACTTTTCTCAAAGAATATTCTGTGTATGTAGTATTGATGTTGAACTTTATCAAAATCAATTACAATAATAAACAGTGCAACATCCAGCTATGTATTGAGACTGTTAACACTATCAGGTGGAAAATGACAAATACTACTAACACCAGTTGAACCTGGGATTTGAACCAGTGACCCTGCAATCACCATCTGCATTGTAGGCAGGATGCTTAACCACTGGGCTATGGAGCCTCCCAAAGATTATGCTAAGCAGAGAGACTTTTCTCAAAGAATATTCTGTGTATGTAGTATTGATGTTGAACTTTATCAAAATCAATTACAATAATAAACACAGTGCAACATCCAACTATGTATTGAGACTGTTAACACTATCAGGTGGAAAATGACAAATACTACAAACACCAGTTGAACCTGGGATTCGAACCAGTGACCCTGCAATCACCATCTGCATTGTAGGCAGGATACTTAACCACTGGGCTATGGAGCCTCCCAAAGATTATGCTAAGCAGAGAGACTTTTCTCAAAGAATATTCTGTGTATGTAGTATTGATGTTGAACTTTATCAAAATCAATTACAATAATAAACACAGTGCAACATCCAACTATGTATTGAGACTGTTAACACTACAAGGTGGAAAGTGACAAATACTACAAACACCAGTTGAACCTGGGATTCGAACCGGTGACCCTGCAATCACCATCTGCATTGTAGGCGGGATGCTTAACCACTGGGCTATGGAGCCTCCCAAAGATTATGCTAAGCAGAGAGACTTTTCTCAAAGAAGATTCTGTGTATGTAGTATTGATGTTGAACTTTATCAAAATCAATTACAATAATAAACACAGTGCAACATCCAACTATGTATTGAGACTGTTAACACTACCAGGTGGAAAATGACAAATACTACAAACACCAGTTGAACCTGGGATTTGAACCAGTGACCCTGCAATCACCATCTGCATTGTAGGCAGGATGCTTAACCACTGGGCTATGGAGCCTCCCAAAGATTATGCTAAGCAGAGAGACTTTTCTCAAAGAATATTCTGTGTATGTAGTATTGATGTTGAACTTTATCAAAATCAATTACAATAATAAACACAGTGCAACATCCAACTATGTATTGAGACTGTTAACACTATCAGGTGGAAAATGACAAATACTACAAACACCAGTTGAACCCGGGATTCGAACCAGTGACCCTGCAATCACCATCTGCATTGTAGGCAGGATGCTTAACCACTGGGCTATGGAGCCTCCCAAAGATTATGCTAAGCAGAGAGACTTTTCTCAAAGAATATTCTGTGTATGTAGTATTGATGTTGAACTTTATCAAAATCAATTACAATAATAAACACAGTGCAACATCCAACTATGTATTGAGACTGTTAACACTACCAGGTGGAAAATGACAAATACTACAAACACCAGTTGAACCTGGGATTCGAACCAGTGACCCTGCAATCACCATCTGCATTGTAGGCGGGATGCTTAACCACTGGGCTATGGAGCCTCCCAAAGATTATGCTAAGCAGAGAGACTTTTCTCAAAGAATATTCTGTGTATGTAGTATTGATGTTGAACTTTATCAAAATCAATTACAATAATAAACACAGTGCAACATCCAACTATGTATTGAGACTGTTAACACTACCAGGTGGAAAATGACAAATACTACAAACACCAGTTGAACCTGGGATTCGAACCGGTGACCCTGCAATCACCATCTGCATTGTAGGCGGGATGCTTAACCACTGGGCTATGGAGCCTCCCAAAGATTATGCTAAGCAGAGAGACTTTTCTCAAAGAATATTCTGTGTATGTAGTATTGATGTTGAACTTTATCAAAATCAATTACAATAATAAACACAGTGCAACATCCAACTATGTATTGAGACTGTTAACACTATCAGGTGGAAAATGACAAATACTACAAACACCAGTTGAACCTGGGATTCGAACCAGTGACCCTGCAATCACCATCTGCATTGTAGGCAGGATACTTAACCACTGGGCTATGGAGCCTCCCAAAGATTATGCTAAGCAGAGAGACTTTTCTCAAAGAATATTCTGTGTATGTAGTATTGATGTTGAACTTTATCAAAATCAATTACAATAATAAACACAGTGCAACATCCAACTATGTATTGAGACTGTTAACACTACCAGGTGGAAAGTGACAAATAGTACAAACACCAGTTGAACCTGGGATTCGAACCGGTGACCCTGCAATCACCATCTGCATTGTAGGCGGGATGCTTAACCACTGGGCTATGGAGCCTCCCAAAGATTATGCTAAGCAGAGAGACTTTTCTCAAAGAATATTCTGTGTATGTAGTATTGATG